>NC_041385.1:556143682-556194728 GCF_002162155.2 Triticum dicoccoides
ACATTTACTGGAGTGTCATTAGTTGAAATGATATAAAAGCAAATGAACATGTTTAACGACAAACCTTGTAATGATGTTTAGGGAGTTTCTACAAATTTTGGTTGAAATAAATATGTTCTCTCTTTAAATGCTAATATTTTTGTTTTAATGGAGACAATGTATTCTGTATTTAAACACTCGTCTAGAAGCACCTTGCACAACTACTCCCTCCATTCCCTTATACAAGGCCACTTTGTTTTTCATGTCAAACTTTGACTTGTAATTTTTGTCAACAAAATATGGAATCTATGTCATAAAGAATACATCATTAGAAAGTTCTATGAAATGCACATCCAATGACATACTTTTTGTGACATATAACTAAAAAATGGTAAAATTAATGGTCAAAGCTAAACATAAAAATATGAAGTGGCCTAGTATAAGTGAATGGAGGGAGTATCTCATATGGAGAGGTAAATGATTACAATAATCTTAACTACGTCCGAGTACATGAGTACAATGAAATGAACATCATGGGTTGTGATGATGTAAAATGAGTGGAAAATGGCTATAAATTTGTTCCACAATCAAGTTTGGTTCAACAAAATGCTATTCTCAAACAACATTCAAAGGTATTTTTTCAACGGGTGCATTCAAACACCAATTTAATGCTTACCTTACATGTCCATTCAATACTTTAAACATGCATGAAAATAAAATACTATCTGAATGCCCCTTGTATATGCAAGATATGCGTGCAAATATGCAAAATATCCACCGAATGGAGAAGAATTCAAACACTCAAGTTGAAACCTAATTCAGATATACTTTGAAAAAGTAATTTTGATTTTTTGGTACAACTTATAAGCAAGATCAGTTTAAAGAGTAGTTAAGAGTGGTTACAAATTGCAGAAAACATCAATATGTGTTTATTTGCAAGTAATTGAATTGCTTCCAAATGTGTTTGTCTCCCTTCATCATATTGCGTCTGCAGTATCCATTATTTCGTCGGGATTGTAATTGAGGTGTTCTCCATGGTAATCTATTACTGATCTTGCAATTACCTTCATCCAGAAAATCAAGCACATAGGATCAGACCACAAGTTTCCATACACTCCTTGAAAAAAATGGGAATCAAAACATAAATTGAGAACAGTCAGATATAAAGCCAAACAGAAAGGCACACATAGACGACCACATACACATGAAAGTTCACACCTCATTGAAACTCTCCCTCTGGGAGACGAACCTTCTTCATTTCTCATCTGTTTGCGCTGGACTGAAATTACGCAGCCTCATGCATGCAACATCAATAGTTGTAACTCTCATCATTAACGACAATGATGATAATGTTTTTTAGTGAAACATTACAACTTTTTAGTGGAAATAAATATGCATCTCTTTAAACGCTTATCTAGAAGCTTCCTGCTTTATACATGCATATCCAATTTCTTGGTCTGATGTGGCACAACCATCTCATACGGAGGGTTAAATGAGTACATTGCTTGGAGTGTCACTAGTTGAGATGATAATGAAAATAAGAGGGATACCGACAATTTTCATAATGATATTTATGCAAACGTTACAAACTTTTGGTGGAAGTAAATGGTTTCTTTCTTTAAAGGCTTATCTAGAAGCATCTTCTATTGTACACAACATATCCATTTTTTGCTCCAGTTTGATACAATCATCTCGAAGAGCGTAAATGGTGCATTGATTGAAATATTGTCAATTGAGATGATATAAAAGTAACAAGACATGGCAAACAATACTTTTCTTAATGATGTTTAGCGAGCATTACAAACTTGTGATGGAGACAATGTATTATGTATGTAAACACTCATCTAGAAGCACCTTGGATTGTAGCCACTATATACTATTCCTTGGTCCGATCTCGCACAAACATCTCATATGGCAAGGTAAATGAGTATAATGATCTTTTTTCTGGGGAATAAGTACGATGGCCTAGATTGGTTGAGATGATATGAAATGACTGGCAACGATCTCCATAGTTATTTTGGGCGAACCTAACATTATTCTCAAGTAACATTCAAAAGTATATTTTTAAAGGGTGCATTCAAACATCAATTGCATTCAATATTTTGTAAACATGCATGAAAAGAAAAGCCAATTTTAATGTTACTCATGCATGCTAGATATGTAGGTCAATTTGCAAAATATCCACCGGTTGGAGAACAATCAAAACAATAAAGTTGAACCTAATTTAGATACTTTGAAGAAAGAATTTGATTCTTTTTATGCAATTTATGAGTCAACTCAATTCAAAAGAGTAGTTAAGAATAGTCACACATTTTTGCACAGCTTCAAAAACTACGCGTCGGTCTCCCTGCATTATACGGCATCAGCGATACTCCATATTTCTACGTAATTTTAGTTGAGGTAATGTTGCGCTCTTGGTAATTCAGAATGTCAAGCACGTAGGTACGTCGTCTTCCTTTCATTTGCCTTCGCATCTCTCCTTCCTGTTTTCCCGCTCTCCTCCTCACCTGCAGCTGCTCCACCACCCCTCCTCTCGGTGACTGGTCCTCCGCTCCTCGTGGCCTAGTGGTCGGTGCTCTCCTCCCTCCCACTCCTTCCCGCAGTGATGTTGTGATGATGTTACATGAAACTGATGACAAGAACCGGTCGCTGCTCGCAGCTTTGCCTCCCACAATCGAAGCACTGACTACAACGATTGCAACTCCGTCATCCAGCATTGCAACTTCGCCCCTCTCTGTGCATGGGCTCTCATCGCCTCCGGTTGCAGTTCGATGCCGGTAGTCGCTGCTATCATGCAGCTCCCATGACCGCCTGTTGCAACCTTGTTCTACTCGGTTGTAGCAAAACCAGTCGCCGGTGGTAGCATCCCCAACCACCGGCCCATCGATCGTAGCCAAAAAACTTGTTGAGCCACCGTGCACCGATGCAGCTCCGCCGTTGCCGCTCGTTGCACCACTGCACACGGTTGCAGCACCACATCCTATGATTGCAGCTTTTATGATGACAGGTTCTAGAAAATCTGCCGCCTGTCATGCCGTGCTGCTCCCTAGTTGCAGCTCGGCCAATGGTCGTTTCCAGCAATTTTGGCGGCCGGTTGTAGCTTCGACGACGGCAGGTTCCAGCATGTCAGCGCTGGGTTTGTAGCTCTATTGGTGCTAGTTCCATCAATTCTAGTGGCTGGTTACATCATTTCCGACAGCTGTTTGCAGCTCTGTTGCGGTCGGTTGCAGCGCTGGCGATGGTCGGTTCCAACATTGCTGGTGCCCCTGGTTGTAGCTCTTCTGACGGATGGTTCTAGCATTTCTGGCGCTTGGTTGCAGCTCCACGATGGTCGTTCTAGCAATAAAAATGCCGCCCCCGTCGCAGGGTCCAGTGTGTCGTCTCCAGCGTTGGAATCTCACCCGCGATGACATCCCTCTTCGCCTTCAACGGCTGCAGTGACTCGGTGCGTGCCAGCTAAGAGGAATCAGGCTCGTGTGTGCTCTATGAAGAAGACGATGGCGTGGGGGAGAAGACGACAGAGGGAAACGGGTGGTGGAGGTTCACGTGCAAAGTGATAAGGTTTGACCCCTTTCATGATAACGCACAACCGCATGATTTGTTGGTATCCAATGTAGCACGGTCAGCGCGCTGTTTTCAAACATTGTCCTTACAAAAAGTGCAATTTCAGTGCAAATTGTGTGCTAGTTTTTTTTCTTCTTAAAGGAAATGCCAATGCCAGTAATTCATTATATTTTAGAAAACTTCATTATTTTGATATTATTTTAATTTTTATTTCATTTTCATTCTACTTTAAGGGTAATACCAATGTCATCAATTCATTCGTTTTTAGATTTTTGTTTTGAAAATCACTTTTATATACTTATTCTTGCATATTTTTAAAAAGCACAATTTTATGTATATTTTGTGCAATTTTTGTTACTCTTTGCTTTAGATTTTGTTTTCCATTTTCTTTTCTTTTAAAATGGTAATACCAATGCCGGTGTAATTTCAGTGCACCGTCGTGCGCAAGTTTTTAAAGATTTTTCTTTCGTCTTAAAGGGTTTCATTGTTTTAAATATTTTAACCTTTTATATTGTTTCTTCTGAAATGGTAATTTTGTTTCATTCTTTTTGTCACAAATTCATTCTTCCGCAGAAAACTTAATATTTTTTCGATTTCATTTCAATTTTTTTAATTTTTTTTTGTAAGGGTAATACCGATGTCACTAATCCACTACTTTTCAGAAAACACTTGTTTGCGAAAAATTCACTAGCATATATTTATTTAGCCAGGTAACGAATTAGCCCAACTCAATTAGCCTGTGTGTGAGACTGAGGCCTTTACGCAATAATCCTAGACCTACGAAAGCTGTAACTTAATGTTACGTGATTTTCCTTAACCAACCAATTATGCCCCCCCCCCCCCCTGATTTCAGCGGGTGGGCCTGGGCTTTTTCTTTCCTCCAACCAAAACAGACCAAGTCAGTTTTTTCATAACTTACGTAGGAACTTTTACGTAGATGTAGCATTGCTCGGCCTTTACGTTGTTGTTTTGCATGATCGATTCACAACCATGAAATATGGCCGGCCTGCCCTGTACTCGATGGGAGCATCCAACGCGTCACGCACTGATTTTGAAGAAAATAAATTTGACTGATACAAATTCATGTAAGTCAATTCTGATAGAAAACCGACTTGCCCAAATAATATTTTCAGGCGACTTTTTTTGACAAGTTATTTTCAGGCGACTTGTCCCTAGCTAGTCCCAAACTTTCCTGCAGCCGCGGGGAGCTCTTCCGTTACTGGTCTGTTTCGCAACCACCCAGCCGATAAGGATCCATCCATGCACGCCACATCACAAGCTAGCATCTTCTAACAGGCGCACAAAAATTACTTCGCGCCCTAAAATTTGTGTTTTTCGTGTGCTGGATAGCCCTAGCAAAAGCTACAAAATAGTGCACGCTTAAAAAAGATTTGGGCACGCGCTAAAAAGCCCTATCAAAAGCTGCAAATTTGGGGCGTCAGATTACGCGCGCTTCATAATTTACACTGCGTGTTTTTCTAGACACGCGTTTTAAAGTATCTGCTAAATAAATGTTGGGTCCGGCGAGCTAAAATGCTACAGTGGCACGCGCGAAACTTTTGTTCGCGCCTGGATGTTCTAACTCTCCTCATTACCGTCAAGAGAGAGCCATCACCACACCTGGTTCAACTCCTGCCTAGTACTCCAAGAAATAAACAAGCCACAAGAATCATACTAGTAGAATCTAGAGATTCAGAGCATAGGAGAAGACAAAACTGGTGCGAGGAGCAGGGCGTGTACATAGGAGGAGTCACACTGGCGTAGGCTAGCCTTGCTTACTCACAAGTCAGTCCCGTCACTCCCTGTCGCGCGCGAGAGACCAGATCGCCATGGACATGGCACGCTACGTTGCGTTCCACCAGCAGTGGATCGCGGGCCAGCAGGCGGGCCTCGGTGAGCTCGCGGAGGCGGCAGCCAATGCCGCCGCCGGGCGCGCCACGGACGCGGAGCTGAAGACCGTGGTGGAGAGGTGCATGCGCGGGTACCAGGAGTACGCCGCCAGCCGGCGTGCCATGGCGCGCGAGAACGGCGCGGCCTTCGTCGCCCCGCCGTGGTGCACGGCGTTTGAGAACTCCGTGCTCTGGCTCGGGGGCTGCCGGCCGTCGCTGGCCATCCGGCTTCTCTACTCCATCTCCGGCGAAGGCTTGGAGGAGGACATCGAGGAGTTCGTCAGCGGCCGCGGCCGCGGACTCGCAGAGGAGATGGGCCTCATCGGGATCACGGCCACGCAGCTGCAGCAGATCAACGACCTCCACCGCTGCACGCTGCGCGACGAGGGTTACCTGACGGAGCGCCTCGCGAGTCTGCAGGAGAACATCGCCGACCGGCCGCTGCTTCCGATCGTCCGGGAGCACGCCGTGGCGGCGACAGCAGTAGTCGGCCAGGACCGGAGCGTTAAGCGCGACGACATTCCCGGACGGCTTGCGGCAGCAGAATCGTCAGGAGGACTCGCCGCCGAGGTGGACGCAGCGATGGAGAGCTACTCGGCCGGGCTGGCCAGGCTCCTGGAGGAGGCGGACGAGCTGCGCATGTCGACGGCCAGGGCGCTGGCCACGGAGATCCTGACGCCGCGGCAGGCGGTGGAGATGCTGATGGCGGCCAAGCAGCTGCACCTGGCGGTGCGCGACTGGAGCCGCCGGAAGGAGGAGGGCGCCCAGAACGCGCGTCTGCCGCGCGCAGCCGCAGCGACGACCGCCCCCTCCGGCTCAAACCCATGACAGGCTCGCCATTCCTCAACTAGCTTGCTTTGCCGCTCCAACTTAAGTGTACACAGTCTGAATAATCAGTCTATTCTGGCTTCCTAGATATTATTAGTATCGTTGTTTCTCTGCCATTATATAACCTGCCTGCACAAACTGCATGCTTGTGTTCTAAGTTGAAGTTGCTCCTACTCCTGTCCAATATATACATATATCCGTAACTAGTTTCTCGTGTACTTGCATTGAGCGCTCTCTAGTGTGATCCGTTCTAGTTTATTCATAATTCCTTGGAATCCTCAAGAGCGGAGGAAATGGGGCGGACGGGGACTGCGAGACGAGAGGAGCTGTTGGTTTATCGCCTTCCGTTTCCCGTCGCTTTCGGCCCGGCGCCGCGCACGGCGCACCGGTGGCACGACGCGATCTGGGGGGCGCCAGGTCCGCATGGCCCGTTGTCGTTCTCGTCGCGCGTAATTTGGTTTAGTCGCCTACTGCTACTGCGTGGCCGCCGCATGGGCGATGGCGCCGCGCGTGCTTGCGCATGCGGGACGCGTGGGCCGTGGAGCATGCAATCTGCTCGGCGGGGGCGGGCACTGGTCGCGGCGTGCTTCCCGCTGACGGACCGCCGAGGAGTGTCAGCCTATCTGATAGACTATCTAGTCTAGCTGCTGGGAACAGGGCGGCGCCGGTAGACTTTTGAGATGGGCGACCACCGTTTGATGCCGTTGGTGGTCGCCGTTGCGGTTGTTACGCATACCTCGCCGCCCCGCTCTGTCGAGTCGCCTCATTGTAGTCTTAGGCCATTTCTGACTGATCCCCGATAAAGCCGTGAGGATAAATTTGGTTCAGTTTGTCTAATTCACATCTATATTTTTTAAGGATGTCACATCTAAACTCCAACAAATATATAATGCAGCAATAAGAAATAAAAAAAAGAAAACATTAACGCCCACATCTGTGGGCGTTACCCAACTCGCTCATACGCCTCGATCGTTGTTCAATGCTTTTTGCACGAATCTTGGCACGAAAATCTTGATTTTGTGTGCCACGTATGACGAGGCTGGTGTGCGGGCGTTGAAGAATTTACCCACACGCTCGCACCATGATGTTTGCCAGCTACGCTGTGTGGGCGAACTAGTTTCTGCCCACACAGCTAGCCACCTAGTTCATGCGCGTGTGGGCGAACTACTTTTCGCACACGACACTCCTACGTTGTGGATGGCAACTGCAGTTAGACGAACGTGGCAACTAGGCAAACACACATGGCAACTATGATTTTTTGCTAGAGGCAACTGCAGTTGCGCGTACGTGGCAACCAGATAAACACACATGGCAACTATGGTTGGACCACACATGGTAACTAGGTAAACACACGTGGCAACTACTGTTTGACCATATGTGACAAGTAGTCAATCACACACGGCAATTATGGTTGGACCACACGTGACAACTAGGTAAACACACATGGCAACTACTGTTTGACCATATGTGGCAAGTAGTTAATTACACGCGGCAACTACGGTTTGATTACACGCGGCAACTATCATAAAATTAGACATGGCAACTATAGTTAACCAAAACAGATAGAGTTGCCATGTTTTTACAACTACACTTGCCATCCCGGATAACTACATCTGCCAACCAGGATGGCAACTAAATTGTCATCCCGCGGTGTACCTAACTAGTTGCGCCAGGACGTGTGGGCATTTTTGCTTCGTGCCACACGCGCGGGGTGAAGATGAGTAGTACTTCTTGGCGTGTGGCACGAAGTAGCCGCGCCCACACGTGTGGGCACTTTTAATGTCCGCTCGCACACAGCCCGTGTGGGCTGCCTCCTGCTCACACCACACATGGTGTGTGGGCGCATGTCGTATATACCACACGTGTGGCAGTTATCGGCGTCCAAAAAAACTAGGATAAAAAAATAGACCACAAACAAAGTGGAAATCAGTTTAGATGTGACATAATTGTTGGGGAATGTAGTAATTTCAAAAAATTTCCCACGTACACGCAAGATCATGGTGATGGCATAGCAACGAGAGGGGAGAGTGTTGTCCACGTACCCTCGTAGACCGTAAGCGGAAGCGTTATGACAACACGGTTGATGTAGTCGTACGTCTTCACGATCCGACCGATCCAAGTACCGAACGTACGGCACCTCCGAGTTCAGCACATGTTCAGCTCGATGACGATCCCCGGGCTCTGATCCAGCAAAGCTTCGGGGATGAGTTCCGTCAGCACGACGTCGTGGTGACGATGATGATGCTCTACCGGCGCAGGGCTTCGCCTAAACTCCACGACGATATGACCGAGGTGGAATATGGTGGAAGGGGGCACCGCACACGGCTAAGGAACGATCCGTAGATCAACTTGTGTGTCTATGGGGTGCCCCCCGCCCCCGTATATAAAGGAGCCAGGGGAGGAGGCGGCCGGCCAAGGAGGGCGCGCCAAAGGGGGGAGTCCTACTCCTACCGGGAGTAGGACTCCCTTCTTTCCTAGTTGGAATAGGAGAAGGGGGGAAAGAGGAGGAAGAGGGGAAGGAAAGGGGGGGCGCCGCCCCCCTTCCCTTGTCCTATTCGGACTAGGAAGGGGAGGGGCGCGCGGCCCCCTCCTGTCTCCTTCCCTGTTCTCCCTCGAGGCCCATGTAGACCCAATAACCCCCCGGGGGGTTCCGGTAACCTCCCGGTACTCCGGTAAAATGCCAATTTCACCCGGAACGATTCCGATGTCCAAATATAGGCTTCCAATATATCGATCTTTATGTCTCGACCATTTCGAGACTCCTCGTTATGTCCGTGATCACATCCGGGACTCTGAACAAACTTCGGTACATCAAAACTTATAAACTCATAATAAAACTGTCATCGTAACGTTAAGCGTGCAGACCCTACGGGTTCGAGAACTATGTAGACATGACCTAGAACTATTCTCGGTCAATAACCAATAGCGGAACCTGGATGCCCATATTGGTTCCTACATATTCTACGAAGATCTTTATCGGTCAAACCGCATAACAACATATGTTGTTCCCTTTGTCATCGGTATGTTACTTGCCCGAGATTTGATCGTTGGTATCCAATACCTAGTTCAATCTCGTTACCGGCAAGTCTCTTTACTCGTTCCGTAATGCATCATCCCGTAACCAACTCATTTGGTCACATTGCTTGCAAGGCTTATAATGATGTGCATTACCGAGAGGGCCCAGAGATACCTCTCCGACAATCGGAGTGACAAAACCTAATCTCGAAATACGCCAACTCAACATGTACCTTCGGAGACACCTGTAGTACTCCTTTATAATCACCCGTACTCCTTTATAATCACCCAGTTACGTTGTGACGTTTGGTAGTACCCAAAGTGTTCCTCCGGTAAACGGGAGTTGCATAATTCTCATAGTTACAGGAACATGTATAAGTCATGAAGAAAGCAATAGCAGTATACTAAATGATCAAGTGCTAGGCTAACGGAATGGGTCATGTCAATCACATCATTCTTCTAATGATGTGATCTCATTAATCAAATGACAACACATGTCTATGGTTAGGAAACATAACCATCTTTGATTAATGAGCTAGTCAAGTAGAGGCATACTAGTGACTATATGTTTGTCTATGTATTCACACATGTATCATGTTTCCGGTTAATACAATTCTAGCATGAATAATAAACATTTATCATGATATGAGGAAATAAATAATAACTTTATTATTGCCTCTAGGGCATATTTCCTTCAATAACTATGTCACATCTAGATGTGTCCTAGACACACCCAATTTGGTTATCCTCCATTAAGGCACATCTAGCTAATCCTCAAAACTGTTACTGAAGGAAAAATGACGTGGATAATTGTCACATGTGTGGCATACTAGCCATCCGTCCACACACCGTGTGTGGCGCGAGCAGGAGGCAGCCCACATAGGTTGTATGTGAGTGAACATTAAAATTGCCCACACGTGTGGGCAGCTACTTCGTGGCACACGCCCAACAAAGTACTACTCATCTCCACCCCGTGCGTGTGGCACAAAGTAAAAATGTCCACACATCCTGGCGCAGCACGTTAGGTACTCCCGCGGGATGACGATTTAGTTGCCATCTGGGATGGCAGATGCAGTTATCCGGGGATGACAAATGTAGTTGTAAAAGCATGGCAACTCTATCTGTTTTAGCTAACTATAATTGCCATGTCTAATTTATGGTAGTTGCCGTGTGTAATCAAATCGTAGTTGCCGTGTGTGATTAACTACTTGCCACATATGGTCAACAGTAGTTGGCATGTGTGTTTACCTAGTTGCCACGTGTGGTCCAACCATAGTTGCCATGTATGGTTAATCACAGTTGCCATGTGTGTTTATCTGGTTGCCACGTACACGCAACTGCAGTTGTCGTCTTGCAACAAATTATAATTGCCATGTGTGTTTACCTAGTTACCACGTACGTGTACTCCATTTGCCATCCAACAACGTACGGGCGTCGTGTGGGCGAAATCAGTTCGCCCACACGCGTGTGGACTAGGTTTTAGCTGTGTCGGCAGAAACTAGTTCGCCCACACAGCGCAGCTGCCAAACCACGTGTTGCGGGCGTGTGGACGAACTCTCCAACACCCACACACCAGCCCCGCCCTACGTGGCATGCGATATTTGCCTCAATGTGTCAAGATTCGTGCGAACTCGACTGGACGGTCCTCCATGCATGTGGGCGAGTTGCAAAACTGCCACACGTGTGGGCGTTAGTCTATCCGAGGAAAAATTATCCTCTACCTCCCAACATCCCCTTTAATCTTTCTACAAAAATGCTCATTCCTGTCGCGACCGAGTAAAATTGTCGCCTCTTTTCCTCCCATCCTCCTTCCCGCCACCGCTGCCACCATGCCCCCCTCCACCACCGATGACCCTCCCTCCTGCCGGAATGGATAGGTCAGTCCCTTCGCACACCTCGCCGGCCACCGCTGCCAGCTTGTCACCGCCGAAAACCACCCATGCACCACCGCCTACGCCGAAGTGAACTTTGGGGATGACAAAGAACCATCGGGTCCAAGCTCCTCCTCCAACCGTGGCAATGGCCTCCGGGTTGGCAACCGCCTCTCTGGCCACGGCTCGCCGCCCTCCCACCGCTCCTCCCGTGCCAAAGCTCAAAAGCCGACGGCAGCAGCGAAGAACCTCGTTGAGGCGGTGCTGAAGAAGAAGAGGAAGAAGAAGACCGCGATGGCACCTCGTCCAAGGCCGGCTCCTCGTGTAGCCACTCTGGCGCCCCCTAAGGCCACGACTCCAGCGCAGGTGGCGGCCAAAGATGGCCAAAGCCGGCAACAAGGGTCGCGGCCGCCAAGTGTTTGACGAAATGCCTACAAGGTAAAAACTAAAATGCCAACATTTCGGCCGATCGTTGATGTAGTTTTGTTGTTTGTAGCCGACGGTCATGTAGTTTCTTTGTTTCATTGTCGTAGTGCAGAGATGAACATTGCCAAGTTCTTAGCGTCTTTGGAGTCCTTGGCCGCCATTGGACTTGATGAGATCAACTACGACTCCATTTGGCATCATTCGGAGGCGCCCCAAGACATGGAGCAAGAGATGGCCAAGGAGGAGGAGGAGGAGGAGGACGAGAAAGAAGAGGTTGTGGAGGTGACACTACTAGGGAAAACCCTAGTAGTAGCGCGGGTTTTGAGGCTAGCAGCAGCTCGGGTGGCCGTGCTACTAATAAGGCGCTATAGCTAACTTATAGTAGTAGCGCGGTCCGTACCGCGCTACTACTGTTGATGATATCAGCAGCGCTTTTTATGAACGCGCTACTATTACTTAGCTGTAGCAATTTCACAGTCCCTCACTACTGCTATATCTTTCATCATTTTCCCCCGTAGCCCTTTCCCTTTCAGTTTCCATTTCAGATACTAGATACTAGGTACTGCTAGTAGATATCAAATTCATAAACCATTACTGGGTAGTACTCCCTTCGTTCCAAATTACTCGTCGTGGTTTTAGTTCAAACCACGACGAGTAATTTGGAACGAAGGGAGTACTAGATAACAATTTCATGCATAGTCAACATGCATTCTCAAGCAGTACAAGGTCATATCAACGGCGATCATCATATGTAGTTCTAGATGATATCGACGACGATCATCATATGTAGTTCTAGATGATATAGCCACACACACGATGATATAGCCACACACACACATATGTAGTTCTAGATGATATCGAAGACAATCATCATCCTCAAGCCTGGGCGGTTGGTGTTCCTGATAGTAATTAGGATGGCCTGTCCAACACGAAGATTCTTACCATCGAGGAATTTCTTCCACCCAACCAAGTTTAAGTGTGTGCGACCGTCTGTGTCCACGCGGTAAGTACAGGTTGTGACGGAGCCCCTTGCAGTAAGGCGTAGTCCAGCTGAGCCTTCTTCATCAGGCTCGATACCATAACTCACAGATATGCTCTTTGCCAATTTTTGAATAATAAAAACATATCAATTAATAAATAGCATCGCAAATAAGTACATATGGATTATCTACACTATTAATAGTTTCCTTAGATTCTACACTAATAAGCATGTGATCGAACTCTACACTAAAACATATCATCGACTAGATTCGACACAACATAACATATCATTGGACTGTACACTAAGTATTTCATCGGATAATTTGCATTTGTAAGTATAACATACCATATCATGTCGATCAACCATGGTATTTGTCAGGCGGGTCACAAATGGCACCCCGACAAAGTCAGCACGTGGCGGAATTATGTCCCACAGGTTGGACACCTCCTCCTTGCTCAGCCTTGTTCTTTGAGCTACGATGGCTTCATGAAGTGGGTCCTCATCATCTTCATCGAGTGGGTCCTCATTATCTTCATCATCTTCATCATCTTCATCATCTTCATCATCTTCCACCAGGTTGAGATAAATGACAGCCAGCTTGGGTCTTTCTGCTCTAAAGGAGAAGCTGATCAACTCACCACCAGTAAGACGCATGCGAGCGACGAAACGGGCCCATCCATCTCCTTCAATCTGCGACATATTGCGTCCTTTCTCGACCTCCATAGTGTACGGCCCCCCAGGAGCCTCAAATGTCACATTATCTCCTGTCAGCTTGTTGAATTTCAACCTCACATTGCATGGGACGATCTGTGTAAAATAAGCAAAATGACACAAGACAATAATGCCAACACTAAAAATAAAATAGTTATTACATTTCATCTAATTTCTTACCGCCGCATGACGAAAATTCGGCTGGAAGTAGATGCCGAACAGCTTGCCAGTTGCAAGGCTGCTAGCGCACCTTGACTTGCACAGTCGACATAGTGGTGGTGGTGGTGGCACCATTTTTCCTAAAGCAATATGAGCAAAGTATTAACGATCCACTTCATAGGAAAGAAAAATAGTAGCATGTGATATTTTTGGTTCTTCCGCGAGAAGCAATTTGATGGACAATTATAATCCTAAGATCTAGTAACATATTAGATGACAAGGTACCACCTACATTTTGCCAAAAAGTAACTTATTAAAAAAACAAAAGCAACTACATACCTATCCATGTACAGAAAAAATAATAATAAAATGGTGCATACTAAATCAACTAAATGAACTAGCCCACTAAATCAAAATGTTCTAAATCAACTAAATGAACTAGCCTACTAAATCAACTAAATCAAAATGTTCTAAATCAACTAAATCAACTAGCCTACAAAATCAACAAAATCAAAATGTTCTAAATCAACTAAATCAACTAGCCTACTAAATCAACTAAATCATATCAACTAAATCAAAATGTTGCATATGAACTAGCCTACTAAATCAAAATGTAGCAGGCAGGAGGGAGAAGGAGGGGCGACTCGAGGAGGGAGAAGAGAGTAGGACGGAGGAGGAAGGCGGAGCGAGGAGGGGCCGGCCGGCGGCCAGTGGAGGGAGGACGGAGGAGGAAGGCGGAGCGAGGAGGGGCCGGCCAGCGGTGAGTGGAGAGGGAGGACGGAGGAGGAGGCCGGTACCGAGTCCAGCAAGGAGGAGGAGGTGACGACGGCGCAGCGGGAGGAGGGGCGATGGGGGAGGACCGGCGCGGGGGATTGAGAGGGGATCCAGTGAGTGTGTGACTGTGAGTGGATCAGATAGAGGAGATGGAGGGTGGGAGATGGAATGGCTTAGCAGTAGCGCGCTATAGAGAAAGACGCTACTGCTAAACTACCTAGCAGCATCGCCTTTCACAAAGAAGCGCTACTGCTATGTGTCAGCATGTAAAAATAGACTTAGTTCATGTATCAAAAATACATTGATCATCAACGATCTTTTTGTGTACAATCTGATTTGTCAATATGAGTCCTCACCGGTTTAGGAACCGGTGAAGACTCATATTGCAGCCACAAATTCTACACATAGAGTTCAATGAAGACCAAGTGCTTGTCAAAGTTTGAGAAGTAACATATTTAAGGTGGTAGAAACTCTCTTCACGGAGCGAGGTGGGACTAAATTTTTGTAGTAAACTTAGCAGTAGCGCTTATTGGCGAAATGCGCTGCTACTATGCTACGTAGCAGTAGCGCTTGTCGTTATAATGCGTTGCTGCTATAACTAGCCTTGCGGCGGCCTCGTGGGAATTATAGCAGTAGAGCGTCTTTGAGCGGGCGCGCTACTGCTATATTTATTTCAGCAGCGAGTTATGCTTGAGCTCGCTACTGCTAATTAGCAGCAGCGCCTTATTTTAAAGCGCGCTGCTAATAAGATTCTATGTATAGGTTTTTCCCTAGTAGTGTGACCGAAGAAAGCATGTGAGCATCAAGGTCACGCACCGCCAACTACAACCAAAAAGAGGATATTGCTCTTGGTGCGCAATCTCCATGGATGCAACGACTGGAACGGATCAAACAAAGATTATGTTTTGGGAGAGAATTACCGAGCACTACAAAAACTCCGTGGACGTGCGATCAAGCCGTACGCAAGGTTCTCTTGGGCATCGTTGGAGATCCATTCATGACCAATGGAACCGATGGTCCAGTTGCATTAACCAAGTGAATAATGCACCATCGAGTGGTGTGCAAGAGGCGGAGTATGGCCCCTACATCCAAGAACTATTTCAAGCATAGAAACACCAAGTTCGGCCACAAGACCTTCATGTTGCATCATTGCTACAAAGAGCTATGCAAGAACGAGAAGTGGATCTAAAGAATCGCGGAGACCACTCCAAAGAGATCAAGGTTGAGCATATCCGTTGAGGAGGACAACGAGGTTGACGAAGATGCCAATAATAGACCGGAAGAAAACAAGATTGGAAAAGAAAGAAAGAAGAGAAATGAATTCGGTGGCACTTACAAAGAAGAACTTGGGGCAATGGTCGAGACCAAGAAGGTGTTGGTGGATGAACGCAAAGAAGAGAAAAGGGCGAGGTGTAATGAGCTCAAGGTGTTGGAGGATGATAAATGGAAGGCCAAGTTGGCGCCAAAAAGAGAAAGTTGAAGGCGGAGGGGCGGAGGCTTGCACTTGAGGAGATGATTCATGATGCCAAGAGAGTCGAAGAATGTGCTATCATGTTCATGAATCCAAACACAATGGATGAAACCTCAAGGAGGTATTGGGAGCTCATTCGTGGAGAGATCTTCGAAGCCTCTTTTCGGAATGTTGGAGGTGGCCGAGATGGTGGAGGCGTTGTTGGTGGTGGCCGAGGGGATGGTGGTGGCGAGGGGTGGGGGGTTGATGGTGGTAGCCGAGGGGGTGGCGGTGGTGATGGTGGCCGAGGGGATGGTGGAGTTGATTTCTTCGACAAGGACCTCGTTTGAGTGGTGGTGGTCGAGGTGGTGGTGGTGCATGCCATTGGTTGGCTCGATCCATAACATATACATGTTATGTTTGTGGTGATTTTGGATCAAACATTATGTTTGAAGTGATGGCTTTTGAGTGGACTTTGCATGTTTTTATTTGAAATTCATGATGATGAAACTATATGATATGTTGGTTATGTTATTCCTGTTTCAATTTTAATATTCTCATGATATATATTGTGTAGTGTTTGAAGTTGATGCGGCTAAGACACCAAATACACACAATTTTGTTTTTTACTCCACTAACTATAGGGGGTTTGCTAGGTGTGGCCATCGTTAGTGGAGTAAAAATTTACTCCACTAATTTTACTCCACGGGGTCCCCCCTTAATTTTTAGGGGATCGGTTAGAAATGGCCTTATCACCGCTCCAGCAATCCCTCTAATCTCTCCAGGCAGCAATTTTTCACCTGTGAGCCGGCACGCCCATTCGAACTACTCACCTCCGGTCCCCTCCATCTTTGAGGTTGTTGTCGCATTGACGACAACTTTAGGTACCTTCTGGCTAAGGCCTCGCCGACATTTGTGGCCTTGCTGGCGCTCGCTCAGCACCGCGTCTTCGCCCATTTCGAGTGCTCGTCTAGATTAGTAACTGTTGTTTGTTTCAATGACTGGATCAGTTTTGAGTGGCACATTTTTTTTTTCTGAGTCACTTTTCTAGAGCCAAAGATCATAGTTCTTGAACGAGCACTCGAAAAGATTCTTGTGGGTAGCCCAGAGACTGTGATAGGAATGCCACGACGAGTGAGAGCGAGGTGCGGGGTCGTCGGCGAAGCCGAACCAGCAGCTAGCTGGAGCCAGCGATGACGCGCCACAGGCGTTGCATGTGGAACAGAATCAGAGGTGAGGGGAGGTTGATGGTGACAAAGATCATGGCGGGTATAGAGGGATGGTTGGCGATGGCTGCAGTGAGAGTAGGGCGGACCGAGAGGCATGTGCGGCGACGTCGATGGCCGCGGGTGGCGGTAACAGAAGGTTGGGAGAACGTGAGGAGGAGGAGAAGAGTAAAAATCGTTTAGGTCGCGTTCGGGGAAGAAGAACAGTATGGCCAATGACAGAGACAGGTTTAGGGCAGCTACGACTATAGCCCTAGCCCTAGTAACAACACCCTTGTGATTCCTTCTTACAAAGTAGAGAAAATCATGAAATTGATTTCTCAAGCTAGCTCAACCCCAGGCATAATCCACTGGTCTCGGGGAGGAAGATGAGCGATCCGACGGCTGGCAGGGAAAAATCTAAATGGGACTGGCTATATGCTAGTCGACTGAATTCCCAATTTGGGTTAGTCAGTTGCTCTTCGCCCTCGATCTCTGATCTAACGGGTACGAAGTCATCTTCCACCTCCCGACGCATCTTCTTCGAACCGCCCCCACGGACCACCTGCTGAATCGCCAGCCACCACCACCCCCGGCAATCCCTCTACCCCCCACCCCCCACCCCACCCCCCCGACATCGAGTTTTTTCTCTGATGAAACCCCACACCACCGCCCCCACCCTAAACCCTAAGATATATACTGGGGTTGCCTGCCCAGTGACCTTCTTCCTCCTCTCCGGTGAGTTTCTTCCTCCCCTTCGGCTGTTTTTTCCTTCAACCAAAATCGATTGACCCAAATTCGAAATTCAGGGGATTGACATGTATCTATCGTGGAAAAAAATTAGGCAGCCGTAGCTTAGTTTTTTTTTTTGGTTCAGTGATTATTAGGCGGAGTTTCTCCGCGGTTCATATAGTACTGACAGAACAGCAAGCGCGCTCCGGTTCTATACTGATTCACGTTTTCGAAACCCCCGGCAGAGGCGTGGCGATCGTTCGATCAAGGGAGAGGCCAGATCAGTTACACAAGAGGGTCACTCATGGATAGGCACGCCTGAAATGCCAGGCGCGTTGGTGAATGAACTCAGGAATTCGTGTTTGGCCTAGGCACCGGGCGTGAGCGTTGGTGGCGGCGAGTCACCTCCCTGCCACGCCCACACGATATCGCCCAGCGACGGCTTGAGCTCCTGCTTGTAGAAGTCCTGGAACTCCAGCGAGTCGCCGCCCGTCTTCCTCATCTCCACCACGTGCACCGACGGCGCCACCTCGAAGATCTCCGCCTCCAGGGCCAGCGCCCTTTTCCGGCCGTCCTGGCTCCCCTCAAGCTCCACTCTCCCCTTCTCCTTGTTGAGCTTAAAGCTGAACCTCCCCGCCTCTGCGATCTTCCCCAGCTTGGACACGATCGCCGTCGTGGTCTCCTTGCTGGAGAACCGGGCCTCCGACGTCTTGTGCTCCGCGTCGAACATCTTGGCCAGGTCCAGCACGCTCGACCGCGAGATGATGTCGAAGGCGTTCATGCTCGATGGCCTCACGCTGATGGTTGGCGACGACGCGGTCACCTTGGATCTCTTCCTCTTCCGGGTGGCGCCCTCCGGTTGGTCGACGTCGTGATGTCCCCCGGCTTCCTTGCCGAGGAACACCGCCGTTCCACTCGTGTCGAGGGGCTTGTCGTCGAGGGGGCAGGAGTCTTTCTGGAACCAGGTCCGGGCCATGAGCTTGGTGATGGTGATCCGGGTATTGGGGTTCGGGTCGAGCAGCCGGGCAAGCAGCTTGCGCGCGTCGACGGAGAACCATGCAGGGCACTTATAGTCGCTCCGTGCGATCCTCTTGTACAGGAGCACGAGGTTGGTGTCGTGGAAAGGGAGGCGGCCTGCCAGGAGCACGAAGAGGATCACCCCGCACGACCAGATGTCTGCCTTTGCGCCGTCATAGCCACGCTTCAGGACCACCTACGTACATGCACACATTGGGCATCGTCAATGACGCAAAGGATAAACGGACAAACTAGTTATCATGTGCGTGCGTGTGGGACATGTTCTCAACCTCGGGAGCGAGGTACGCCGGCGTGCCGCACGTTGTGTGCAAGAGGGCGTTACCGCGATGGCGGGAAGCGCCGTCCGCGAGCGCGCTGAGCCCGAAGTCGGAGACCTTAAGGTTGCCGTGCGCGTCGAGGAGGAGGTTCTCGGGCTTGAGGTCACGGTGGTACACGCCACGGCTGTGGCAGAACTCGACGGCCGTGACCAGCTGCTGAAAGTAGCGGCGAGCGACGGGCTCCGGGAAGCGCGTGCTCTGGGCGAGGCGAGCGAAGAGCTCGCCGCCGCTCGCGTACTCCATGACGAAGTAGATCCTGGAGCGCGTGGCCATCACCTCGTGGAGACGGACGACGTTGGGGTGGTGCACCCGCCGCATCACGTCCACCTCGCGCTTCACCTGCTCCACCGTGCCGGACCGGCGCACGGCCTCCTTGTCGAACACCTTGATGGCCACGACCTCGCCGGTGGAAACGTTATGGGCCTTGTAAACCTTGGCGAAGTTGCCGCGGCCTAGAAGACGGCCCAGCTTGTACAGGCCCATGATCACTTTGGAATCTTGGTTCTTCTCCATGGCCATGGCGATGGGGACAAAGAGTGTTGTTTCAAGTGATCATCAGCTAGGCTCCGGCTGGGCAAACGGCCGGACGGAGAATCTGCACCCGCGTAGCGCTCAAGACGATGGAGGATCATCGGAAAGAGTAGCTGGGGTTTGATATGCATGTTCTCAAGGGATCTGTGGCTGAAAACCGATAGGTGATTATTGGCCAGTGCTGGCGGAGGCGAACCAAATGAGGAACACCTTTAGCTAATTTTAGAAGTTCTTAGTTTATCAACTAAATCTAAATAATGTAAACACGCCTACTTTAAGGCAGATATTAATTATGATACTTGCGGTTTGGCTCGGAGTGCGCAATTGCGCGGTTGACCTAGTTTGGAGGTGTAGCTAATGTGGAGGAGCAAGAGAGTGAGAAAATAAATGGTGCTTGCAAAGCTAAACGGCCTTCTAAATAGAATGTACTTCCTCGGGTTATTAACCCCCTCGTATTTTGGGTCAGCCTTTAACAATAGATTTTGTTACCAAAATATAAGTTATATGTCAAAAACATAATATTGGATTTGTAATCGAAAGAAGTTTCTAATGGTACAATTTTTTGCTAAATACTCCATCCGTTCCAAAATAAATGTTATTGTTTTAGTTTAATTTTGAACCGAAACCACGAACACTTATTTTGGATAGATGGATTATAACTCATATTTTACTAGTCAAATTTATGGTCGTGACTAAAATACATGGGGGCTAGTAAATTATAAGAATGTGAATCAACTTACTTCAGTTCAAATATGTCACCTCCCATATATCTGCCCGATGCTGCTCGTCGGATGAGGCGCACGACGCTTTGCCATATCGGTGAATGCAATCATTCTACGACACAAATATGTTGGTTATTGTTCACCCTCCCATCACTATACTCGCGGTATTCTCATTTTCATTGTCGACATGGAGTGGGGAGAGAGGGGATGTGGGATGTGGATGCGGCCCGTCGAAGACCTCATCCCCGGAGACCGCGCCCGGCTACCACACTTTCGAAGAACGCACCGGATACCGTGCCCCAACTACAACCGAGTTTCACCATCCTAAGACGGTTGTTGTGCTACCAGAGCGACGAAGGGCGCATCGGGTGGATCCCAATCCACTCCCTTCTCTCATCACGGTGCGGCGCTGGGGAGAACACGACCATTGACGACGGGGAGCTAGGAGTGGTTGCTTGTTGATGCAGGCAGACCGTTGGTCGCCTTGGTATCCGGTAGCATATTCCGAGCTCCTCCCGATAGGACAGAATGCAGGTCCGAGGTATGCAAACCTGTCATCCTTCCCCTCCTTCTCTCAATCCCCTGGACTTGCTTTGTGATGTTGTGTCGATTAGATTAATCTAAGCAGCTTGTGATGCTAGGCACCTCTCATATTGCCATGTTTCTACAAATCATTTTGCTACTCATAAAGCGGCTCCTTTTTGGACCTAGGGGCGCAAATTTGAGGGGCGGGCGGGGGATGTCAGTGTACTGGGTATTGACCATGGCAGATGTTCTACCCTGAATGCATGACAAATTCTATGAAAATATGTTCTGTACATATGGCAACTTTTGAAAACTGCTTGCAATGTTCACAAGGCAAATTCAGAACAACTATTTTTCCATAACATGACAAATTTAGAAATTATTTTAATGTTCACATGACAACTTTAGGGATTTATGTAGTTGCTGATTTTCCTATAAAAACATGAATTTATATAGTTGCAAAATTTTCACATGATACGATAGGATGGCAATGCACATTGATGGCAAATATGTACATAACAAGTATGAAAGTGCAAGTGTCACTTAAGGTATATTTTGGTGTGATGAAAATATGGTTAGAGGAACTAATATCGGGTGCTAAAGCTTATCTCAGGATATTTCTTCCAAGTTGTTCTTGATGGAGTGTGCGACCCTCCAAATTTAGAAAGATCAAAGGTGTGGTCTACCGGCGATTCAAAGGTTTTCTTTTTTGGTTCGATTCGAATCGAAAGAAAAACCGCACTATTAAGAGGGGTCGGTGTGGATTTGCGTTGTGTAGGAATGCCACTCCCAAAACTAAAAAGCAGCCTGCCCACTCCTGCAACTTATATCCGTAGTGTGCTAGCGTGTGGTACTCATTAAGTTTGCAACAGAAAGTTTCTGGGTACCTCGTGCGCATGGGGTCTTTTGACCCCCGTGCGCACGGGGTACTGAGTAACTTCCTGGGTACCCCGTGCACACGGGGTCCTTTGACCCCCGTGCACACGGGGTGGTGCGTTTGTTCCTGAGTACCCCGTGTGCACGGGGCTGACTTAACCCGTGCACACAGGATCCAACGGCAGAAAATGGACACCCGACCAAGAATACTATATAAGCCCCCCTTCTTCCTCCTCCATCCCCAACCCTAATGTCTTGTTGAGCTCCACCATTGCTACAACCCATTTTCCTCAATACTCTCAATCCCTCCACCCAAACTTGTTGAAATTTGGGGATTGGGAGAGCAAGACCCGATCTACATTTTAACCAAACCAAATCGCGTTCCCCGCAACATTTCTTCCCCATTGACTTGTTACTCTTGGAGCTTGGGCTCCTAGGTGGTTAGAGGTTCCTCAGGAATCTGCCTTGCTTGTGGTGTGCTCCAGAGAAGTTTGTAAAGGTGTGGTGGTCGCCTTCAAGACCAACCCCGAGTGATTCAAGACTCATCCGTTACGGGTGACTCAAAAGAGATTACGGTGGGCCTTCGTGGCGTTCCGCAAGCTTTGGCTCCGACACCGCTCTAAACGGAGAGTAGCACTTCCCCAAGGAAGAGTGAACTTTGGGATAAAATCCGCGTCCTCGCCTCACTTGTGGTTAATCCTTTCCCACACTTTACTTTTCTTTGTATGCTTATTGGCTTGCTAATTAGATTGTTGCCTAGCATATTTAGCTTTAGGGATCTTTATTTCTATGCCCCTGGTTCGTTAGTTGTACTCATTCATCCCCACGACGTTAACTTATGCTCACTTTTCCCTCCTCCCTTGCCCGAAACCCTCAGAACAATTACAAAGGACATTGTCGTCGGGTCAATGCCTTTGACCGTTAACTCTGACGAGTGGGGCCGCATAGGGCCGAGTCCACCTTTGACCTTTTACCCGTATAGTGCTTTCATATGCTGACTGTACAATGGTATTTGTACACATGCGCGCATGCAACTGACCGCGGTCGTGGGGTAGCACGTGTCCATGGGACATGGTGGAAACGTCCCATCATATAAAGAGGGAGAACCACCTCCCGACATGTCGTCCCTACCATTTTCCCCAAAATCCCCTCCCTGCCGCATCGTCTTCATCTCCCTCACCAGCGTCGTCTCGCTCCCCTCCACTGCCTCCACTGCACCGTCTCGGTCTCCCCCACTGCATCCTCTTCCTTACCTTCATCGCCTCCATCTGTCCGATGGCGGAAGCTCATGGCGACACCGGCGCAGCGGCCAGAGATGTAGTGGAGCTACAGGGTGCGGTGACCGCAGATGAAGTGAAGACGTTGGCGGTGTCATGTTGGGGAACGTATAATAATTCAAAACATATCCTATGTGTCACCAAGATCAATCTAAGAGATGCTAGCAACGAGAGAGAGGGAGTTCATCTTCATACCCTTGAAGATCGCTAAGCGGAAGCATTACAAGAACACGGTTGATGGAGTCGTACTCGCGGCGATTCAAATCGCGGAAGATCTGATCCAAGCGCCGAACGGACGACGCCTCCGTGTTTAACACACGTACGACCCGAGGACGTCTCCTCCTTCTTGATCCAGCAAGGGGAGAGGAGAAGCTGAGGGAGAACTCCGGCAGCACGACGGCGTGTGATAACCCACAAGTATAGGGGATCGCAATAGCTTTCGAGGGTAGAGTATTCAACCCAAATTTATTGTTTCGACACAAGGGGAGCCAAAGAATATTCTCAAGTATTAGCAGTTGAGTTTTCAATTCAACCACACCTGGATAACTTAGTATGTGCAGTAAAGTATTTAGTAGCAAAGTAGTATGATAGTAATGGTAACAGTGACAAAAGTAAAGATAACAGTATTGTGGTGATTGTAACAGTAGCAACGGAAAAGTAAATAAGAGAAGCACAATATGTGAAAAGCTTGTAGGCATTGGATCAGTGATGGATAATTATGTCGGACGCAATTCCTCATGTAATAGTTATAACATAGGATGGCACAAAACTAGCTCCAATTCATCAATGTAATGTAGGCATGTATTCCGAATATAGTCATACGTGCTTATGGAAAAGAACTTGCATGACATCTTTTGTCCTACCCTCCCGTTTGCAACGGGGTCCTAGTGGAAACTAAGGGATATTAAGGCCTACTTTTAATAGAGTACCGGA
Source organism: Triticum dicoccoides (assembly GCF_002162155.2). NCBI lineage: Eukaryota > Viridiplantae > Streptophyta > Magnoliopsida > Poales > Poaceae > Triticum > Triticum dicoccoides. The sequence continues at coordinate 556,167,487 of NC_041385.1, forward strand.
CCAAAGCATTAACACATAGTGAATACATGAACTCCTCAAACTACGGTCATCACCGAGAAGTATCCCGATTATTGTCACTTCGGGGTTGTCGGATCATAACACATAATAGGTGACTATAGACTTGCAAGATAGGACCAAGAACTATCATATATTCATGAAAACATAATAGGTTCAGATATGAAATCATGGCACTCGATCACTAGTGACAAGCATTAAGCATAGCAAAGTCATAGCAACATCAATCTCAGAACATAGTGGATACTAGGGATCAAACCCTAACAAAACTAACTCGATTACATGGTAAATCTCATCCAACCCATCACCGTCCAGCAAGCCTATGATGGAATTACTCACACATGGCGGTGAGCATCATGAAATTGGTGATGGAGGATGGTTGATGATGACGATGGCGATGAATCCCCCTCTCCAGAGCCCCGATGGACTCCAGATCAGCCCTCCCGAGAGAGATTAGGGCTTGTCGGCGGCTCCGTATCGTAAAATGCGATGAAACTTCCTCTCTGATTTTTCTCTTCACGAAAAGGAATATATGGAGTTGGAGTTGAGGTCGGTGGAGCATCAGAGGGCCCATGAGACAGGGGGGCGCACCTAGGGGGAGGGGGCATGCCCCCCACCCTCGTGGACAGGGTGTGGGCCCCCTGGCCTTGATCTTTTTCCAGTATTTTTTATATTTTCCGAAAGTTATCTCCGTGGATTTTTAGGTCATTCCGAGAACTTCTATTTTCTGCACAATAAACAACATCATGGCAGTTCTGCTGAAAACAACGTTAGTCCGGGTTAGTTTCATTCAAATCATGCAAGTTAGAGTCCAAAACAAGGGCAAAAGTGTTTGGAAAAGTAGATACGTTGGAGACGTATCAACTCCCCCAAGCTTAAACCTTTGCTTGTTCTCAAGCAATTCAGTTGATAAACTGAAAGTGATAAAGAAAAACTTTTACAAACTCTGTTTGCATTTGTTAGTGTAAATATGTAAAGCCAACATTCAAGGTTTCAGCAAAGATTATGAACTAACCATATTCACAATCACACTTAGGTCTCATATTTACTCATATCAATGGCATAATCAACTAGTGAGAAATAATAATAAAACTCCAATGACAACACTTTGTCAAAACAATCATAACATGATATAACAAGATGGTATCTCGCTATCCCTTTCTGAGACTGCAAAAGATAAATGCAGAGCACCTTTAAAGATCAGGGACTGACTAAACATTGTAATTCATGGTGAAAGAGATCCAATCAAGTCATACCCAATATAAACTAACAGTAATGCATGCAAATGACAGCATGCTCTCCAGCGGGTACTTTTTAATAAGAGGGTGATGACTCAACATAAAAGTAAATAGATAGGCCTTTCGCAGAGGGAAGCAGGGATTTGTAGAGGTGCCAGAGCTCGATTTTAAAATAGAGATGAATAACATTTTGGGCGGTATACTTTCACTATCAACGCAACAACTATGAGATCTCGATATCTTCCATGCTACACACATTATAGGCGGTTCCCAAACAGAATGGTAAAGTTTATACTCCCCCACCACCAACAAGCACACTCCACGGCCATCCGAAACAACGGGGTACCGTCCATACCAACAACAATCCTGGGGGAGTTTTGTTTTAACTATTTTTATTTGCTTTGATCTGTTTGATCATGGGACTGGGCATCCTACCAGTCATTTTCTCGTGAATGAGGAGTGGAGTCCACTCCTCTTGAGAATAACCCACCTATCATGGAAGATACAGACAACCCTAGTTGAAACATGAGCTGCTCGAGCATACAAAACAAAATTTTATTTGAAGGTTTGGAGTCTGGCACATACAAATTTAAATGGAACGACAGGTAGATATCGCATATAGGAAGGTATGGTGGACTCATATGGAATAACTTTGGGGTTTAAGGAATTTGGATGCACAAGCAGTATTCCCGCTTAGTACAGGTGAAGGCTAGCAAAAGACTGGGAAGTGACCAACTGAGAGAGCGACAACAGTCATGAACATGCATTAAAATTAATTTACACCAGGTGCAAGCATGAGTAGGATATAATCCACCATGAACATAGATATCATGAAGGCTATGTTGATTTTGTTTCAACTACATGCGTGAAGATGTGCCAAGTCGAGTCACTCAATTCATTCAAAGGAGGATACCATCCCATCATACCACATCACAATCATTTTAATAGCATGTTGGCACGCAAGGTAAACCATTATAAGCTCGTAGCTAATTAAGCATGGCATAAGCAACTATAATCTCTAAATGTCATTGCAAATATGTTTACTTCATAATAGGCTGAATCAGGAACGATGAAGTCACCATATTTACAAAAACAAGAGAGGTCGAGTTCATACCAGCTTTTCTCATCTCAATTAGTCCATCATATATCGTCATTATTACCTTTCACTTGCACGACCGAACGATGTGTATAATAATAATAGTGCACGTGCATTGGACTAAGCTGGAATCTGCAAGCATTCAATCGAAGAGAGAAGACAAAGTAATATGGGCTCTAGATTAGATCAACAATCATGCATATGAGAGCCATTAAGCATTTTCAATATGGTCTTCTACTCTTGACCCCCAAAGGAAAGAAAAGAAATAAAACTATTTACACGGGAAAGCTCCCAACAAGTAAAAGAAGAACGAGAAATCTTTTTGGGTTTTCATTTTAATTACTACTACAAGCATGGAGGTTAAACTAACTAATTTTTTTGGTTTTCTTAAGGTTTATCAAACACACAAGAAGAAAGCTAGAGAAAGGAAATTAAACTAGCATGTATAATACAATGAAAGAGTATGAACACCGACAACTAGAATAGTGTGTGAACATGAATGTAAAGTCGGTGAGAAATACGTACTCCCCCAAGCTTAGGCTTTTGGCCTAAGTTGGTCTAATGCCAAGGATAGCCTGGCTGATATCCGAAGTTATAACTGGGGTCATACTGAGATGCAACAGCCAATGCCTCTTAAGCTGTGGCATGTTGGCGAGCTGCCTCCGCTCTACCCTCGTGTTCGGCTGCCTCCTCCCTGGTGACAACATATATTCGTTTTTCCTGGTAATAAAAAAGAGAAGGAGCAGGGAGAGTAACATGGACAGCGCGACGTCTGCCAAAGATTAGTCGATACTGGAGGAATTGTTCATTCCTCATAAGAAAACAATGTCTGACCATAGCGTCAAAATCTAAATAGGCGGCAGACAACTCTATATCACCCTCACGTGGAGGTATACCAAGATAATTAGCAACATGAGTTGCATAAATTCCTCCAAATAAATCTACAGAAATACCATTATTATGCAACCTACGTGCGACTATTGCCCCCAAGTTGTAATCTTTATTACCTAATACAGCACTCTTGAGGACACAAAGATCAGGGACACACATGTGACATGCTTCATCTTTACCATTAATGCATCTACCAATGAAGAGAGCAAAATAATGCTTAGAAGGAAAATGAATGCTCCCTATGGTAGCTTGTGCTATATCCCTAGATTCTCCCACAGTGATACTAGCAAGGAAGTCTTTATATTCAGATTTGCGGGGTTCATTAACATTACCCCACTATGGGAGTTTGCACGCAGTTGTAAAATCTTCTAAGTCCATGGTATAAGATTGATCATAAATATCAAACATGACACTTTGAGAATTACGCGAAGACGAAAATTTAAACCTTCTCACGAATGAATCAATTAGATAGTAGTACTGAGGACACTTATCTTGCATGAAGCCCTCAAGATCGGCATTACGCATATATGTATCAAATTCATCCTTAATGCCTGCATTGACCATAAACTCTTCTGACGGCCATTCACAAGACCGCACTTCAGCTTCCCTTGATGGTTCACTGTCTTGCTCACGCATAGCACGCCTAGGTCCTCTCTTTGTTGAGGAACCACCTTGGTACATTTTCCTGGACATATTTCTTCTTCTGAAAAATTTCTGAAATTTTTAGTAACTTCAAAATAAAAGTAAATCAAACTGAACAAGGTTGATAGCAACTACTCCCATAAGTGCCTAGAGCCTATATCATGCATTAGATTACTTGGGACCTCATAAATTTGACATGCAAGCTCAAGAACAGGGTCACCTATGCAGCAAAAATTTGCAATGAATAAAGCACAAGAACAAAAACTAATTGGACCAATGGAGGAGTCACATACCAAGCAACAATCTCCCAAAGCAGTTTTGTGAATGGAGCTTTGAGCAAAGAGATCAAAAATCGCAGCAAAACGAGCTAGAACTCGTGCTTGAGCTGGATGGGGATTTTTTTGGGATGAAGACGAAGTGTATGGGTGCAGGAATAAGTGGAGGGGGGCCACTATGGGCCCATGAGACAGGGGGCACGCCTAGGGAGAGGGGGTGCGCCCTGGACCCTCGTGGCCAGGTGCTTGCCTCCCCTGCTGTGTTCTTAGTGCCTAAAATCCTCAAATATTCCATAAAAAATCATACTAAATTTGCACGGAATTTGGAGCACTTTTATTTTTGGGATATTTTTTATTGCATGGATAATTCAGAAAACAGACATATAATACAATTTTTGCTTTATTTATTCTAAATAACAGAAAGTAAAAAGAGGGTACAGAAGGTTGTGCCTTCTAGTTTCATCCATCTCATGATCATCAAAAGGAATCCACTAACAAGGTTGATCAAGTCTTGTTAACAAACTCATTCCGAATAGCACGAAACCGGAGAAATTTCGAATAACACTAGGTTACCTCAACGGGGATATGAACATCCCCAACAATAAGAATATCATACTTTTTCTTGACAGTAGGAAGAGGAAACTCAAAACCTCCAATAATGATAGTTGGAATTTTTCCAACAGAATTGATGCTATGAACTTGAGGTTGTTTCCTCGGAAAGTGTACCGTATGCTCATTACCATTAACATGAAAAGTGATATTGCCTTTGTTGCAATCAATAACATCCCCTGCAATATTCAAAAAGGGTCTACGAAGGATAATTGACATACTATCGTCCTCGGGAATATCAAGAATAACAAAGTTCGTTAAGATAGTGATATTTGCAACCACAACAGGCACATCCTCACAAATACCGACAGGTATAGCAGTTGATTTATCAACCATTTTCAAAGATATTTCAGTAGGTGTCAACTTATTCAATTCAAGTCTACGATATAAAGAGAGAGGCATAACACTAACACCGGCTCCAAGATCACATAAAGCAGTTTTAACATAATTTCTTTTAATGGAGCATGGTATAGTTGGTACCCCTGAATCTCCAAGTTTCTTTTGTATTCCACCTTTAAAAGTATAATTAGCAAGCATGGTGGAAATTTCAGCTTCCGGTATCTTTCTTTTATTTGTAATGATATCCTTCATATATTTAGCATAAGGGTTTGATTTAAGCATATCAGTTAAGCGCATACGTAAGAAGATAGGTCTAATCATTTCAGCAAAGCGCTCAAAATCCTCATCATCCTTTGTCTTGGATGGTTTAGGAGGAAAAGGCATGGGTTTCTGAACCCATGGTTCTCTTTCTCTACCATGCTTCCTAGCAACAAAGTCTCTCTTATCATAACGTTCATTCCTTGATTGTGGGTTATCAAGATCAACAGCAAATTCAATCTCTACATCATTATTATTGCTAGGTTGGGCATCAACATGAACATTATCATTATTAACATTATCACTGAGTTCATGTTCATTACCTGATTGTGTTTCAGCATCGAAAATAGAAATATTATTGGGATTCTCAGGTGTGTCTACAACAGGTTCACTAGAAGCATGCAAAGTCCTATCATTTTTTCTTTTTCTTCTTTTTAGAAGGACTGGGTGCATCTACATTATTTCTCTGAGAATCTTGCTCAATTCTCTTAGGGTGGCCTTCAGGATACAAAGGTTTCTGAGTCATTTTACCAGTTCTAGTAACCACTCTAATAGCAAAATCATGTTTATTATTTAATTCACCGACCAAATCAATTTGAGCCTTAAGTACTTGCTCCGCTTGAGTGGTAACCATAGAAGCATATTTGCTAATGAGTTTAAGTTCACCTTTAACTCTAGCCATAATATCACTCAAGCGTCCTATCTCGAAAGCATTATTATTTAATTCCCTACCAACATAAGCATTAAGACTTTCTTGTCTAGCCATAAAGTCATCAAACTCATCTAAGCACTGGCTATGAAATTTAGTAGAGGGAATTTCAACCTTATCATATCTATAGAGAGAATTTACCTTTACTACCTGTGTCGGGTTATCAAGACAACGTGTTTCTTCAACAGGCGGTATGTTAAGACCATGTATTTCTTCAATAGGAGGTAAATTCTTAACATCTTCAACTTTAATACCTTTTTCTTTCATTGATTTCTTTGCCTCTTGCACATTTTCAGGACTGAGAAATAGAACACCTCTCTTCTTCGGAATAGGTTTAGGAACAGGCTCAGGAGTTGGCTCAATTGGTTCAGGAATTGCCTCAGGAATTGGCTTAGGAAGAGTCCAATTATTTTCATTTGTCAACATATTATTCAATAACAATTTAGCTTGGTCAACTATTCTTTCCCTGAAAACACAACTAGCACAACTATCCAAGTACTCCTTGGAAGCATCGGTTAGTCCATTATAAGAGATATCAAGTATTTCATTTTTCTTAAGAGGATGATTAGGCAAAGCATTAAGTAATCAGAGAAGCCTCCCCCAAGCTTGTGGGAGACTCTCTTCTTTGATTTGCACAAAATTATATATTCCGCAAGGCAACTTGTTTCTTATGAGCGGGGAAATATTTAGCAGAGAAGTAATAAATCATATCCTGGGGACTACGCAAACAACCAGGATCGAGAGAATTAAACCAAGTTTTAGCATTACCCTTTAATGAGAACGGAAATATCTTAAGGATATAATAATAGCAAGACTTCTCATAATTAGTAAACAGGGTGGCTATATCATTCAACTTGGAAAGATGTGCCACAACAGTTTCAGATTCATTGCCATAAAAAAGGATCAGATTCAACCAAAGTAATTATCTCAGGATCAACAGAGAATTCATAATCCTTATTAGTAACACAGATAGGTGAAGTAGCAAAAGCAGGGTCAGGTTTCATTTTAGCATTCAGGGATTGTTGCTTCCATCTGGCTAACAGCTTCATAAGATCATATTTATCATTGCAAGCAAAAATAGCTCTAGCAGCTTCTTCATCCATAACATAACCCTCAGGAACAACAGGCAATTCATAATTAGGGGGAGAACCTTCATCATCACTTTCATCAATAATTTCATTTTCAATAATTTCATTCTCTCTAACCCTAGCAAGTTGTTCATCAAGATATTCACCTAATGGCACAACAGTATCAAGCATAGAAGTAGTTTCATCATAACTATCATGCATAGCAGAAGTGGCATCATCAATAACATGCGACATATCAGAATTCATAGCAGTAGCAGGTTTAGGTGTCGCAAGCTTACTCATAACAGAAGGAGAATCTAGTGCAGACCTAGATGGTAGTTCCTTACCTCCCCTCGTAGCTGAGGGAAAAATCTTAGTTCTTGCGTCTTTCAAGTTCTTCATAGTGATCAGCAGATATAAATCCCAAGTGAATCAAAGAATAGAGCTATGCTCCCCGACAATGGCGCCAGAAATTAGTCTTGATAACCCACAAGTATAGGGGATCGCAACAACTTTCGAGGGTAGAGTATTCAACCCATATTTATTGATTCGACACAAGGGGAGCCAAAGAATATTCTCAAGTATTAGCAGTTGATTTGTCAATTCAACCAAACCTGGATAACATAGTATCTGCAGCAAAGTATTTAGTAGCAAAGTAGTATGATAGTAATGGTAACAGTGGCAAAAGTAAAGATAGCAGCATTGTAGTGATTGTAACAGTAGCAACGGAAAAGTAAATAAGCGAAGCACAATATGAGAAAAGCTCGTAGGCATTGGATCAGTGATGGCTATTTATGTCGGATGCGATTCCTCATGTAATAGTTATAACATAGGGTGACACAGAACTAGCTCCAATTCATCAATGTAATGTAGGCATGTATTCCGAATATAGTCATACGTGCTTATGGAAAAGAACTTGCATGACATTTTTTGTCCTACCCTCCCGTTTGCAGCAGGGTCCTAGTGGAAACTAAGGGATATTAAGGCCTCCTTTTAATAGAGTACCGGACCAAAGCATTAACACATTGTGAATACATGAACTCCTCAAACTACGGTCATCACCGAGAAGTATCCTCATTATTGTCACTTCGGGGTTGTCAGATCATAACGCACGGCGGTGAGCATCATGAAATTGATGATGGAGGATGGTTGATGATGACGATGGCGACGAATCCCCCTCTCCGGAGCCCCGAACGGACTCCAGATCAGCCCTCCCGAGAGAGATTAGGGCTTGGTGGCGGCTCCGTATCATAAAATGCGATGAAACTTCCTCTTTGATTTTTTTCTCCACGAAACGGAATATATGGAGTTGGAGTTGAGGTCGGTGGAGCATCAGGTGGCCCACGAGACAGGGGGCGCGCTCACGGGGAGGGGTCGCGCCCCCCGCCCTCGTGGACAGGGTGTGGGCCCCCTGGCCTTGATCTTTTGCCAGTATTTTTCATATTTTTCGGAAGTTATCTCCGTGGATTTTCATGTCATTCCGAGAACTTTTGTTTTCTGCACAATAAACAACATCATGGCAGTTCTGCTAAAAACAGCGTCTGTACAAGTTAGTTTCATTCAAATCATGCAAGTTAGAGTCCAAAACAAGGGCAAAAGTGTTTGGAAAAGTAGATACATTGGAGACGTATCAGCATGGTGGTGGAGCTCGTGGTTCACCGAAAGGGCTTCGCCAAGCTCAATGGAGGAGGAGGTGTATGAGGGGGGAGGGGTTGCGCTAGGGGAAGGGGGTTCGGTTGCCCTCCAACCCCCCTCTATTTATAGGGTGAAAGGTAGAGGGGGCCGACCCCCCTAGATGCATCTAGAGGGGGGCGGCGGCCAAGGGGGGAGCTTGCACCCAAGTTGGTGGGAGGCGCCCCCACCCCCTATGGTTTCCAACCCTAGGCGCCTTGGGCCCTTGGGGGGCGCACCAACCCACTAGGGGACTGGTTCCCACACATATTCATCCCACTTGGTCCCCCGGGATAGGTGGCCCCACCCAGTGGACCCCCGGACACCTTTCGATGGTCCCGGTACAATACAGATAACCCCCGAAACTATTCCGGCGACTAAAACTAGACTTCCCATATATAAATCTTCACCTCAGGACCATTCCGGAACTCCTCATGACGTCCGGGGATCTCATCCGGGACTCTGAACAACTTTTGGTAACCACATACAATTTCCCATTACAACTCTAGCGTCACCGAACCTTAAGTGTGTAGACCCTACGGTGTCGGGAACCATGCACACATGAACAAGACATCTCTCCGACCAATAACCAATAGCGGGATCTGGATACCCATATTGGCTCCCACATGTTCCGCGACTATCTCATCGGATGAAGCACGATGTCGGGGATTAAATCAATCCCGTATACAATTCCCTTTGTCATCGATATGTTACTTGCCCGAGATTCGATCATCGGTATCCCCATACCTCATTCAGTCTCATTACTGGCAAGTCCCTTTACTCGTTCTGTAACACATGATCCCATGGCTAACTCCTTAGTCACATTGAGCTCATTATGATGATGCGTTACTGAGTGGGTCCAGAGATACGTCTCCGTCATACGGAGTGACAAATCCCAGTCTCGATTCGTGCTAACCCAACAAACACTTTCAGAGATACCTGTAGTGCACCTTTATGGTCATCCAGTTATTTTGTGACATTTGATACACCCAAAGCATTCCTACGGCATCGGGGAGTTGCACAATCTCATGGTCTAAGGAAAGATACTTGATATAAGAAAAGCTCTAGCAAACGAACTACACGATCTTGTGCTATGCTTAGGATTGGGTCTTGTCCATCACATCTTCTCCAAATGATGTGATCCCGTTATCAACGACATCCAATGTCCATGGTCAGGAAACCACAACCATATATTGATCAATGAGCTTGTCAACTAGAGGCTCACTAGGGACATGTGGTCTATGTATTCACACATGTATTACGGTTTCCGGTTAATACAATTATAGCATGAACAATAGACAATTACCATGAACAAGGAAATATAATAATAAACATTTTATTATTGCCTCTAGGGCATATTTCCAACAGTCTCCCACTTGAACTAGAGTCAATAATCTAGTTACATTGTGATGAATCAAACACCCATAGTGTTCTGGTGCTGATCATGTTTTGCTCATGGAAGAGGTTTAGTCAATGGGTCTGCAATATTCAGATCCGTATGTACTTCACAAATCTCTAGGTCATATTGTAGATGCTGCTTCCACGTTCCACTTGGAGCTGTCCCAAATGGTTGCTCCACTACACGTATTCGGTTTGCTACTCAGTGTCATCCGGATAGGTGTTAAGGCTTGCATCGACGTAACCCTTTACGCCGAACTCTTTATCATCTCCATAATCAAGAAACATTTCCTTATTCCTCTAAGGACAATTTTTACCGCTGTCCAATGATCCACTCCTGGATCACTCTTGTACCCCCTTTCTAGACACATTGCAAGACACATATCAGGTGCGGTACATAGCATGGCATGTTATATAGAGCCTATGGCTAAGGCATAGGGGACGACCTTTGTACTTTCTCTTTCTTCTGCTGTGGTCGAGCTTTAAGTCTTAACTTCACACCTTACAACTCAAGCAATAACTCCTTCTTTGACTGATCCATTTTGAACTCCTTCAAAATCATGTTAAGGTATGTGCTCTATGAAAGTCTTATCAGGCGTCTTGATCTATAGATCTTGATACCCAATATGTAAGCAGTTTTACCCAGGTCTTCCTTTGAAAAAAATCCATTCAATCAACCCTTTATGCTTTTCAGAAATTCTACATCATTTCCGATCAACAATATGTCATCCACATATACTTATCAGAATGTTGTAGTGCTCCCTCTCACTTTCTTGTAAATACAAGTTTCTTGCAAACTTTGTATAAACCGAAAAGATTTGATCACCTCATCAAAGCATATGTTCCAACTCCAAGATGCTTGCTCCAGTCCATAGAAGGGTCGCTGGAGCTTGCATACCTTTTAGCATCCTTAGGATCGACAAAACTTTCTAGTTGTATCACATACAGTCTTTCCTCACGGAAACCGTTATGGAAACTTTGTTTTGACATCCATCTGCCAGATTTTGTAAATGAAAATGCAGCAACTGCTAACATAATTCTAACAGACTTCAGCTTCACTATGATTGAGAGAGTCTCATCACAGTCAACTCCTTGAACTTGTTAGAAACTTCTTTGAGACAACTCGAGCTTCATAAATGGTGACATTACCATCAATGTTTGTCTACTTCTTAAAGATCCATTTATTCTCAATGGCTTGCTGATCATCGGGCAAGTCCACCAAATTCCATACTTTGTTCTCATACATGGATCCTATCTCGGATTTCATGGCTCCTAGCCATTTGTTGGAATCCAGGCCCACCATTGCTTCCCCATAGCTCGTAGGTTCACCATTGTCCAACAACATGACTTTTAAGACAGGGTTACCACTCGGAAGTTGTACGCACCCTTGTCGACCTACCAGGTTTGATAGTAACTTAATTTCAAGCTTCATAATCATTAGCTTTCTCTTCAACTGACTTAGGTGCCACAGAAACATCTTTTTTGTGATGCTCTACTCTCTAGTTGAAGTAAAGGTTCAACAACCTCATCAAGTTCTATCTTCCTCCCACTCAAGTCTTTCGAAACTGTTTCTCGAGAAAGGACCTGTTCTTAGCGACAAACACTTTGCCCTCAGATCTGAGATAGAATGTATACCCAATCATCTTCTTTGGGTATTCTATGAAGACACAATTGTTTACTTTGGGCTCGAGCTTTTCTGGCTGAAGCCTATCGACATAAGCATCGCAACCCCAAACCTTATGAAATGACAACTTAGGTTTCTTGCCAAACCATATTTCATATGGTGTCGTCTCCACAGACTTAGATGGTGCCCTATTTAAAGTGAATGTAGTTGTCTCTAATGCATAACCCCGAAACGATAGAGGTAGATCAGTAAGAGAGATCATAGATCACACCATATCCAATAGAGTGCGATTACGACGCTTGGACACACCATTATGATATTGTGTTCCAGGTGGCATCAACTGTGAAACGATTCCAACTTGTCTTAAGAGATTGCCAAACTCATAACTCAGATACTCTCCCCTTGATCATATTGTAGGAACTTGATCTTCTTGTTACGATGATTCTCAACTTCACTCTCAAATTGCTTGAACTTTTCGAACATTTCAGACTTATGCTTCATTAAGTAAACAAGCATCTACTCAATTCATCGGTGAAGGTGAGAAAATAACGATATCCACCGCATGGGTCAACACTCATCGGACCGCACACATCAACATGTATGATTACCAACAAGTCACTTGCCCGGTCTATTGTTCCAAAAAATGGGGTTTTAGTCTTCTTGCCAACAAGGCATGGTTCGCATGTGTCAAGTGATTCAAAATCAAGTGACTTCGAAAATCCATCAGCATGGAGGTTCTTCATGCGTTTTACACCAATATGACCTAAGCGGCAGTGCCACAAGAAAGTGGTACTATCATTATCAACTCTACATCTTTTGGCATCAATGTTATGAGCATGTGTATCACTATGACCGAGATTCAATAAACCATTCACATTGGGTGCATGACCATAGAAGGTGTTATTCATGTAAACAAAATAACCATTATTCTCTGACTTAAATGAAAAATTGTATTGCAATAAACATGACATAATCATGTTCATGCTCAACGCAGACACCAATGTAAACAACATTTATCTAGGTTCAACACTAATCCTGAAGGTAGAGGGAGCGTGCGATGGTGATCACATCAACCTTGGAAACACTTCCAACACACATCGTCACCTCTCCCTTAGCTAGTCTCCGTTTATTCCGTAGCTTTTCTTTTGAGTTACCAATATTAGCAACTAAACCGGTATCTAATACCTAGGTGCTACTAGGAGTACTAGTAAGTTACACATCAATAACACATATATCAAATATACTTTTGTTGAAGTTGCCAGCCTTCTTATCTACCAAGTATTTGAGGCAGTTCCGCTACCAGTGACCGTTCCCCTAATAGAAGCACTTCGTCTCGGATTTGGGTTCATGGGATTATTCACTGGAGCAGCAACTGGCTTGCCATTCATGAAGTTTCCATTCTTGCCCTTGCCCTTCTTGAAACCAATGGTCTTGTTAACCATCAACCCTTGATGCTCCTTCTTGATTTCTACCTTCACGGCTTTAGGCACGACGAACAGCTCTGGGATCATCTTCCCTTGCATGTTATAGTTCATCACGAAGATCTAGTAGCTTGGTGATAGTGATTGGAGAACTCTGTCAATCACTCTCTTATCTGGAAGATTAACACCCACTTGATTCAAGCGATTGAAGTACCCAGACACTCTGAGCACATGCTCACTGCTTGAGCTATTCTACTCCATCTTGTAGGCAAAGATCTTGTCAAAGGTCTCAGAACTCTCAACACGGGCATGAGCCTGAAATACCAATTTCAGCTCTTGGATCATCAAATATGTTCCATGGCGTTCAAAAACGCCTTTGGAGCCCCAATTCTAAGCCGTAAAGCATGGCACACTAAACTATCAAGTAGTCATAAGAACGTGTTTGCCAGATGTTCATAACATCCACAGACGATGCTAGAGTGAAAGCACAAGTGCTCCCTGGGTGATTTTGGTAATTTATGTCAACATATCTCTTGTTGGACTAATGCTTTTACCTAGTATGTTTCAGATAAAGTTCAATGTACAATGGAGTGGCATGGACTAGAGGATGTGGAACCCCTTCAAGATGCTAAGGACAAAGGATTGGCTCATGCTCAAAGCACAAGACTCTACATTTTCTATTTTAGTGATCCAAGATCACACTGAGTCTATAGGAAAAGCCAATACTATCAAGAGGGGATGAGGTGTTGCTTAATGGCTTGCTTGCTCAAAGTGCTTAGTGATATGCTCCAAAGCCCTCAACCACTTTCTCACATCCACATATGACCCAAACCAAAAGTCCAACTTGGCCCCACCAATTCTTTCTATCCGGCGCCACCGGGTTCAGATGTCATAGCCACTGCCACAAAACCCTAGTCTTTTCGGTCTCACTGATAGGGATCTCGGTCTCACCCAGATGGGATTGTAATCTTTCTATATGTATCCATTACCAAAATCGGTCCCACCGAGTTTGTGTAATCGGTCCTACCGAGATTACAATGCAAACTCTCTGTTCCTCTTCGTAACATTTCGGTCCAACCGAGATGAGCGAATCGGTCCCACCGAGTTTGCCTGACCAACTCTCTGGTTAGCTTATTACCAAAATCGGTCCCACCGAGTTTGTGTAATCGGTCTCACCGAGATTACGTTATGCGCTAACCCTAACCATATCGGTCCCACCGAGTTGACATGTCGGTGCCACCGAAAATCCTAACGGTCACATTATTTGCTAAATTGGTCCGACCAAGTTTCATGATTCGGTCCCACCGAGTTTGGTAAGTTGTTTGTAACGGTTAGATTTTGTGTGGAGGCTATATATACCCCTCCACCCACTCTTCATTCGTATAGAGAGCCATCAGAGCATGCCTACACTTCCAACCTACATTTTCTGAGTGAGAACCACCTACACTTGTGTTGAGGTCAAGATATTCCATTCCTACAATATGCATATTGATCTCTAGCCTTACCCAAGTTGCTTTCCACTCAAATCTTCTTTCCACCAAATTGAAATCCTATGAGAGAGAGTTGAGTGTTGGGGAGACTATCATTTTAAGCACAAGAGCAAGGAGTTCATCATCAACACACCATTTGTTACTTCTTGGAGAGTGGTGTCTCCTAGATTGGCTAGGTGTCACTTGGGAGCCTCCGACAAGATTGTGGAGTTGAACCAAGGAGTTTGTAAGGGCAAGGAGATCGCCTACTTCGTGAAGATCTACCCTAGTGACGCAAGTCCTTCGTGGGCGACTGCCATGGTGGGATAGACAAGGTTGATTCTTCGAGGACCCTTCGTGGGTGGAGCCCTCCATGGACTCGCGCAGCCGTTACCCTTCGTGGGTTGAAGTCTCCATCAACGTGGATGTACGATAGCACGACCTATTATAACCACCGCTCAAAAATCTCCATGTCTCCAATTGTGTTTGCACACTCCAATCCATCCCTTTACATTCTTGCAAGTTGCATGCTTTACTTTCCGCTGCTCATATACTCTTTGCATGCTTGCTTGTTATGTATTGTGACTGTTAAACTTGTGCCAAAACTCCACTTAAACTTAAAGAAATTAAAAACTGCAACTTTTCTCACTTAGTGTCTAATCACCCCCCTCTAGACACCTCTTCTCGATCCTTTCAATTGGTATCAGAGCATTGGTTTCCATTGCTTTGGTTTAAATCACCATTGGAGGAAGATGGATGAGTCTACTTTGGCGAGTCTTAGACATAGAGTGCCTATACTTGATGGAGAGTACTTTTATGAGTGAAAAAATGAGATGCTTGTGATTTTCAATGAATATCATTTGAACAAGTACATTGCTAGCCCTGGTGCACCTCATGTTGATCCTAAGCATCCTACCCTTGATGAGTCAATTGACATGATTCGCAATCTTAGAGCTGTTGATCTTATCACTAGAGGTTTGCCTAGAAACTTGATAGGTTGCTTGCCTACTCTTAAGTGTGCCTACACCATATGGAAATTTCTTGAGGAACGATTTCCAAATTATTCCTTGAAAAATCTAGATGAAATTCTCCGTAAGTCTATTGCCTTGAGTAAGATGAATTCCAATGATCCTATGTTTGGTGATTGTCTATTTGAGCTTACAAATCTTGTGCGTGCCAAAGGAGATGTTGGAATTATTAGCGATATTATTTCCAAAGCTACTAGAATTCATAAAGAAGATCATTGTCAAACTCACTCTAATGAATCACCCTCTCTAGGAATTGATCCACCACATGACGATGTTGAACATGGATACTATGATGAGGATGATGATAGTGACTTTGATCTTGATGATGCAATGAGACACTTTGGTCTTATGGCAAATCTTTGGGGATATATGGCAGGAGGAAAGGAATGGGTTCTTGATA
This sequence comes from Triticum dicoccoides, assembly GCF_002162155.2. Taxonomy (NCBI): domain Eukaryota; kingdom Viridiplantae; phylum Streptophyta; class Magnoliopsida; order Poales; family Poaceae; genus Triticum; species Triticum dicoccoides. Next base: position 556,183,637 of record NC_041385.1, read on the forward strand.
GTGGATGTACCGATCACATGACCGGAGATAAAGATATGTTCCGTGAGCTTGCTGAAAACGACGGCCCTCGAAAGTATGTCACTTTTGGTGATAACTCAAAGGGTAAGGTGGTTGGCCTCGGTAAGGTGGCCATCTCACATGATAGCTCTAGACAAAATGTCATGCTCATTGAATCTCTTGGATACAATTTACTTTCAGTATCTAGACTTGCTGACTTTGGTTTCAATGTCCTATTTACTGAAGTAGATTGCCAAGTGTTTCGTAGAGATAAACATAAAATGGTCTTTACCGGCATTCGTAGAGGTGATCTTTACATTGTTGATTTCACTAAAAAGGCTCAACCTAGAACTTGCTTCATTGCTAAATCCTCTAAAGATTGGTTATGGCATAGACGATTAGGTCATGTAGGCATGCGAAACCTTGACAAGCTTATTAAAGGAAATCATATCCTTGGCGTTAACGATGTCATATTTGATAAGGATAGACTTTGCAGCGCTTGTCAAGCAGGTAAACAGGTTGGAGGAAGGCATCCCATAAAGAACACCATGACCACAAGGAGGCCACTGGAGCTACTTCACATGGATCTTTTTGGACCCAACGCCTACAAAATTCTCGGTGGAAATTCTTTTGGTCTAGTTATAGTTGATGATTTTTCAAGATTTACGTGGGTGTTCTTTCTTGATGATAAATCGCAGGTCCAAAAGATCTTCAAAAACTTCGCTAGGAAGGCCCAAAATCAATTTGAAGTGAATATGAAGAAGGTTCGCAGCGACAATGGAACGGAGTTCAAGAATGCAAATGTGGACACCTTTCTTGACGAAGAAGGGATCTCGCATGAGTTCTAGGCTGCGTACACACCTCAACAAAATGGAGTTGTTGAGAGGAAGAACCGGACGCTCATTGAAATGGCGAGAACGATGCTTGATGAGTAAAAGACAGTGAAGCACTTTTGGGCAGAAGCGGTTGAGACAGCTTGTCATGCAACAAATCGCTTGTATCTTCACAAACTACTGGGCAAGACGGCATACGAGCTCCTCACCGGTAACAAACCCCAAGTTGGATACTTTTGAGTATTCGGCTCAAAGTGCTACATTCTTGATAAGCATCATCGTTCTAAATTTGCTTCTAAATCTCATGAAGGTTTCCTACTTGGTTATGGCTCAAGCTCTCACACTTACCGTGTCTACAATAATTTCACTTGAAAGGTTGAAGAGACTGTAGATGTGAAGTTTGATGAATCTAACGGCTTGCAAGTAGGGCAATTGCCAATTGATGTAGGAGACAAAGACCCTTCGGAAGCAACCCAAGACTTGTCTATATGCAAGATTCGTCCAACGGAGGTGAAGGAGAGTACCTCGTCCGTCCAAGTGGAAGCTTCTACCTCACGACAAGGTGAACCAAGAGTTGATACGGAAGCATCCACAAGTGGAACACAACAAGATGAAGAAAATGAGGAAGTACACCAAGATGAACATCAACAACCTCCTTCTCCACCATGACAAGAGAACGACAACATCAACAACAAAGAAGGCCAAGAAGAATAACAAGATTAAGAAGATGTTCCACCAAGATCCAAGCAAAAGCTTTCACGAGTTCGAGCAAGAGTTGCTAAAGACCATCCCATCGAGCAAATATACAATGATATCCAAACCGGGAGAACCACTCCCTGTAAAATTCGTTTAGCTAGCTTTTGTGAACACTATTCATTCATCTCTAGCATTGAACCCATGAAGGTTGAATAAGCATTAGAAGATCCGGATTGGATAAACGCCATGCATGAAGAGCTACACAACTTTGAGAGAAATCAAGTTTCGACATTGGTTGAGAAGCCCGACAACAACCGCAACATCATCGGTACCAAATGGGTGTTTCGCAACAAGCAAGATGAAGATGGACAAGTAGTTCACAACAAAGCATGTCTCGTCGCCCAAGGCTACACTCAAGTCAAAGGTATGGACTATGGTGAGACATATGCCCCCGTTGCTAGACTTGAGTCCATTCGCATCTTACTTGCCTATGCTAATCACCATGATATCACCTTGTACCAAATGGACATTAAAAGTGCTTTTATAAATGGTGAAATAGAGGAGGAAGTTTATGTTAAGTAACCTCCCAGCTTTGTCAATCCTAAGAAACCTAATCATGTGTACAAACTTCACAAAGCTCTTTATGGTCTTAAACAAGCTCCTAGAGCATGGTATAAATGCTTGACCAAGTTCCTTATTGGAAAAGGCTTTGAAATTGGAAAATTTGATTCTACTCTTTTTACTAAAAGGGTTAATGGAGAACTATTTGTATGCCAAATCTATGTTGATGATATTATATTTGGTTTGACTAACCCTCACTTTAGCGAGAAGTTTGGAAAGCTAATGTCGGAGAAGTTTAAGATGTCTATGATGAGTGAACTCAAATTTTTTCTTGGTTTGCAAATCAAGCAAACTAAGGAAGGTACCTTTGTCTCTCAAACAAAGTACACCAAGGACTTATTGAAGAAGTTCAATATGCAAGAATGCAAAGGTATGACTACACCCATGCTAGTGGACATCTTGATTTGACCAAAGATGGTGAACCGGTTGATCAAAAGGTTTATCGCTCTATGATTGGTTCATTGTTATATCTATGTGCTTCACGTCCCGATATTATGCTAAGTGTGTGCATGTGTGCACGATATCAAGCGGCTCCTAAAGAATGTCATCTTAAGGCCGTGAAAAGGATAGCGAGATACTTAATTCATACACCAAATTTTGGCATTTGGTATCCAAAGAGGGCCTCTTTCAATCTTGTTGGCTACTCTGACTCGGACTATGCCGGTGACAAGGTTGATAGAAGTCCACTTCGGGTACTTGTCAATTTCTTGGTAGATTTCCTGTGTCTTGGTCTTCCAAGAAACAGAACTCGGTATCCTTATCCACCGCCGAAGCGGAATACATTGCCGTTGGTTCATGTTGTGCTCAATTACTTTAGGTGACCCAAACTCTTATGGATTATGGGATATATGTGAAACATGTTCCATTACTTTGTGAAAATGAAAGTGCTATCAAGATTGCTCACAATCCCGTTCAACATTCTCGAACTAAGCATATTGAAGTTCGTCATCATTTCATTTGAGATCATGTTGCCAAAGGGGACATTAATCTTAAGCATGTTTGCACCGATAAACAATTAGCGGATATATTCACTAAACCACTTGATGAGAAAGTGTTTTGCAGGTTAAGAGGTGAATTGAACATCATTGATGCTTCAAACTTGGAGTAGGAACTCCATTTGGATACATGCAAGGCATGAGCCTATGCCTAATCCTTGATATTCTTCTCAGGTTGCTATTTAAATGTCTTGGATATATTTGCACCCTAGCATGCTATCTAACCCTTGTAGGTACTTGGATGAATCTAAATCTATGAGATCGCAACAAACTCACATCTTGAGCAAATCTCTACATCACCAAGTCTCTACACAACGGTGGTTGAGGACAAGGAAGCACGAAACCCTTCTAACATATCCTTTGACAAATTCTATTTTGAACTATATGATTGTCATTTTGGATACACAAGTGATCTTCCTTGCAAAACTAACACATGGAGGTAGATGAACTCACATTCCAAGTGGTGCTCCCAACTCTTGATGAGCTACATCAACTTTGAGCAATCCACACAAGTTCAACTACATGATCACGATCAACACCACCACCCAAGGTATGTTATTCCATCTTAGAGAAGCTTTACTCCAAGTCATGAGTCAAAGCAACTCAACAAGATGTGAATACATCAAAATGCTTAAACGAAAATGGTAACCCCATTTTGAGCTTAAACGATGATTATGACCTATGATCAAGTGATCTCACTTGACTCCTATGTCAATATAATCTAACACAGGTGACTTTGTTGCCGACCAATTCTAGATGAAGTTCTCTCGTGTTCTTTTCCGTGCTCCTGCATTTGTCTCATGCATAGTTGTTTCCCCTTTCAAAAAAAACTTCATCTAGATTTCTTTTTCTTTTTGTGTTCTGCATTCCCTGCATCCAATTCTTTGCAAATCCTTCAGTTAATTCCTTGCAAATCCTTGTGAGATCTTACTTGTCTAGTGAGCTGAGGTGACAAGTGTCTTCTCTGTCATGAACTCAGTCACACCGGTCTGTTGTGTTCGGTCCAACCGAAATCTTTCGGTGCAACCGAAGCACACAACTCGGTGCCACCGATTTCACAACAGCAAAGACATCTTGCCACTTGTTCCCGTATTCTTTTGATCCAACTCCACTCAGTGAATCTTGTCCTCTACCAGCATCACTTTCGCCTTGCTGTTTTGTTTTGTGCCTCAAGGACTGAGGGAGTCCCGGACTAGGGGGTGTCCGGATAGCCGAACTATCATCATCGGCCGTACTCCAAGACTATGAAGATACAAGATTGAAGACTTCGTCCCGTGTCCGGATGGGACTTTCCTTGGCGTGGAAGGCCAGCTTGGCGATACGGATATGTAGATCTCCTACCATTGTAACCGACTCTGTGTAACCCTAGCCCTCTCCGGTGTCTATATAAACCGGATGGCTTTAGTCCATAGGACGAACAACAATCATACCATAGGCTAGCTTCTAGGGTTTAGCCTCCTTGATCTCGTGGTAGATCTACTCTTGTAACACACATCATCAATATTAATCAAGCAGGACGTAGGGTTTTACCTCCATCAAGAGGGCCCGAACCTGGGTAAAACATCGTGTCCCTTGTCTCCTGTTACCATCCACCTAGACGCACAGTTCGGGACCCCCTACCCGAGATCCGCCGGTTTTGACACCGACATTGGTGCTTTCATTTAGAGTTCCTCTGTGTCGTCACCGATAGGCTCGATGGCTTCTTCGATCATCAACAACGACGCAGTCCAGGGTGAGACCTTCCTCCCCGGACAGATCTTCGTATTCGCTGGCTTTGCACTGCGGGCCAATTCGCTTGGCCATCTGGAGTAGATCGAAAGCTACGCCCCTGGCCGTCAGGTCAGATTTGGAAGTTTGAACTTCATGGCTGACATCCGCGGGGACTTGATCTTCGACGGATTCAAGCCACAGCCAAGCGCGCCGCACTGTCACGACGGGCATGATTTAGCTCTGCAGCCGGACAGTACCCTGGAGGCCGCACTCGAGTCCGCTCCAATCTTCAATTCGGAGCCGGCTGCGCAGATCGAGGACGGGTGGCTAGACACCGCCTCGGGGGCTGCAACCTCTACGGTGATAGAGCCGAACACTGACCTTGTCCCTCATGAAGCTCGTGACTCCAAGGTGCCGGACTCCTCGCCGGACTCCGAACCTCCCGCGCCGCCTCCGATCGAATCCGATTGGGCGCCGATCATGGAGTTCACCGCGGCAGACATCTTTCAACACTCACCTTTTGGCGACATCTTGAGTTCGCTAAAGTATCTCTCGTTATCAGGAGAGCCCTAGCCGGACTGCGGTCAGGACGGTTGGGATGCGGACAACGAAGAAATTCATATCCCACCCACCACCCACTTAGTAGCCACTGTTGACGATCTAACCGACATGCTAGACTACGACTCCTAAGACATCGACGGTATGGACGACGATGCCGGAGAGGACCAAGAACCAGCGCCTACCTGGCACTGGAAAGCCACCTCATCATATGACATATACATGGTGGATATCCCAAAGGATGGGAATGGCGAAGGAATAGCGGAGGATGATCCCTCCAAGAAACAACCCAAGCGCCGGCGTCAGCGGCGCCACTCTAAATCCCGCCACAGCAAGAATGAAGATTCCAGCACCGGAGATAATAACACCCCAGACAGTGCCGAAGACAACCCACTCTAGCAAGATTCAGCACAGGAGGATGGAGACGCTAGCCCTCACGAGAGAGCGGTAGAAGAAGAGGTAGAGGATTATATGCCTCCCTCCGGAGACGAGGCAAGCCTCGACGACGATGAATTTGTCGTGCCTGAGGATCCCGACGAACAAGAGCGTTTTAAACGCAGGCTTATGGCCACGGCAAACAGCCTCAAGAAAAAGCAGCAACAGCTTAGAGCTGATCAGATCTGCTAGCCGACAGATGGACTGAAGTCCTCGCGGCCGAAGAGCATGAGCTCGAACGCCCCTCGAAAAGTTACCCTAAATGCAAGCTGCTCCCCCGATTAGAGGAGGAGGCGTATGAACCTGCATCACCAGCAGACAATACGGCTGACCGACCATCCCGTGGTCACGACAGAGAGGCCTCTAGGCCCTCCACTAGAACCGTACCCCGGCATCGCTCAAAAAGCACAAGGCCACAGGGGAACGCTCCGGACTTGCGAGATATATTGGAGGATAAGGCAAGACAATCAAGATCGATCTATGGATCGCGTGGGCGCCCCATGATACGTGACGACAAAGCTCTTTTGAGCTCCATCGTGATATCGCCCAGTACATAGGCGCCGCACACCCACTATGCTTCACAGATGAAGTAATGGATCATCAAATCCCCGAAGGGTTTAAACCCGTGAATATTGAATCTTACGACGGCACAATAGACCCCGCAGTTTGGATCGAAGACTATCTCCTCCACATCCACATGGCCCGCGGTGACGATCTTCACGCCATCAAATATCTCCCACTCAAACTTAAAGGACCAGCCCGACATTAGCTTAACTGCTTGCCAGCAGAGTCAATCGGGAGTTGGGAAGACCTGGAAGCCGCATTCCTTGATAACTTCCAAGGCACGTATGTGCGACCACCAGACGCCGATGCCCTAAGCCACATAATTCAGCAGCCAGACGAATCGGCCAGACAATTCTGGACACGGTTCTTAACCCAGAAAAACCAAATCGTCGACTGTCCGGATGCGGAGGCCCTCACGGCCTTCAAGCATAACATCCGCGACGAGTGGCTTGCCCGACACCTGGGACAGGAAAAGCCGAAATCCATGGCAGCCCTCACATCACTCATGACCCGCTTCTGCGCGGGTGAGGACAGCTGGCTAGCACGTAGCAACAACCTCAACAAAAATTCTGGCAGTCCGGATATCAAGGACCGTAATGGCAGGTCGCGTCGCAACAAAAACAAACGCCGCATTAACAGCGATAATAGTGAAGATACGGCAGTCAATGGCGGATTCAGAGGCTCTAAACCCGGTCAGCGGAAAAAGCCATTCAAAAGAACTACTCCGGGTCCGTCCAATTTGGACCAAATACTCGATCGCTCGTGCCAGATACACGGCACCCCTGAAAAACCAACCAACCACACCAACAGGGACTGTTGGGTATTCAAGCAGGCAGGCAAGTTAATTGCCGAAAACAATGACAAGGGGCTGCATAGCGATGACGAGGAAGAGACCCGACCGCCGAACAATAGAGGACAGAAGGGTTTCCCCCCACAAGTGCAGACAGTGAACATGATATACGCAACACACATACCCAAAAGGGAGCGGAAGCGTGCACTCAGGGATGTATACACGATGGAGCCAGTTGCCCCGAAGTTCAATCCATGGTCCTCCTGCCCGATCACCTTTGACCGAAGGGACCACCCCACCAGCATCCGCCATGGAGGATTCGCCGCATTGGTTTTAGACCCAATCGTCGATGGATTTCACCTCATCAGAGTCCTGATGGACGGCGGCAGCAGCCTGAACCTGCTTTATCAGGATACAATGCACAAAATGGGCATAGACCCCTCAAGGATTAAACCAACCAAGACAACCTTTAAAGGCGTCATACCAGGTGTAGAATCCAATTGTACAGGCTCAGTTACATTGGAAGTGGTCTTCGGATCCTCGGATAACTTCCAAAGCGAGGAGTTAATCTTCGACATAGTTCCGTTCCACAGCGGCTATCATGCTTTGCTCGAACATACCGCGTTTGCAAAGTTCAACACGGTGCCGCACTACGCATACCTCAAGCTCAAGATGCCAGGCCCTCGAGGAGTCATCACGGTTAACGGAAACACTAAACGCTCTCTTCAAACGGAGGAACATACAGCGGCTCTCACGGCAGAAGTACGGTGCAACCTCTTAAGGCAATTCTCGAGTTCGGCCGTTAAGCGACCGGACACGGCTAAACGCGCCCGGAGTAACCTACAACAAGACCACCTGGCACGTTCCGAGCACGCGTAGCAGTGCGGCCCCAACCCCAACCCCTGCAAAATTCCAAGACAGGTCCTTTGCGTACACCATTACGCTCTGGAGATACCATGGGCATGGGGGGTGGGGCACGACCACAATAGGCCCAGAATGCGGCTTAACCACACCAGGGGCTCTCAAGTGTGTCGTTCTTTTTTTTCCTTTTTTTATACAGGACTCCGTTCATCAGAGGCCTTGTTCGGCAGCAGACCTGCCGAACTCACGATGCAACAGCCAGGGAAGGAGAAAGGCTACAACAAATATCCAGGTGGTCTCCATTACGAGAATTAAATCTGTTTTATACACCATTCCGCAGCCTACCCCCTGGAGGGGGACATGTTTAATAGTCCCATCCCTTGCTTATCGCACCATTTGTATTGTTCTGAGCAGTCTTTTCTTGAATAAGTAATGCAACACCTTTTTGCTTCCAATTGCATTTCTTTCTTATACATATGTTCATTTATGACATGTTGCATCCGTACATTTTGGTACGGCTAAATACACCAGGGGCTTATGTTTCCCGCATCATGGTGTGATAAGTCCGAACACTTTCACAAGTGCGGCACCCCGAACTTATAGCATTATATGCATCGGCTCCGAATCATGTCTTGGGTCAATAGTTGGGTTTGCCCGGCTCCCATGTTTTGGTACCTTACGTTCCGTTGTATCGGCTAAGGTAGCACTGGGAGAACCAGTGCGATTGCGCCCCGGTTGAGCTGGGCGAGCGCCTCAGTGGAGAAAGCTAAAACTGACCCTCGTGATGAGGCGAGAGCCGCTCGCTGTTCGAGAGGTTTTTTGTGAGTCCCTAAAGACTTATGCCGCTTAGAGCGAGGAGCCGGCTTTGTCCGGCCCAGGCGTGGATAGCACCCCAAATTCGGCCTTCCGAAGACTATGGGCTTCGCCAAAATTTAAAATTATAGAATTCTATGGCTAAGTGAGAGTGTTCAAGCATTATAAGCCTGGTTGCCTTGTTTGTTGTGTTGAGCGCCTCCCTAGATGGACCCAAAAATGGGAACAAGAGTGCTCAAGTTTATCCCGAACACCCCAGCACTCGTGGCATGGGGGCTGAAGCCGACGACTTGCCATCTCTCAGATTTGATAAACAGCCGCACAGAAGATAATATTTTTAATTAACAAGCGTTGCTTAGCGCATATGAACTAAGTTTTCAGCGCACATGATAACAAAATGCGAGTCTACTCAAATATTACATCTTTGGAGCACTCACCCGCAATAACGCGGGCACCCTTCAGGACACTCTAATAATACATCTCGGGCGTGCGACGCTCCTTGCCCTGCGGTGGCGCATCCGTCACAAGCTTCTGAGCATCCATCTTGCCCCAGTGCACCTTTGCGTGGGCAAGAGCCCGACGGGCACCTTCAATACAGGCGGAGTGCTTGATGACTTCAACCCATGGATACGCATCCACCAGCCGCCGCACCAGGCCGAAGTAGCTCCCAGGCATGGCCTCCTTAGGCCACAGCCGAACTATGAGGCCCTTCATGGCCTGTTCGGCCACCTTGTGGAGCTCGACCAGCTGCTTCAGCTGGTCGCTAAGGGGCACCGGATGTCCGGCCTCAGCATACTGAGACCAGAAGACCTTCTCTGTCGAGCTCCCCTCCTCGGCCCTGTAGAAAGCGGCAGCATCGGACACGCTGCGGGGCAGATCTGTGAACGCTCCTGGAGAGCTCCGAATTTGGGTAAGTGATAGGTAATTCACACTCACATGCTTACTTTGCATGAAAAATGCCTTACCCGCCGCTATTTTCTTCAACGCCTCGACTTCCTGGAGGGCCTCATAGGCTTCTGCCTTAGCGGCTTTGGCACTCTCAAGAGCCGTTGCAAGCTCGGACTCTCGAGTCTTCGAGTCACGCTCCAAACTCTTGTGTTTTTCCACGAGAGCCTGGAGCTCTTGCCGTACCTCCGCCACCCGCGCCTCCTGCCTCTCTCGCTCGGTGCACTCCGCGGCCGCATTACGTTCGGCCGCGGACACCGCCTCCTTCAGGGTCGCCACCTCGTTAGTGGCCCCTGGCATACCCACGTTATCCTTGTCATTCTTCTTGCAACCAAAATCCTTTTCTGTAAGGTACAATTCTAATAAGGTGTTACTCACCTTCCTTGTCCTCGAGCTGCTTCTTGGCACGGCCGAGCTCGTTCTCGACCGCTCGAGGCTTTGCTTCAAAGTATTGACCTCCGCAATCAGTGCGGCAGAGGTCAGCAGCGCAGCCTGCAATCCCATATTGACATATTTTTTATGACTCATGCGTATATCTTTTTAGATCCTCAGTCCGTCTTTTCTTTCCGAACACCGAACCGAGCATCAGGGGCTACTGTCTATGCGGTACTATTTTATATATATCAAAATGCTTACCTCAAAGCCTGTTAGAAGGCTGCTGCAGGCTTCGGTCAGCCCGCTCTTGGCAAGCTGAACCTTCTGAATCACCGCACTCATAACAGTGCGGTGTTCCTCTTTGATGGAGGCGCCATTGAGCGCCTCCAGCAAGCTATCCGGCGCCTCCGGTTGGACGGAGGCTGCCGGCGTCACGGTCTTGCCCTTCTTACGAAGGGGCTGCCCGCCGGACTCCGGAGCCACTACGGATTCCGGGGCCAAGTCCGGTGCAAAGTCTGGGAGGTTGTCCTGCGACACCTCCAGGGCCTCCTCCTCCTGGCGGGTCCCTTCCCGGGATCCCACCTCGGCATCGTCCGCGTCTCGGGGGGTGGAGGCAGTTGGAAGAGAATCCATATCCGACGCACCCAAGGACCCGCTCGACGAAGCGGGAAGATCATCCTTGGGCGGACTGCAGGGTTGTATGCGGCATTAGAAAGACACTATGTGGCGAAAAGAAAAAACCATGAAGTTATTCGGGAGTTCGGATACTCACATCTCGCCAGGGGCTTCGCCCTTGGAGGCCAGTCCTCGTCGTCGTCAGTGGCGTCGGCAGAGCAGTCCGGGGAAAGAGTTTTTCCCTTCTTGGACCCTTCGGCCTCCCTCGTTGGGGAGGCCTTCCT
>NC_041385.1:556195066-556258215 GCF_002162155.2 Triticum dicoccoides
CTTTGTGGGAGGAGTCGGCCTCGGGGTCATCATCCGATAACACCTGAAAACGGGAACTCTTCCGAGTGCCCGTGGCCTTCTTCTTGGCCTTCTTCTCCGGCACCACGTGGGGTGCCGGAGCCAGCAGCCCCGTTAAGCAGGCGTCCGCTGGGTCCTCTGGCAATGGGGCCGGACAGATAGTCTGTTCGGCCTTCGTCAGCCAGTCCTGTCAAAGGAAAGGGAGTTTAGGTCGCACATAGAGTCAAACTATGGAAAACAAGCGTCCCATAAAGGACAAAATTGCTTACCTCGTCAGCCGGACGCTGCGAGCTGAATCTGCAATCTTCAGTGGCGGATGCGGGAGCCTCGGCGCCCTTGAACAACACCTTCCTGGCATCTTCGTACGTAGTGTTGAAGAGCCCGCTCAAAGTCTGGTGCTGCGCCGGATCGAACTCCCACATGTTGAAGCCCCGTCATTGGCACGGGAGAATCCGGCGGATGAGCATGACCTGGACTATGTTGATAAGCTTGAGCTTCTTGTCCACTAGCTTTTGGATGCAGGCTTGGAGTCCGGTCAGCTCCTCCGAATCACCCCATGTCCGGCCGCTCTCTTTCCAGGAGGTGAGCCGTGTGGGGATGCCAGATCTGAATTCGGGGGCCGCTGCCCATTCGGGGTCACGCGGCTCGGTGATGTAGAACCACCCCGATTGCCACCCCTTAATGGTTTCCACGAAAGTGCCCTCAAGCCAACTAACGTTGGACATCCTGCCCACCATGGCACCTCCGCACTCCGCTTGGCTGCCCTTTATAACCTTAGGCTTGATACTGAAGGTCTTGAGCCACAGGCCGAAGTGGGGCTGGATGCAGAGGAAGGCCTCACACACGACGATAAACGCCGAGATATTGAGGATGAAATTCGGGGCCAGATCATGGAAATCCAGGCCGTAGTAGAACATGAGCCCCCGGACAAAGGGATGGAGTGGGAAGCCCAGTCCACGGAGGAAATGGGGAAGAAATACTACCATCTCATGGGGCCTGGGGGTGGGGATGAGCTCTCCCTCGTTGGGTAGCCGGTGCTCGATGTTGCTGGACAGATATTCGGTGCTGCGCAGCTTCTAGATGTGCCCCTCCGTGACGGAGGATGCCATCCACTTGCCTCCCGCTCCGGACATAGTTGGAGGAGGTTGAGGTGAGATGTGCGGACTTGGGCGCTGGAGCTTGAGTTCGCGGAGATGGATAAGCCAAGGAGGAAGAAGGCGCAGGTGAAAGGGTTGGATCTTTATCCCCTTATATGGGCGGACAAAAACATGTGTCTCCACCGGCCTGATAAAACTTGCTTATCTCCAAAGCGCCACAATCAATGGCGCGGTTGGGTTACCCACGTCCGTATTGATGGGAATCCCGGAATAAGGGTAACACGATCTCTGCTTCGACAAGACGTGCCAAGGAAACCACTTCGCTAAACACGCTGAGGTGGTACAATAAAAACGATTCGAGTAAAGGCTTGGAAGTGGTGTGATGTCACGCCACCAAAAACGTCAGTAGATTGAACTTGTGTGAATATTATTCTCTCTACGGTGGTATATGGAATTTATTTTGCAGAGCCGGACACTATCCTGGTGTTCACAATCTTCTATAAATTATTCGGAGAAGGAACCCGCCTTGCAATGCCAAAGACAACATGCGCGCCAGACTCATCTTCATTGAAGCCTGGTTCAGGGGCTACTGAGGGAGTCCCGGACTAGGGGGTGTCCGGATAACCGAACTATCATCATCGGCCGGACTCCAAGACTATGAAGATACAAGATTGAAGACTTCGTCCCGTGTCCGGATGGGACTTTCCTTGGCGTGGAAGGCAAGCTTGGCGATACGGATATGTAGATCTCCTACCATTGTAACCGACTCTGTGTAACCCTAGCCCTCTCCGGTGTCAATATAAACCGGATGGCTTTAGTCCATAGGACGAACAACAATCATACCATAGGCTAGCTTCTAGGGTTTAGCCTCCTTGATCTCGTGGTAGATCTCTCTTGTAACACACATCATCAATATTAATCAAGCAGGACGTAGGGTTTTACCTCCATCAAGAGGGCCCGAACCTGGGTAAAACATCGTGTCCCTTGTCTCCTGTTACCATCCGCCTAGACGCACAGTTCGGGACCCCCGCCGGTTTTGACACCGACAAGGACCAAACCCATTTGTAACAAAAATCCAGAAGAACCCTTCTTGGAAATTGATGTCAAAGGGGGAGAGAGTTCACATCAGAGCTTAGTCATATCTATAGAGGGGTAGAGAATACTCAAGGGGAGAAAGAGTAATCTCCCAGGACCCCAGATGCTTGTTGTTCAAGAGGAGAGAATTCCCATGTCTTTAAGAGGAGAAAGACATGTTCATATTTGTTTGTTTGCATTAGCTCTGTTTCTTTTCTTTGAGCTCTAATTTTCTGTTCCCTATCTTCTCCTAGTATCCCATGCTAGATTCAGAGGGAGCAAGACATCTAAGGGAAGGAAATCCTTGAATTCTTTGCACATCTTTACCTTTGGGGACATGTCTATATCTATGGAGTACTCAGTACTCACTCTCTACATGTCATCCTAGTCTTGGTACTCTTGTGGTCTCTTTTGTTTGCTCTGGCTAGTAGGTGCATCTGTGTTGTCTAACCTTGTTTATGCAGGTTCATTCCATCCTAAGCCAACTCAAGACCACATGGTAAGTATATGCATCACAGTCATGTGTATGAGGATCTCTTGCTGATGTACATACTGTTTGCAAGAAGGACTCATGAGCATGAAGGTACATTTCCCATATTCACATCTTTTGCTCTAATGCATATAGTCAAGATACATGTAACACATTGCTTACTATGTCATGCTTATGCATTCACATGCTCCTATATTCCATATTTACATGATTGCATACATGTAGGGGGAGCCTATGCATGTTACATGTCTTTCCAAAGCTTGACTTGTTATTCTTTGTATCTTTATCTAAAGCTTTGATGTATGTTGTCATCAATTACAAAAAAGGGGGAGATTGAAAGCACAAGTGCTCCCTGGGTGATTTTGGTAATTTATGTCAACATATCTCTTATTGGACTAATGCTTTTACCTAGTACGTTTCAGATAAAGTTCAACAATGGAGTGGCATGGACTAGAGGATGTGGAACCCCTTCAAGATGCTAAGGACAAAGGATTGGATCAAGCTCAAAGCACAAGACTCTACATTTTCTATTTTAGTGATCCAAGATCACATTGAGTCTATAAGAAAAGCCAATACTGTCAAGAGGGGATGAGGTGTTGCTTAATGGCTTGCTTGCTCAAAGTGCTTAGTGATATGCTCCAAAGCCCTCAACGACTTTCTCACATCCACATATGACCCAAACCAAAAGTCCAACTCGGCCCCACCGATTCTTTCTATCCGGCGCCACCGAGTTCAGATGTCATAGCCACTGCCACAAAACCCTAGTCTTTTTGGTCTCACCGATAGGGATCTCGGTCTCACCGAGATGGGATTGTGATCTCTCTGTACGTATCCATTACCAAAATCGGTCCCATCGAGTTTTTGTAATCGGTCCTACCGAGATTACAATGCAAACTCTCTGTTCCTCTTCGTAACATTTTAGTCCAACCGAGATGAGCGAATCGGTCCCATCGAGTTTGCCTGACCAACTCTCTGGTTAGCTTATTACCAAAATTGGTCCCACCGAGTTTGTGTAATCGGTCTCACCGACATTATGCTATGCCCTAACCCTAACTATATCGGTCCCACCGAGTTGACATGTCGGTCCCACCGTAAATCCTAACGGTCACATTATTTGCTAAATCGGCCCGACCAAGTTTCATGATTCGGTCCCACCGAGTTTGATAATTTGTGTGTCACGGTTAGATTTTGTTTGGAGGCTATATATACCCCTCCACCCACTCTTCATTCATGGAGAGAGCCATCAGAACATGCCTAGACTTCCGACCTACATTTTCTGAGAGAGAACCACCTAAACTTGTGTTGAGGTCAAGATATTCCATTCCTACCATATGAATAATGATCTCTAGCCTTCCCCAAGTTACTTTCCACTCAAATCCTCTTTCAACCAAATTCAAATCATGTGAGAGAGAGTTGAGTGTTGGGGAGACTATCATTTGAAGCACAAGAGCAAGGAGTTCATCATCAACACACCATTTGTTACTTCTTGGAGAGTGGTGTCTCCTAGATTGGCTAGGTGTCACTTGGGAGCCTGCGACAAGATTGTGGAGTTGAACCAGGGAGTTTGTAAGGGCAAGGAGATTGCCTACTTCATGAAGATCTACCCTAGTGAGGCAAGTCCTTCGTGCCGACGGCCATGGTGGGATAGACAATGTTGCTTCTTCGTGGACCCTTCGTGGGTGGAGCCCTCCGTGGACTCGCGCATCCGTTACCCTTCGTGGGTTGAAGTCTCCATCAATGTGGATGTACGATGGCACCACCTATCGGAACCACGGCTCAAAAATCTCCGTGTCTGTAATTACGTTTGCACACTCCAATCCCATCCCTTTACATTTTTGCAAGTTGCATGCTTTACTTTCCGCTGCTCATATACTCTTTGCATGCTTGCTTGTTATGTATTGTGAATGTTAAACTTGTGCCACAACTCCACTTAAACTTAAAGAAATTAAAAACTGTAACTTTTCTCACTTAGTGTCTAATCACCCCCCCTCTAGACACCTCTTCTTGATCTTTCATAGAGGGATTGGCACACGGAGCGGTGCATCAAGGACAGAAGCATTCCGTGTAGCTGTGAGGACAATCCTCAGACTACAGCCCTAGTCCGCGCAATTGCTCAAAATATCTTTCAACTTAGTATCTCTCTAGGAACGTATTAAAACAGGGAGCTAAAGCGCGACCTTTTGATCTACAACATAATTTACAAGGACAATTTAGACTTTTTTTCATGATAATCAAGTTCATCTAATCAAATTATTTAATGAACTCCCACTCAGATACACATCCCTCTAGTCATCTAAGTGATACATGATCCGAATCGACTAGTTCGTGTCCGATCATCACGTGAGATGGACTAGTCATCAACTGTGAACATCTCCATGTTGATCGCATCTACCATACGACTCATGTTCGACCTTTCGGTCTCTCGTATTTCGAGGCCATGTCTGTACATGCTAGGCTCGTCAAGTCAATCGAAGTGTTTCGCATGTGTAAATCTGGCTTACACCCGTTGTATGCGAACATTAGAATCTATCACACCTGATCATTGATAACACACAAGTGTAGGGGATCGCAACAGCTTTCGATGGTAGAGTATTCAACTCATATTTATTGATTCGACACAAGGGGAGCAAAAGAATATTCCTGAGTATTAGCAGTTGAGTTATCAATTCAACCACACCTGGATAACTTAGTATCTATAGCAAATTATTTAGCAGCAAAGTAGTATGATAGTAATGGTAACAGTGGTAAAGGTAAAGATAGCAAAAGTAATATTTTTGGGTTTTGTAGTGATTGTAATAATAGCAACAGAAAAGTAAATAAGCGAAGCACAGTATATGAAAAGCTCAGAGGCAATGGATCAGTGATGGATAATTATGTCAGATGCGATTCCTCATGTAATAGCTATAACATAGGGTGACACAGAACTAGCTCCAATTCATCAGTGTAATGTAGGCATGTATTCCGAATATAGTCATACGTGCTTATGGAAAAGAACTTGCATGACATCTTTTGTCCTACCCTCCTGTGGCAGCGGGGTCCTAGTGAAAAGTATGGGATATTAAGGCCTCCTTTTAATAGAGAACCAGACCAAGGCATTAACACATAGTGAATACATGAACTCCTCAAACTACGGTCATCACCGAGAAGTATCCCGATTATTGTCACTTCGGGGTTGTAGGATCATAACACATAATAGGTGACTATAGACTTGCAAGATAGGATCAAGAACACACATATATTCATGAAAACATAATAGGTTCAGATCTGAAATCATGGCACTCAGGCCCTAGTGACAAGCATTAAGTATAGCAAACTCATAGCGACATCAATCTCAGAACATAGTGGATACTAGGGATCAAACCCTAACAAAACTAACTTGATTACATGATAAATCTCATCCAACCCATCACCGTCCAGCAAGCCTACAATGGAATTACTCACGCACGGCGGTGAGCATCATGAAATTGGTGATGGAGGATGGTTGATGATGACGATGGCGATGAATCCCCCTCTCCGGAGCCCCGAACGGACTCCAGACCAGCCCTCCCGAGAGAGATTAGGGCTTGGCGGCGGCTTCGTATCGTAAAACGCGATGAAACTTCCTCCCTGAGTTTTTTCTCCGTGAAACGGAATATATGGAGTTGGAGTTAAGGTCGGCGGAGCTGCAGGGGGCCCACGAGACAGGGGGCGCGCCCAGAGGGGGTGGGCACGCCCCCCACCCTCGTGGACAGGGTGTGGGCCCCTGGTCTTCATCTTTTGCCAGTATTTTTAATATTTTCTGAAACTTGTCTCCGAGGATTTTCAGGTCATTCCAAGAACTTTTGTTTTCTACACATAAAACAACATCATGGTAATTCTACTGAAAACAGCGTCAGTTCGGGTTAGCTTCATTCAAATCATGCAAGTTAGAGTCCAAAACTAGGGCAAAAGTGTTTGGAAAAGTAGATACGTTGGAGACGTATCAATCCTCACGTGGTGCTTCGAAACAACGAACTTTCGCAATGGTGCACAGTTAAGGGGAACACATTTCTTGAAATTTTAGTGAGGGATCATCTTATTTATGCTACCGTCGTTCTAAGCAAATAAGATGTAAACATGACAAACATCACATGCAAATCATAAAGTGACATGATATGGCCAATATCATCTTGCGCTTTTGATCTCCATCTTCGAGGCGCGACATGATCACCATCGTCACCGGCATGACACCATGATCTCCATCATCATAATCTCCATCATCGTGTCTTCATGAAGTTGTCTCGCCAACTATTACTTCTACTACTATGGCTAATGGTTATCAATAAAGTAAAGTAATTACATGGCATTTATATTGACTCATAGGTCATACAAAAATTAAGACAACTCCTATGGCTCCTGCCGGTTGTCATACTCATCGACATGCAAGTCGTGATTCCTATTAAAAGAACATGATCAATCTCATACATCACATATATATAACTTATCACATCCTTTTGGCCATATCACATCACATAGCATACACTGCAAAAAACAAGTTAGACGTCCTCTAATTGTTGTTGCATGTATTACGTGGCTACTATGGGTTTCTAGCAAGAACATTTCTTACCTACGCAAAAAGCCACAACGGTGATATGCCAATTGCTGTTTACCCTTCATAAGGACCCTCTTCATCAAATTCGATCCGACTTAAGTGGGAGAGACACACACCCGCTAGCCACCTTATGCAACAAGTGCATGTCAGTCGGTGGAACCTGTCTCATGTAAGCGTACGTAAAAGGTTGGTCCGGTCCGCTTCATCCCATAATGCCGCTGAATGAAGATAAGAATAGTAAGGTAATCAAATTAATCAAATCATCACCCACAACAACTTGTGTTCTACACGTGCATAGAATCTACGCATAGACCTAGCTCTGATACCACTATTGGGAAACGTAGTAATAATTCAAAAAAATTCCTACGTGTCACCAAGATCAATCTAGGAGATGCTAGCAATGAGAGAGAGGGAGTGCATCATCATGCCATTGAATATCGCTAAGCGGAAGCGTTACAAGAACGCGGTTGATGGAGTCGTACTCTTGGCGATTCAAATCGCGAAAGATCCGATCCAAGCGCCGAACGGATGGCGCCTCGGCATTCAACACACGTACAGCCTAGGGACGTCTCCTCCTTCTTGGTCCAGCAAGGGGAGAGGAGAATTTGAGGGAGAACTCCGGCAGCACGACGGCGTGGTGGTGGAGCTCGTGGTTCTCCCGCTGGGCTTCGCCAAGCTCAACGGAGGAGGAGGAGGTGTATGAGGGGGAGGGGGTTCAGCTGCCCTCCCGCCATCCCTCTATTTATAGGGTGAAGGGGAGAGGGGTCGGCTCCCCTATATGCATCTAGAGGGGATGGGGCAGCAGCCAAGGGAGCAGCTTCCCCCCCAAGTTGGTGGGAGGTGCCCCCACCCCCTAGAGTTTCCAATCCTAGGTGCCTTGGGACCTTGGGGGCGTACCAAGCCACTAGAAGGCTGGTTCCCACCCATATTCAGCCCACTTGGTCCCCCGAGATAGGTGGCCCCACCCAATGGACCCCCGGACACCTTTCGGTGGTCCCGGTACAATACTGATAACCCCCGAAACTATTCCAGTGACTAAAACTGGACTTCCCATATATAAATATTCACCTCCGGATCATTCCGGAACTCCTCGTGACGTCCGAGATCTCATCTAGGACTCCAAACAACTTTTGGTAACCACATACAATTTCCCATTACAACTCTAGCGTCACCGACCCTTAAGTGTGTACACCCTATGGGTTCGGGAACCATGCAGACATGACCGAGACATCTCTCCGGCCAATAACCAATAGCGGGATCTAGATACCCATATTGGCTCCCCCATGTTCCACGATGATATCATCAGATGAACCACGATGTCAGGGATTCAATCAATCCCGTATACAATTCCCTTTGTCCATCGGTATATTACTTGCCCGAGATTCGATCGTCGGTATCCCCATACCTCGTTCAATCTCGTTACCGGCAAGTCTCGTTACTCGTTCCTGTAGGATCAAAAGTATGTCTAGAGGGGGGTGATTAGACTACTTGACCAAATAGAAACTTAACCTTTTCCCAATTTTAGTTCTTGGCATATTTTAGCAACTTAGCACAAGTCAAGCAATCACAATACAATTCAAGCAAGCATGCAAAGAGTATATGAGCAGCGGAAAGTAAAACATGCAATTTGCAAGAAAGTAAATGGGGGGAGTTTGGAGGGAGGAAACGCAATGTTGACACCGTAATTTTTGGCGTGGTTCCGATTTGTGGTGCTATCATACATCCACGTTGATGGAGACTTCAACCCACAAAGGGTAACGGCTGCGCGAGTCCATGGAGGGCTCCACCCACGAAGGGTCCACAAAGAAGCAACCTTGTCTATCCCATCATGGCCATCGCCCATGAAGGACTTGCCTCACTAGGGTAGATCTTCATGAAGTAGGCGATCTCCTTGCCCTTACAAACTCCTTGGTTCAACTCCACAATCTTGACGGAGGCTCCCAAGTGACACCTAACGATCTAGGAGACACCACTCTCCAAAAGGTAATAGATGGTGTGTTGATGATGAACTCCTTGCTCTTGTGCTTCAAATGATAGTCTCCCCAACACTCAACTCTCTCTCTCTCTCTTAGATTTGGCTATGGTGGAAAGATGATTTGAGTGGAAAGCAACTTGGGGAAGGCTAGAGATCAAGATTCATATGGTAGGATTGGAATATCTTGGCCTCAACACATGAGTAGGTGGTTCTCTCTTAGAAAATGAGTAGTGGAAGTGTAGGTTTGTTCTGTTGGCTCTCTCCACGAATGAAGAGTGGGTGGAGGGGTATATATAGCCCGTTACACACAGATTCCCAAACTCGGTGGGACCGAATTAGAAAACTCGGTCAGACCGATTTAGTTCAAAATGTGAACGTTAGGATTTTCGGTGGGACCGATATAGTTATCTCGGTGGGACCGATATGCTAGGGTTAGGGCATAACATAATCTCGGTCTGACCGATTGCATAAACTCGGTGGGACCAATTTCAACAAATAGGTACATAGAGAGTTGGTCAGGCAAACTCGATGGGACCGGTTCACTCACTTCGGTGGAACCAAAGTGTTACAAAGAGGAAACAGGGAGTTTGCAATGCAGACTCGGTGGGACCGATTTGCTCATTTCAGTGAAACCAAAATGTGACAAAGGGGGAACAGAGAGTTTTCAATCCCATCTGAGTGAGACCGAGATCCCTATCGATGAGACTGAAGTAACTAGGGTTTGTGGTAGTGGCTATGTTAAGTGAAACTTGGTGGAGCCAGATAGATCAAATCGGTGGGGCCGAGTTTGACATTTAGGTTTAGGACATATGTGGAAATGAGAAAGTGGTTGAGGGTTTTGGAGAATATCACAAAGCATTTTGAGCAAGTAACTCATTAAGCAACACCTCATCCCCTTTTAATTGTATTGGCTTTCCTATGGACTCAATGTGATCTTGGATCACTAAAATGAAAAATGTGGAGTTATGAGCTTGTTGCCAATATATGTCCTTTGCATTTTGAGGGTTCCACGTCTCTAGTCCATGCCATGCCAAACATTGAACTTTCTGAAATGATTATCTTGAAATAGCATTAGTTCAATGAACTATATGTTGTTAAGAATTACCAAAACCACCCAGGGATTAGTTGCACTTTCAGTTCCATAACGCATGATCCTGTGGCTAATTCGTTAGTCACATTGAGCTCATTATGATGATGCATTACCGAGTGGGCCCAAAGATACCTCTCCATCATACAGAGTGACAAATCCCAGCCTCGATTCGTGCCAACCCAACAGACACTTTCGAAGATACCTGTAGTGCAACTTTATGGTCACCCAGTTATGTTGTGACGTTTGATACACCCAAGGCATTCCTACGGCATCTGGGAGTTGCACATTCTCATGTTCTAAGGAAAGATACTTGACATTAGAGAAGCTATAGCAAACGAACTACATGATCTTGTGCTATGCTTAGGATTGGGTCTTGTCCATCACATCATTCTCCTAATGATGTGATCCCGTTATCAACGACATCCAATCTCCATGGTCAGGAAACCACAATCATCTATTGATCAACGAGCTAGTCAACTAGAGGCTCACTAGGGACATATTGTGGTCTATGTATTCACACATGTATTACGGTTTCTGGTTAATACAATTATAGCATGAACAATAGACAATTATCATGAACAAGGAAATATAATTATAAACATTTTATTATTGCCTCTAGGGCATATTTCCAACACGTTCACGGCGGTGCGAGGGAACTCGCAACCGTTGTGGATGTGGAGAAGGAGGTGGCGGGCTCTGCCTCAGCACTGCTGGAGCACAAGGTGACGGTGTCGAGCGGCGCAGTCCATCCTGATACCCCCGATGCGCAGCCTGGCGAGGAGCAGGAGGTATTTGCACTTGCTTGTTAGTTGCAATATTTAGGATATTAGCTTGTAGAGTTAGTTACATTGGTTAGATTGTGATTCATGCGGTAGTACAGATGGTTAGAGTAGTTGGTTTGACGGGTAGGTCGGGGTTTTCTGTATGGGTGGGATGGGTGTTTTCGTTCTAGGTTTTTTTTGGATTACATTTGTTGCAAAAATGCTAGATAGATCTATATGAGAGATAGGGATCTCCATGCTTCAATGCTACACAGATGTATGCTTATTAGATTTGTTTTTAATGCTACACAGATTGGTTTTTTTAATGATACACACATGTATGCATGCTTATTAGATTTGGTGTCCCTGTTAGATTTGTTTTTGAATGCTACTCAGATTGGTGTTTTGAATGTCATATGCCCAAATGGAATCCATTGATTAAGATGTTATTTGATTCCTTAGTATATAAATTTATCCACAATATGTAGTTATATTAGCTCTTTTGTTCAATGTGTGTGCATGACAATGGAAAATTCAAAGAGGATCATAGTATATTAGCCCTATGATCAATGTGACATGTGTGCATATCTAAATTTTCAATTGCCTTATGTATTTACTAGTGATGGATGTAATTGTATATTCAGGACGATGATGGCTGGGGGAAAAGTGGAAGCTGGCCCTTACTGGGTTCGACCCATACGATCAGTATAGTGAAGATGAAGAATATGAGGTAAGCCTACTTGAAATTTAGATTGTTCATTTAGTTCCTTTGACATGGTGTATATGAATCTATAATGTATTAATGTAATTAATTCATGTGTGCAGTACGATTCTGGAGAAGATGTGTACAAGGGTAACGCCGCGTCCTTCACAGCGAAGGAGGTGAACAAGATCAAGTCCAAGGGAGTTGCTTCCTTCTACAATCGCAAGATCAAGAAGTGGCACTGCCCCTGCAGCACCACCAAGGCAAAGCCAAAGGATGGTTGTCGGTGTCAAAATCGGCAGATCACGGGTAGGGGGGCCCAAGCTGTGCGTCTGAGGATCAATAGTAACAATGGAGAAGGGACACAGTGTTTACCCAGGTTCGGGCCCTCATAATGGAGGTAAAACCCTACTCTTGCTTGATTATATTCGAGGGTATAGGGGTTACAAGAGTTGATCTACCACGAGATCGATTCGGCTAACCTTAGATAGCTAGCCTAGCAATGTTGTGATCCTGCCTCTGATCTACCCCCTGGTTTATATAAACACCGGAAGGGCTTAGGGTTGTACAAAGTCAGTTTTACAGAAAGGAATAAGATATCCGGACACCTATGCTTGCCATCCACGCATACGGGAGGCCCCACCAGACAAGAGAGATAATCTTTTGTCTTCTATCTTGACGACCCACCAGTCCGGCCCACATCAATAGATAGGGCGCCCGAGGATCCCCTAATCCAGGACTCCCACAGTAGCCCCTGAACCAGTCTTCAATGATGATATATTTGGCGCTCAGATTGTCTTCATCATTGCAAGGCGGGTTCCTTAGAGAATACACATCGTCTTCCTTCTGCAAAAATAATTGTATCCGACTTTTCGCAATAAACACAACCCTTAGCCGCGAAGGCAGGATATATAAAAAATGAGTACAACGCCTTTTACGGACAACTCTTTCCATGAAGTGTCAGACTTGACCCCTCATCATTTTGAACCGTTTTCACGCCCCGTGTTCCGTTCTTTGAGGTCCCGCCTCATTGGCACGTCCCGTCAAAACAGAGATCGTGCCCACTTAACAGTGGGACTGCATATCAATGATATTTGGGTAACCCAACCATTTGCGACGCACACATCCATCCGGAACAGGCGAGATTCAAGGCACGAGTGGGGGGGGGGGTTGGTATTTTTACTGCCTATGAGAGGGCAAGGGACCCCCACTTTCCTCCTGATACGTCCATTTTGCATCATGCTTTTATATCAATATTTATTGCATTATGGGCTGTTACAACTCTAGCGTCACCGAACCTTAAGTGTGTAGACCCTATGGTGTCGGGAACCATGCACACATGAACAAGACATCTCTCCGACCAATAACCAATAGCGGGATCTGGATACCCATATTGGCTCCCACATGTTCCGCGACTATCTCATCGAATGAAGCACGATGTCGGGGATTAAATCAATCCCGTATACAATTCCCTTTGTCATCGATATGTTACTTGCCCGTGATTCGATCATTGGTATCCCCATACCTCATTCAGTCTCATTACCGGCAAGTCCCTTTACTCGTTCTGTAACGCATGATCCCATGGCTAACTCCTTAGTCACATCGAGCTCATTATGATGATGCATTACTGAGTGGGTCCAGAGATACGTCTCCGTCATACGGAGTGACAAATCCCAGTCTCGATTCGTGCCAACCCAACAAACACTTTCAGAGATACCTGTAGTGCACCTTTATGGTCACCCAGTTATTTTGTGAAATTTGATACACCCAAAGCATTCCTATGGCATCCGGGAGTTACACAATCTCATGGTCTAAGGAAAGATACTTGATATAAGAAAAGCTCTAGCAAACGAACTACACGATCTTGTGCTATGCTTAGGATTGGGTCTTGTCCATCACATCATTCTCCAAATGATGTGATCCCATTATCAACGACATCCAATGTCCATGGTCAGGAAACCACAACCATCTATTGATTAATGAGCTTGTCAACTAGAGGCTCACTAGGGACATGTGGTCTATGTATTCACACATGTATTACGGTTTCCGGTTAATACAATTATAGCATGAACAATAGACAATTACCATGAACAAGGAAATATAATAATAAACATTTTATTATTGCCTCTAGGGCATATTTCCAATAGTCTCCCACTTGAACTAGAGTCAATAATCTAGTTACATTGTGATGAATCAAACACCCATAGTGTTCTGGTGCTGATCATGTTTTGCTCGTGGAAGAGGTTTAGTCAATGGGTCTGCAATATTCAGATCCGTATGTACTTCACAAATCTCTAGGTCATATTGTAGATGCTACTTCCACGTTCCACTTGGAGCTGTCCCAAATGGTTGCTCCACTACACGTATTCGGTTTGCTACTCAGTGTCATCCGGATAGGTGTTAAGGCTTGCATCGACGTAACCCTTTACGCCGAACTCTTTATCATCTCCATAACCAAGAAACATTTCCTTATTCCTCTAAGGACAATTTTTACCGCTATCCAATGATCCACTCCTGGATCACTCTTGTACCCCCTTTCCAGACACATTGCAAGACACATATCAGGTGCGGTACATAGCATGGCATGTTATATAGAACCTATGGCTAAGGCATAGGGGACGACCTTTGTCCTTTCTCTTTCTTCTGCCATGGTCGAGCTTTAAGTCTTAACTTCACACCTTACAACTCAAGCAAGAACTCCTTCTTTGACTGATCCGTTTTGAACTCCTTCAAAATCATGTTAAGGTATGTGCTCTATGAAAGTCTTATCAGGCGTCTTGATCTATAGATCTTGATACCCAATATGTAAGCAGTTTTACCCAGGTCTTCCTTTGAAAAAATCCATTCAAACAACCCTTTATGCTTTTCAGAAATTCTACATCATTTCCGATCAACAATATGTCATCCACATATACTTATCAGAATGTTGTAGTGCTCCCTCTCACTTTCTTGTAAATACAAGTTTCTTGCAAACTTTGTATAAACCGAAAAGATTTGATCACCTCATCAAAGCATATGTTCCAACTCCAAGATGCTTGCTCCAGTCCATAGAAGGGTCGCTGGAGCTTGCATACCTTTTAGCATCCTTAGGATCGACAAAACCTTCTGGTTGTATCACATACAGTCTTTCCTCATCGAAACCGTTATGGAAACTTTGTTTTGACATCCATCTGCCAGATTTTGTAAATGAAAATGCAGCAACTGCTAACATAATTCTAACAGACTTCAGCTTCACTATGATTGAGAGAGTCTCATCACAGTCAACTCCTTGAACTTGTCGAAAACTTCTTTGAGACAAGTCGACCTTCATAAATGGTGACATTACCATCAATGTTTGTCTTCTTCTTAAAGATCCATTTATTCTCAATGGCTTGTTGATCATCGGGCAAGTCCACCAAAGTCCATACTTTGTTCTCATACATGGATCCTATCTCGGATTTCATGGCTCCTAGCCATTTGTTGGAATCCAGGCCCACCATTGCTTCTCCATAGCTCGTAGGTTCACCTTGTCCAACAACATGACTTTTAAGACAGGGTTACCACTCGGAAGTTGTACGCACCCTTGTCGACCTACCAGGTTTGATAGTAACTTAATTTGAAGTTTCATAATCATTAGCTTTCTCTTCAACTGACGTAGGTGCCACAGAAACATATTTCTGTGATGCGCTACTCTCTGGTTGAAGTAAAGGTTCAACAACCTCATCAAGTTCTATCTTCCTCCCACTCAAGTCTTTCGAAACTGTTTCTCGAGAAAGGACCTGTTCTTAGCGAAAAACACTTTGCCCTCAGATATGAGATAGAATGTATACCCAATCATCTTCTTTGGGTATTCTATGAAGACACAATTGTTTACTTTGGGCTCGAGCTTTCCTGGCTGAAGCCTATTGACATAAGCATCGCAACCCCAAACCTTACGAAATGACAACTTAGGTTTCTTGCCAAACCATAGTTCATATGGTGTCGTCTCCACAGACTTAGATGGTGCCCTATTTAAAGTGAATGTAGTTGTCTCTAATGCATAACCCCGAAACGATAGCGGTAGATCGGTAAGAGAGATCATAGATCACACCATATCCAATAGAGTGCGATTACGACGCTCGGACACACCATTATGATATTGTGTTCCAGGTGGCGTCAACTGTGAAACGATTCCAACTTGTCTTAAGAGATTGCCAAACTCATAACTCAGATACTCTCCCCTTGATCATATTGTAGGAACTTGATCTTCTTGTTACGATGATTCTCAACTTCACTCTCAAATTGCTTGAACTTTTCGAACATTTCAGACTTATGCTTCATTAAGTAAACAAGCATCTACTCAATTCATTGGTGAAGGTGAGAAAATAACGATATCCACCGCATGCGTCAACACTCATCGAACCGCACACATCAACATGTATGATTACCAACAAGTCACTTGCCCGGTCTATTGTTCCAAAAAAATGGGGTTTTAGTCTTCTTGCCAACGAGGCATGGTTCGCATGTGTCAAGTGATTCAAAATCAAGTAACTTCGAAAATCCATCAGCATGGAGGTTCTTCATGCATTTTACACCAATATGACCTAAGCGGAAGTGCCACAAGAAAGTGGTACTATCATTATCAACTCTACATCTTTTGGCATCAATGTTATGAGCATGTGTATCACTATGACCGAGATTCAATAAACCATTCACATTGGGTGCATGACCATAGAAGGTGTTATTCATGTAAACAAAATAACCATTATTCTCTGACTTAAATGAAAAATTGTATTGCAATAAACATGACATAATCATGTTCATGCTCAACGCAGACACCAATGTGAACAACATTTATCTAGGTTCAACACTAATCCTGAAGGTAGAGGGAGCGTGCGATGGTGATCACATCAACCTTGGAAACACTTCCAACACACATCGTCACCACGCCCTTAGCTAGTCTCCGTTTATTCCGTAGCTTTTCTTTTGTGTTACCAATATTAGCAACTGAACCGGTATCTAATACCTAGGTGCTACTAGGAGTACTAGTAAGTTACACATCAATAACACATATATCAAATATACTTTTGTTGAAATTGCCAGCCTTCTTATCTACCAAGTATTTGAGGCAGTTCCGCTACTAGTGACCGTTCCCCTAATAGAAGCACTTCGTCTCGAGTTTGGGTTCTTGGGATTATTCACTGGAGCAGCAACTGGCTTGCCATTCATGAAGTTTCCATTCTTGCCCTTGCCCTTCTTGAAACCAATGGTCTTGTTAACCATCAACCCTTGATGCTCCTTCTTGATTTCTACCTTCACGGCTTTAGGCACGACGAACAGCTCTGGGATCATCTTCCCTTGCATGTTATAGTTCATCACGAAGATCTAGTAGCTTGGTGATAGTGATTGGAGAACTCTGTCAATCACTCTCTTATCTGGAAGATTAACACCCACTTGATTCAAGCGATTGAAGTACCCAGACACTCTGAGCACATGCTCACTGCTTGAGCTATTCTCCTCCATCTTGTAGGCAAAGATCTTGTCAAAGGTCTCAAACCTCTCAACACGGGCATGAGCCTGAAATACCAATTTCAGCTCTTAGAACATCAAATATGTTCCATGGCGTTCAAAAACGCCTTTGGAGCCCCAATTCTAAGCCGTAAAGCATGGCACACTAAACTATCAAGTAGTCATAAGAACGTGTTTGCCAGATGTTCATAACATCCATAGACGACGCTAGAGTGAAAGCACAACTGCTCCCTGGGTGATTTTGGTAATTTATGTCAACATATCTCTTTTTGTACTAATGCTTTTACCTAGTATGTTTCAGATAAAGTTCAACGTACAATGGAGTGGCATGGACTAGAGGATGTGGAACCCCTTCAAGATGCTAAGGACAAAGGATTGGCTCATGCTCAAAGCACAAGACTCTACATTTTCTATTTTAGTGATCCAAGATCACATTGAGTCTATAGGAAAAGCCAATACTATCAAGAGGGGATGAGGTGTTGCTTAATGGCTTGCTTGCTCAAAGTGCTTAGTGATATGCTCCAAAGCCCTCAACCACTTTCTCACATCCACATATGACCCAAACCAAAAGTCCAACTTGGCCCCACCAATTCTTTCTATCCGGCGCCACCGAGTTCAGATGTCATAGGCACTGCAACAAAACCCTAGTCTTTTCGGTCTCACTGATAGGGATCTCGGTCTCACACAGATGGGATAGTAATCTCTCTGTATGTATCCATTACCAAAATCAGTCCCACCGAGTTTGTGTAATTGGTCCTACCGAGATTACAATGCAAACTCTCTGTTCCTCTTCGTAACATTTCGGTCCAACCAAGATGATCGAATCGGTCCCACCGAGTTTGCCTAACCAACTCTCTGGTTAGCTTATTACCAAAATCGGTCCCACCGAGTTTGTGTAATCGGTCTCACCGAGATTACGTTATGCGCTAACCCTAACCATATCGGTCCCACCAAGTTGACATGTCGGTCCCACAGAAAATCCTAACGGTCACATTATTTGCTGAATTGGTCCGACCGAGTTTCACGATTCGGTCCCACCGAGTTTGGTAAGTTTTTTGTAACAGTTAGATTTTGTGTGGAGGCTATATATACCCCTCCACCCACTCTTCATTCGTGGAGGGAGCCATCAGAGCATGCCTACACTTCCAACCTACATTTTCTAAGCGAGAACCACCTACACTTGTGTTGAGGTCAAGATATTCCATTCCTACCATATGCATATTGATCTCTAGCCTTCCCCAAGTTGCTTTCCACTCAAATCTTCTTTCCACCAAATTCAAATCCTATGAGAGAGAGTTGAGTGTTGGGGAGACTATCATTTTAAGCACAAGAGCAAGGAGTTCATCATCAACACACCATTTGTTACTTCTTGGAGAGTGGTGTCTCCTAGATTGGCTAGGTGTCACTTGGGAGCCTCCGACAAGATTGTGGAGTTGAACCAAGGAGTTTGTAAGGGCAAGGAGATCACCTACTTCGTGAAGATCTACCCTAGTGAGGCAAGTCCTTCGTGTGGCGACTGCCATGGTGGGATAGACAAGGTTGATTCTTCGAGGACCCTTCGTGGGTGGAGCCCTCCATGGACTCGCGCAGCCGTTACCCTTCGTGGTTGAAGTCTCCATCAACGTGGATGTACGATAGCACCACCTATTACAACCACCGCTCAAAAATCTCCATGTCTCCAATTGCGTTTGCACACTCCAATCCATCCCTTTACATTCTTGCAAGTTGCATGCTTTACTTTCCGCTGCTCATATACTCTTTGCATGCTTGCTTGTTATGTATTGTGAATGTTAAACTTGTGCCAAAACTCCACTTAAACTTAAAGAAATTAAAAACTGCAACTTTTCTCACTTAGTGTCTAATCACCCCCCCTCTAGACACCTCTTCTCGATCCTTTCAATTGGTATCAGAGCATTGGTTTCCATTGCTTTGGTTTAAATCACCATTGGAGGAAGATGGATGAGTCTACTTTGGGGAGTCTTAGACATAGAGTGCCTATACTTGATGGAGAGTACTTTTATGAGTGAAAAAATGAGATGCTTGTGATTTTCAATGAATATCATTTGAACAAGTACATTGCTAGCCCTGGTGCACCTCATGTTGATCCTAAGCATCCTACCCTTGATGAGTCAATTGACATGATTCGCAATCTTAGAGCTGTTGATCTTATCACTAGAGGTTTGCCTAGAAACTTGATAGGTTGCTTGCCTACTCTTAAGTGTGCCTACACCATATGGAAATTTCTTGAGGAACGATTTCCAAATTATTCCTTGAAAAATCTAGATGAAATTCTCCGTAAGTCTATTGCCTTGAGTAAGATGAATTCCAATGATCCTATGTTTGGTGATTGTCTATTTGAGCTTACAAATCTTGTGCGTGCCAAAGGAGATGTTGGAATTATTAGCGGTATTATTTCCAAAGCTACTAGAATTCATAAAGAAGATCATTGTCAAACTCACTCTAATGGATCACCCTCTCTAGGAATTGATCCACCACATGACGATGTTGAACATGGATACTATGATGAGGATGATGATAGTGACTTCGATCTTGATGATGCAATGAGACACTTTGGTCTTATGGCAAATCTTCGGGGATATATGGCAGGAGGAAAGGAATGGGTTCTTGATAGTGGATGTACCGATCACATGACCGGAGATAAAGATATGTTCCGTGAGCTTGCTGAAAACAACGGCCCACGAAAGTATGTCACTTTTGGTGATAACTCAAAGGGTAAGGTGGTTGGCCTCAGTAAGGTGGCCATCTCACATGATAGCTCCAGACAAAATGTCATGCTCGTTGAATCTCTTGGATACAATTTACTTTCAGTATCTAGACTTGCTGACTTCGGTTTCAATGTCCTATTTACTGAAGTAGATTGCCAAGTGTTTCGTAGAGATAATCATAAAATGGTCTTTACCGGCATTCGTAGAGGTGATCTTTACATTGTTGATTTCACTAAAAAGGCTCAACCTAGAACTTGCTTCATTGCTAAATCCTCTAAAGATTGGTTATGGCATAGACGATTATGTCATGTGGGCATGCGAAACCTTGACAAGCTTATTAACGGAAATCATATCCTTGGCGTTAACGATGTCATATTTGATAAGGATAGACTTTGCAGAGCTTGTCAAGCAGGTAAACAGGTTGGAGGAAGGCATCCCATGAAGAACACCATGACCACAAGGAGGCCACTCGAGCTACTTCACATGGATCTTTTTGGACTCAACGCCTACAAAAGTCTCGGTGGAAATTCTTTTGGTCTAGTTATAGTTGATGATTTTTCAAGATTTACGTGGGTGTTCTTTCTCGATGATAAATCGCAGGTCCAAAAGATCTTCAAAAACTTCACTAGGAAGGCCCAAAATCAATTTGAAGTGAATATGAAGAAGGTTCGCAGCGACAATGGAACGGAGTTCAAGAACGCAAATGTGGACACCTTTCTTGACGAAGAAGGGATCTCACATGAGTTCTAGGCTACGTACACACCTCAACAAAATGGAGTTGTTGAGAGGAAGAACCGGACGCTCATTGAAATGGCGAGAACGATGCTTGATGAGTAAAAGACAGCGAAGCACTTTTGGGCAGAAGCGGTTGAGACAGCTTGTCATGCAACAAATCGCTTGTATCTTCACAAACTACTAGGCAAGATGGCGTACGAGCTCCTCACCGGTAACAAACCCCAAGTTGGATACTTTTGAGTATTCAACTCAAAGTGCTACATTCTTGATAAGCATCATCATTCTAAATTTGCTTCTAAATCTCATGAAGGTGTCCTACTTGGTTATGGCTCAAACTCTCACACTTACCATGTCTACAATAATTTCACTCGAAAGGTTGAAGAGACGGTAGATGTGAAGTTTGATGAATCTAACGGCTCGCAAGTAGGGCAATTGCCAATTGATGTAGGAGACAAAGACCGTTTGGAAGCAATCCAAGACTTGCCTATAGGCAAGATTCATCCAACGGAGGTGAAGGAGAGTACCTCGTCCGTCCAAGTGGAAGCTTCTACCTCACGACAAGGTGAACCAAGAGTTGATACGGAAGCATCCACAAGTGGAACACAACAAGATGAAGAAAACGAGGAAGTACACCAAGATGAACATCAACAACCTCCTTCTCCACCACGACAAGAGAACGACAACGTCAACAATAAAGAAGGCCAAGAAGAAGAACAAGATGAAGAAGATGTTCCACCAAGATCAAAGCAAAAGCTTTCACGAGTTCGAGCAAGAGTTGCTAAAGACCATCCCATCGAGCAAATCTACAATGATATCCAAACCGGGAGAACCACTCGCTGTAAAACTCGTTTAGCTAGCTTTTGTGAACACTATTCATTCATCTCTAGCATTGAACCCATGAAGGTTGAATAAGCATTGGAAGATCCGAATTGGATAAACGCCATGCATGTAGAGCTACACAACTTTGAGAGAAATCAAGTTTGGACATTGGTTGAGAAGCCCGACAACAACCGCAACATCATCGGTACCAAATGGGTGTTTTGCAACAAGCAAGATGAAGATGGACAAGTAGTTCACAACAAAGAATGTCTCGTCGCCCAAGGCTACACTCAAGTCAAAGGTATGGACTATGGTGAGACATATGCCCCCGTTGCTAGACTTGAGTCCATTCGCATCTTACTTGCCTATGCTAATCACCATGATATCACCTTGTACCAAATGGACATTAAAAGTGCTTTTCTAAATGGTGAAATAGAGGAGGAAGTTTATGTTAAGTAACCTCCTAGCTTTGTCAATCCTAAGAAACCTAATCATGTGTACAAACTTCACAAAGCTCTTTATGGTCTTAAACAAGCTCCTAGAGCATGGTATAAATGCTTGACCAAGTTCCTTATTGAAAAAGGCTTTGAAATTGGAAAATTTGATTCTACTCTTTTTACTAAAAGGGTTAATGGAGAACTATTTGTATGCCAAATCTATGTTGATGATATTATATTTGGTTTGACTAACCCTCACTTTAGTGAGAAGTTTGGAAAGCTAATGTCGGAGAAGTTTAAGATGTCTATGATGAGTGAACTCAAATTTTTTCTTGGTTTGCAAATCAAGCAAACTAAGGAAGGTACCTTTGTCTCTCAAACAAAGTACACCAAGGACTTATTGAAGAAGTTCAATATGCAAGAATGCAAAGGTATGACTACACCCATGCCTACTAGTGGACATCTTGATTTGACCAAAGATGGTGAACCGGTTGATCAAAAGGTTTATCGCTCTATGATTGGTTCATTGTTATATCTATGTGCTTCACGTCCCGATATTATGCTAAGTGTGTGCATGTGTGCACGATATCAAGCGGCTCCTAAAGAATGTCATCTTAAGGCCATGAAAAGGATAGTGCGATAGTTAATTCATAAACCAAATTTTGGCATTTGGTATCCAAAGAGGGCCTCTTTCAATCTTGTTGGATACTCCGACTTGGACTATGCCGGTGACAAGGTTGATAGAAGTCCACTTCGGGTACTTGTCAATTTCTTGGTAGATCTCTTGTGTCTTGGTCTTCCAAGAAACAAAACTCGGTATCCTTATCCACCGCCGAAGCGGAATACATTGCCGTTGGTTCATGTTGTGCTCAATTACTTTAGGTGACCCAAACTCTTATGGATTATGGGATATATGTGAAACATGTTCCATTACTTTGTGAAAATGAAAGTGCTATCAAGATTGCTCACAATCCCGTGCAACATTCTCGAACTAAGCATATTGAAGTTCGTCATCATTTCATTTGAGATCATGTTGCCAAAGGGGACATTAATCTTAAGCATGTTCGCACCGATAAACAATTAGCGGATATATTCACTAAACCACTTGATGAGAAAGTGTTTTGCAGGTTAAGAGGTGAATTGAACATCATTGATGCTTCAAACTTGGAGTAGGAACTCCATTTGGATACATGCAAGGCATGAGCCTATGCCTAATCCTTGATATTCTTCTCATGTTGCTATTTAAATGTCTTGGATATATTTGCACCCTAGCATGCTATCTAACCCTTGTAGGTACTTGGATGAATCTAAATCTATGAGATCGCAACACACTCACATCTTGAGCAAATCTCTACATCACCAAGTCTCTACACAACGGTGGTTGAGGACAAGGAAACACGAAACCCTTCTAACATATCCTTTGACAAATTCCATTTTGAACTATATGATTGTCATTTTGGATACACAAGTGATCTTCCTTGCAAAACTAACACATGTAGGTAGATGAACTCACATTCCAAGTGGTGCTCCCAACTCTTGATGAGCTACATCAACTTTGAGCAATCCACACAAGTTCAACTACATGATCACGATCAACACCACCACCAAAGGTATGTTATTCCATCTTAGAGAAGCTTTACTCCAAGTCATGAGTCAAAGCAACTCAACAAGATGTGAATACATCAAAATGCTTAAACGAAAATGGTAACCCCATTTTGAGCTTAAACGATGAGTATGACCTATGATCAAGTTATCTCACTTGACTCCTATGTCAATATAATCTAACACAGGTGACTTTGTCGCCGACCAATTCTAGATGAAGTTCTCTCGTGTTCTTTTCTGTGCTCCTGCATTTGTCTCATGCATAGTTGTTTCCCCATTCAAAAAAAAACTTCATCTAGATTTCTTTTTCTTTTTGTGTTCTGCATTCCCTGCACCCAATTCTTTGCAAATCCTTCAGTTAATTCCTTCCAAATCCTTGTGAGATCTTACTTGTCTAGTGAGCTGAGGTGACAAGTGTCTTCTCTGTCATGAACTCGGTCACACCGGTCTGTTGTGCTTGGTCCAACCGAAATCTTTCGGTGCAACCGAAGCACACAACTCGGTGCCACCGATTTCACAACAGCAAAGACATCTTGCCACTTGTTCTCATATTATTTTGATCCAACTCCACTCAATGAATCTTGTCCTCTACCAGCATCACTTTCGCCTTGCTGTTTTGTTTTGTGCCTGAAGGACCAAACCCATTTGTAACAAAAATACAGAGGAACCCTTCTTGGAAATTGATGTCAAAGGGGGAGAGAGATCACATCAGAGCTTAGTCATATCTATAGAGGGGGAGAGAATACTCAAGGGGAGAAAGAGTAATCTTCAAGGACCCCAGATGCTTGGTGTTCAGGAGGAGAGAATTCACATGTCTTTAAGAGGGGAAAGACATGTTCATATTTGTTTGTTTGCATTAGCTCTGTTTCTTTTCTTTCAGCTTTGATTTTCTGTTCCCTATCTTCTCCTAGTATCCCATGCTAGATTCAGAGGGAGCAAGACATCTAAGGGAAGGAAATCCTTGAATTCTTTGCACATCTTTACCTTTGGGGACATGTCTATATCTATGGAGTACTCAGTACTCACTCTCTACATGTCATCCTAGTCTTGGTACTCTTGTGGTCTCTTTTGTTTGCTCTGGCTAGTAGGTGCATCTGTGTTGCCTAACCTTGTTTATGCAGGTTCATTCCATCCTAAGCCAACTCAAGACCACAAGGTAAGTATATGCATCACAGTCATGTGTATGAGGATCTCTTGCTGATGTACATACTGTTTGCAAGAAGGACTCATGAGCATGAAGGTACATTTCCCATATTCACATCTTTTGCTCTAATGCATATAGCCAAGATACATGTAACACATTGCTTACTATGTCATGCTTATGCATTCACATTCTCCTATATTCCATATTTACATGATTGCATACATGTAGGGGGAGCCTATGCATGTTACATGTCTTTCCAAAGCTTGACTTGTTATTCTTTGTATCTTTATCTAAAGCTTTGATGTATGTTGTCATCAATTACAAAAATGGGGGAGATTGAAAGCACAAGTGCTCCCTGGGTGATTTTGGTAATTTATGTCAACATATCTCTTGTTGGACTAATGCTTTTACCTAGTATGTTTCAGATAAAGTTCAACAATGGAGTGGCATGGACTAGAGGATGTGGAACCCCTTCAAGATGCTAAGGACAAAGGATTGGATCAAGCTCAAAGCACAAGACTCTACATTTTCTATTTTAGTGATCCAAGATCACATTGAGTCTATAGGAAAAGCCAATACTATCAAGAGGGGATGAGGTGTTGCTTAATGGCTTGCTTGCTCAAAGTGCTTAATGATATGATCCAAAGCCCTGAACCACTTTCTCACATCCACATATGACCCAAACCAAAAGTCCAACTCGGCCCCACCGATTCTTTCTATCCGGCGCCATTGAGTTCAGATGTCATAGCCACTGCCACAAAACCCTAGTCTTTTTGGTCTCACCGATAGGGATCTCGGTCTCACCGAGATGGTATTGTGATCTCTTTGTACGTATCCATTACCAAAATCGGTCCCATCGAGTTTTGGTAATCGGTCCTACCAAGATTACAATGCAAACTCTTTGTTCCTCTTCGTAACATTTTAGTCCAACCGAGATGAGCGAATCGGTCCCATCGAGTTTGCCTGACCAACTCTCTGGTTAGCTTATTACGAAAATCGGTCCCACCGAGTTTGTGTAATCGGTCTCACTGAGATTATGCTATGCCCTAACCCTAACTATATCGGTCCCACCGAGTTGACATGTCGGTCCCACCGTAAATCCTAACGGTCACATTATTTGCTAAATCGGTCCGACCAAGTTTCACGATTCGGTCCCACCGAGTTTGGTAAGTTGTGTGTAACGGTTAGATTTTTTTGGAGGCTATATATACCCCTCCACCCGCTCTTCATTCGTGGAGAGAGCCATCAGAACATGCCTAGACTTCCGACCTACATTTTCTGAGAGAGAACCACCTAAACTTGTGTTGAGGTCAAGATATTCCATTCCTACCATATGAATCTTGATCTCTAGACTTCCCCAAGTTGCTTTCCACTCAAATCTTCTTTCCACCAAATTCAAATCCTGTGAGGGAGAGTTGAGTGTTGGGGAGACTATCATTTGAAGCACAAGAGCAAGGAGTTCATCATAAACACACCATTTGTTACTTCTTGGAGAGTGGTGTCTCCTAGATTGGCTAGGTGTCACTTGGGAGCCTGCGATAAGATTGTGGAGTTTAACCAAGGAGTTTGTAAGGGCAAGGAGATTGCCTACTTCATGAAGATCTACCCTAGTGAGGCAAGTCCTTCGTGGGCGACGACCATGGTGGGATAGACAATGTTGCTTCTTCGTGGACCCTTCGTGGGTGGAGCCCTCCGTGGACTCGCGCATCCGTTACCCTTCGTGGGTTGAAGTCTCCATCAATGTGGATGTACGATGGCACCACCTATCGGAACCACGGCTAAAAAATCTCTGTGTCTCCAATTACGTTTGCACACTCCAATCCCATCCCTTTACATTTTTGCAAGTTGCATGCTTTACTTTCCGCTGCTCATATACTCTTTGCATGCTTGCTTGTTATGTATTGTGAATGTTAAACTTGTGCCAAAACTCCACTTAAACTTAAAGAAATTAAAAACTGCAACTTTTCTCACTTAGTGTCTAATCACCCCCCTCTAGACACCTCTTCTTGATCTTTCATAGAGGGATTGGCACACGGAGCGGTGCATGAAGGACAGAAGCATTCCGTGTAGCAGTGAGGACAATCCTCAGACTACGGCCCTAGTCCGCACAATTGCTCAAAATATCTTTCAACTTAGTATCTCTCTAGGAACGTATTAAAACAGGGAGCTAAAGCGCGACCTTTTGATCTACAACATAATTTGCAAGGACAATTTAGACTTTTTCATAATAATCAAGTTCATCTAATCAAATTATTTAATGAACTCCCACTCAGATACACATCCCTCTAGTCATCTAAGTGATACATGATCCGAATCGACTAGTTCGTGTCCGATCATCACGTGAGATGGACTAGTCATCAACTATGAAGATCTCCATGTTGATCGCACCTACCATACGAATCATGTTCGACCTTTCGGTCTCTTGTATTTCGAGGCCATGTTTGTACATGCTAGGATCGTCAAGTCAACCGAAGTGTTTCGCATGTGTAAATCTGGCTTACACCCATTGTATGCAAACATTAGAATCTATCACACCTGATCATTGATAACCCACAAGTGTGGGGGATTGCAACAGCTTTCGATGGTAGAGTATTCAACCCAAATTTATTGATTCGACAAACGGGGAGCAAAAGAATATTCTTGAGTATTAGCAGTTGAGTTATCAATTCAACCACACCTGGATAACTTAGTATCTGTAGCAAATTATTTAGCAGCAAAGTAGTATGATAGTAATGGTAACAGTGGTAAAGGTAAAGATAGCAAAAGTAATATTTTTGGGTTTTGTAGTGATTGTAATAATAGCAACAAAAAAGTAAATAAGTGAAGCACAGTATATGAAAAGCTCATAGGCAATGGATCAGTGATGGATAATTATGTCAGATGTGATTCCTCATGTAATAGCTATAACATAGGGTGACACAGAACTAGCTCCAATTCATCAGTGTAATGTAGGCATGTATTCCGAATATAGTCATACGTGCTTATGGAAAAGAACTTGCATGGCATCTTTTGTCCTACCCTCCCGTGGCAGCGGGGTCCTAGCGAAAAGTACGGGATATTAAGGCCTCCTTTTAATAGAGAACCATACCAAAGCATTAACACATAGTGAATACATGAACTCCTCAAACTACGGTCATCACCGAGAAGTATCCCGATTATTGTCACTTCGGGGTTGTAGGATCATAACACATAATAGGTGACTATAGACTTGCAAGATAGGATCAAGAACACACATATATTCATGAAAACATAATAGGTTCAGATCTGAAATCATGGCACTCGGGCCCTAGTGACAAGCATTAAGCATAGCAAACTCATAGCGACATCAATCTCAGAACATAGTGGATACTAGGGATCAAACCCTAACAAAACTAACTTGATTACATGATAAATCTCATCCAACCCATCACCATCCAGCAAGCCTACGATGGAATTACTCACGCACGGCGGTGAGCATCATGAAATTGGTGATGGAGGATGGTTGATGATGATGATGGCGACGAATCCCCCTCTCCGGAGCCCCGAACGAACTCCAGATCAGCCCTCCCGAGAGAGATTAGGGCTTGGCGGCGGCTTCGCTTCGTAAAACATGATGAAACCTCCTCCCTGAGTTTTTTCTCCGTGAAACGGAATATATGGAGTTGGAGTTGAGATCGGCGGAGTTGTAGGGGGCCCACGAGACAGGGGGCGCGGCCAGAGGGGGTGGGCACGCCCCCCACCCTCGTGGACAGGGTGTGGGCCCCCTGGTCTTCATCTTTTGCTAGTATTTTTATATTTTCTGAAACTTGTCTCCGAGGATTTTCAGGTCATTCCGAGAACTTCTGTTTTCTACACATAAAACAACATCATGGTAATTCTGCTGAAAACAGCGTCAGTTCGGGTTAGTTTCATTCAAATCATGCAAGTTAGAGTCCAAAACAAGGGCAAAAGTGTTTGGAAAAGTAGATACGTTGGAGACGTATCAATCCTCACGTGGTGCTTCGAAACAAAGAACTTTCGCAATGGTGCACAGTTAGGGGGAACACATTTCTTGAAATTTTAGTGAGGGATCATCTTATTTATGCTACCGTCGTTCTAAGCAAATAAGATGTAAACATGACAAACATCACATGCAAATCATAAAGTGACATGATATGGCCAATATCATCTTGCGCTTTTGATCTCCATCTTTGAGGCGCGGCATGCTCACCATCGTCACCGGCATGACACCATGATCTCCATCATCATAATCTCCATCATCGTGTCTTCATGAAGTTGTCTCACCAACTATTACTTCTACTACTATGGCTAATGGTTATCAATAAAGTAAAGTAATTACATGGCGTTTATATTGACTCGTAGGTCATACAATAAATTAAGACAACTCCTATGGCTCCTGCCGGTTGTCATACTCATCGACATGCAAGTCGTGATTCCTATTAAAAGAACATGATCAATCTCATACATCACATATATATAATTTATCACATCCTTTTGGCCATATCACATCACATAGCATACACTGCAAAAACAAGTTAGACGTCCTCTAATTGTTGTTGCATGTATTACATGGCTACTATGGGTTTCTAGCAAGAACATTTCTTACCTACGCAAAAAGCCACAACGGTGATATGCCAATTGCTGTTTACCCTTCATAAGGACCCTCTTCATCAAATTCGATCCGACTAAAGTGGGAGAGACACACACCCGCTAGCCACCTTATGCAACAAGTGCATGTCAGTCGGTGGAACCTGTCTCATGTAAGCGTACGTAAAAGGTTGGTCCGGTCCGCTTCATCCCATAATGCCGATGAATGAAGATAAGAATAGTAAGGTAATCAAATTAATCAAATCATCACCCACAACTACTTGTGTTCTATACGTGCATAGAATCTACGCATAGACCTAGCTCTGATACCACTATTGGGAAACATAGTAATAATTCAAAAAAATTCCTACGTGTCACCAAGATCAATCTAGGAGATGCTAGCAATGAGAGAGAGGGAGTGCATCATCATGCCATTGAATATCGCTAAGCGGAAGCGTTACAAGAACGCGGTTGATGGAGTCGTACTCTTGGCGATTCAAATCGCGAAAGATCCGATCCAAGCGCCGAACGGATGGCGCCTCGGCATTCAACACACGTACAGCCTAGGGATGTCTCCTCCTTCTTGGTCCAGCAAGGGGAGAGGAGAATTTGAGGGAGAACTCCGGCAGCACGACGGCGTGGTGGTGGAGCTCGTGGTTCTCCCGCTGGGCTTCGCCAAGCTCAACAGAGGAGGAGGAGGTGTATGAGGGGGAGGGGGTTCAGCTGCC
This sequence comes from Triticum dicoccoides, assembly GCF_002162155.2. Lineage (NCBI taxonomy): Eukaryota > Viridiplantae > Streptophyta > Magnoliopsida > Poales > Poaceae > Triticum > Triticum dicoccoides. The sequence goes on from NC_041385.1 coordinate 556,225,089, forward strand.
CTCCCACCATCCCTCTATTTATAGGGTGAAGGGGAGAGGGGTCGGCTCCCCTATATGCATCTAGAGGGGATAGGGCAGCAGCCAAGGGGGCAGCTTCCCCCCCAAGTTGGTGGGAGGTGCCCCCACCCCCTAGAGTTTCCAATCCTAGGTGCCTTGGGACCTTGGGGGCGCACCAAGCCACTAGGAGGCTGGTTCCCACCCGTATTCAGCCCACTTGGTCCCCTGGGATAGGTGGCCCCACCCGATGGACCCCCGGACACCTTTCGGTGGTCCCGGTACAATACCGATAACCCCCGAAACTATTCCAGTGACTAAAACTGGACTTCCCATATATAAATATTCACCTCCGGATCATTCCGGAACTCCTCGTGATGTCCTAGATCTCATCTAGGACTCCAAACAACTTTTGGTAACCACATACAATTTCCCATTACAACTCTAGCGTCACCGACCCTTAAGTGTGTACACCCTATGGGTTCGGGAACCATGCAGACATGACCGAGACATCTCTCCGGCCAATAACCAATAGCGGGATCTAGATACCCATATTGGCTCCCCCATGTTCCACGATGATATCATCAGATGAACCACGATGTCAGGGATTCAATCAATCCCGTATACAATTCCCTTTGTCCATCGGTATATTACTTGTCCGAGATTCGATCGTCGGTATCCCCATACCTCGTTCAATCTCGTTACCGGCAAGTATCGTTACTCGTTCCTGTAGGATCAAAAGTATGTCTAGAGGGGGGTGATTAGACTACTTGACCAAATAGAAACTTAACCTTTTCCTAATTTTAGTTCTTGGCATATTTTAGCAACTTAGCACAAGTCAAGCAATCACAATACAATTCAAGCAAGCATGCAAAGAGTATATGAGCAGCGGAAAGTAAAACATGCAATTTGCAAGAAAGTAAATGGGGGGAGTTTGGAGGGAGCAAACGCAATGTTGACACTGTGCTTTTTGGCGTGGTTCCGATTTGTGGTGCTATCATACATCCACGTTGATGGAGACTTCAGCCCACGGAGGGTAACGATTGTGCGAGTCCACGGAGGGCTCCACCCACGAAGGGTCCACAAAGAAGCAACCTTGTTTATCCCATCATGGCCATCGGCCATGAAGGACTTGCCTCACTAGGGTAGATCTTCATGAAGTAGGCGATCTCCTTGCCCTTACAAACTCCTTGGTTCAACTCCACAATCTTGACGGAGGCTCCCAAGTGACACCTAACCAATCTAGGAGACACCACTCTCCAAAAGGTAATAGATGGTGTGTTGATGATGAACTCCTTGTTCTTGTGCTTCAAATGATGGTCTCCCCAACACTCAACTCTCTCTCTCTCTCTCTCAAATTTGGCTATGGTGGAAAGATGATTTGAGTGGAAAGCAACTTGGGGAAGGCTAGAGATCAAGATTCATATGGTAGGATTGGAATATCTTGGCCTCAACACATGAGTAGGTGGTTCTCTCTTAGAAAATGAGTAGTGGAAGTGTAGGTTTGTTCTGATGGCTCTCTCCACGAATTAAGAGTGGGTGGAGGGGTATATATAGCCCGTTACACACAGATTCCCAAACTCGGTGGGACCAAATTAGAAAACTCGGTCAGACCGATTTAGTTCAAAATGTGAACGTTGGGATTTTTGGTGGGACCGATATAGTTATCTCGGTGGGACCGATATGCTAGGGTTAGGGCATAAAATAATCTCGGTCTGACCGATTGCATAAACTCGGTGGGACCGATTTTAACAAATAGGTACATAGAGAGTTGGTCAGGCAAACTCGATGGGACCGGTTCACTCACTTCGGTGGAACCGAAGTGTTACAAAGAGGAAACAGGGAGTTTGCAATGCAGACTCGGTGGGACCGATTTGCTAATTTTAGTGAAACCAAAATGTGACAAAGGGGGAACAGAGAGTTTTCAATCCCATCTCAGTGAGACCAAGATCCCTATCGGTGAGACTGAAGTAACTAGGGTTTGTGGCAGTGGCTATGTTAAGTGAAACTCGGTGGAGCCAGATAGATCAAATCGGTGGGGCCGAGTTTGACATTTAGGTTTAGGACATATGTGGAAATGAGAAAGTGGTTGAGGGTTTTGGAGAATATCATAAAGCATTTTGAGCAAGTAACTCATTAAGCAACACCTCATCCCCTTTTAATAGTATTGGATTTCCTATGGACTCAATGTGATCTTGGATCACTAAAATGAAAAATGTGGAGTTTTGAGCTTGTTGCCAATATATGTCCTTTGCATTTTGAGGGTTCCACATCTCTAGTCCATGCGATGCCAAATATTGAACTTTCTGAAATGATTATCTTGAAATAGCATTAGTTCAATGAACTATATGTTGTTAAGAATTACCAAAACCACCCAGGGATTAGTTGCACTTTCAGTTCCATAACGCATGATCCTGTGGCTAATTCGTTAGTCACATTGAGCTCATTATGATGATGCATTACCGAGTGGGCCCAAAGATACCTCTCCAGCATACGGAGTGACAAATCCCAGCCTCGATTCGTGCCAACCCAACAGACACTTTCGAAGATACCTGTAGTGCAACTTTATGGTCACCCAATTATGTTGTGACGTTTGATACACTCAAAGCATTCCTACGGCATCCGGGAGTTGCACATTCTCATGTTCTAAGGAAAGATACTTGACATTAGAAAAGCTCTAGCAAACGAACTACATGATCTTGTGTTATGCTTAGGATTGGGTCTTGTCCATCACATCATTCTCCTAATGATGTGATCCCGTTATCAACGACATCCAATTTCCATGGTCAGGAAACCACAATCATCTATTGATCAACGAGCTAGTCAACTAGAGGCTCACTAGGGACATATTGTGGTCTATGTATTCACACATGTATTACAGTTTCCGGTTAATACAATTATAGCATGAACAATAGACAATTATCATGAACAAGGAAATATAATTATAAACATTTTATTATTGCCTCTAGGGCATATTTCCAACACGTACACGGCGGTGCGGGGGAACTCGCAACTGCTGTGGATGTGGAGAAGGAGGTGGCGGGCTCTACCTCAGCACTGCTGGAGCACAAGGTGACGGTGTCGAGCGGCGCAGTCCATCCTGATACCCTCGATGCCCAGCCTGGCGAGGAGCAGTGTCACGTCCCTAGCCTTGCTATGCACTTGGACTAGCTTGGTTGCTGCATCATGTTTAAATTTCATTTAAACCTGAATTGGGGATTGTCAAACCGTAGCACCAAATGAAATTCAAATAGGTTCAAAATAAAATCTTTTTCAATGAACCTGAAATGCCCTTCTAAAATGTTCATCATCTTTGCCTTGGGTTAGAACCTCTGACAGAAATGGTGCACACTTTTCTAGGACATCATAAGGTCACTGAATTAAATCATATAGTATTTGCATTTGGGCATTTAAATGCTATAAAATATTTAAAATTTCCAAATTATCTAAACTGAAATGTTCCATGTTGGATATATTCCAAACAGTGGCCATGAGCAGTTTGGTGATTTTTGAGTGTGCCTAAGTATTTTTAATAAAGCCCAACATTTATAGAAGTAATAGAAAACAGAATCAATAAATAAGAGAGAGAGAGAGAGATTTTACTTGCTGTGCAGCCCACCTGGCCAGGCCACCTGGCGGCCCAGTTGGCCAGCCCAGCCACCTGGCCCAGCCCACCTCCTCCTGTCGTCTTCCTCCCCTCGCCCCGAAGCAGCTCGGTGGCGAGCGCTGGCGATGCCGTGGCCTCCTCCCTGCCTGCCTCACGCCCTCGAGGCCCCTCCAGCGCCACGGAGACGACCACGCCCCCCTGGACCCCTCGACCTTTTTCCTCACTCCCTGGTTCTCTCTCCCTCTCTGGTTCTCTCCTCGCAGCCGCCCGAGAGCGACCGCCGCCGCCGTTCGCCGCCACCGTGCCCAGAGCCACCCCCTCACCTTCCGCCATGCCCCAAGGCTCCACCTCAATGCCACGGAGCTCCAAGACGAAGGACGCGCCTGCGGGATGCTCGAAGCGACGCCATCTTCATCACCTTCGTCGCCGGCCACCGGAGATCCCTCTCGCCGCCCCGCTCGCTCCGGTGCTTCCCCGAGCTCGCCGATGCCATCGCTGCACCCGCCGTGAGCTCCTCTATCATTTCCCCCTCTCCCCTGACTCGTTTTCTTCCTCTAACACCGATACCCGTCGGAGCCGAGAGCTCTTCGCCCCCGGCCATGTCGCCGCCCTAGCCACCGTTGCCTAGAGCTGTAATCGAGCACGCAGCCGTGCTCAGTGCACCACCAGGAGGCCATAGCACCCATCTGCACCCTCTGCTGTGCTCCTTAACGCAGACCTCGAGCTCGCCCGAATTCCGGCCGCTGCTGTGAGCTCGACTCCGACGAGTACAGCGCACCCCGCCCGCTCCTTCCTGCTCCGTTGGATGCGGAAGAGCACGGGCTCCCTTCTGGTGGTCTCTCCGCCCCTAAACGCAGCCCCTAGCGCCGCCCAGTAGCAGCTCCGCCGCACGGAATGGTCGCCGCCGGCCAAACTCCAGCGAGCCGACGTGGCTCCATCATTAGGAGCTAACCCAGCTAACTAAGCAACCTACAACCATTGACAGTGGGCCCCACCCCTGGTCAAACCGAGTCAGCGCTGGGTTTGACCGGGATTAGTTCCTGTGTCACTGACGTGTGGACCCCGCACGTCAGGTTTGACCTGGACCTGGTCGTTGACTCGCTGACGTCACGCTGGCGTTAGGCTAGCGCAGTTAATTCTTTCTGGATTTAAATTCAAATCAGGAAATTCCAGAAAATAACCAAAACTTCCAAAATTCATAGAAAATCAACCGTAGCTCCAAATCAAACAAGTTATATATGAAAAATTATCAGAAAAATCCAATCTATCCATCTGTACCATTTTCATGCATGTTAGAACAACTTATGACTACTGTTTAGGACAAATCATATAAATGGCATTTGAATTTCACTTATGGAGTTTGGATTTGAACTTAGGGTTCAAACCAACTTCATTTAACTTTGTTGCTAGGTGCATTAGCTCAAAACACCAGCATATTGCCATGTCACACTCATGCATCATATTGTTGCATTGCATTGATTGTGTTCTTTCTCTGTTGTCGGTGTTTGTCCCCTCTCGATAGACGTGGTTCCGACGATGAGATCGTTGACACTGATGAAGACTCAATGCTATCTTCAGAAGTGCCAGGCAAGCAAAACCTCCTTGTTCATTTCGATACAATCCCACTCTCTCGCTCCTGCTCTCTTTTACTGCATTAGGACAACAATGATTCAACTGTTACTTGCTGCGGTAGTTGAACCCCCTTATCCTCTGCATGACCTGTCTTGCCACAGTAAATAGATGAAACCCACTAGCATGAGTAGGAGTTGTTTGAGCCCTGATGTGCCTACTCATCCATGCTTGTTTGTCATGCCTGCTATTGCTTAGAGTTGCGTCAGGTCTAATTCATCGGGGATGAATCGGAGGTGTGTGAACATGTCCTACTGTTGAGAGCTAAGTGTGTGAACACGATTTGGTAAAGGTAGCGGTGAGAGGCCATGTAGGAGTACATGGTGGGTTGTCTCATTGCAGCCGTCCTCGGGAACTGAGTTCTGTGTTTGTGATCCATGAACAGCTACTACCACACATTGGGATCCTTAATTGACTCTCTCGACTTATTAATCAACTCGATCTCTGTCCAGGAGTTGCAACTAGTTTCTGGTGTTTGTAGGTAGTGTTAGTAGTCTACCAAGTGGCACCCGATACAGGTGGGCTTGGGACAGACTAGGCACAGTGGCCCGGTGTACCAAGTAGCACCCGGATGGTGGGCTTGGGAACCCTGCACACATCGTTTGGTGCCGTGAGCGACACCCCGGCCGGATCTCCTTGCGGATGGAACCCGAATAGGCGATAAACCTGGACGAGAGACTTGTGTGGTTAGTCAGGTCGTGGCCGACACCCTCGCTGGGCTTCCGCTTGAAGGTTGCCGAGTACATGTCGTGTAAACGGCGGTAAGTGGTGAGAGCGTGTGTGAAGAAGTACACCCCTGCAGGGTTAATATGATCTATTCGAATAGCCGTGTCCGCGGAAAAGGACTTCTGGGTTGCCTGTACAGTTCATAGACAAGTGAAAGTGGATACTCTAAAATGTGCAAGATAAGCGTGAGTGCTATGGATGGCGTTTTCGTAGGGAGACGGGAGCGGATCCATAGTGGTGTATTGATATGGTGAATATGTGGACTCGTGTGCGCCACCTCAAAAGAGTTACTTGCAGTCGTAGTACAGGATAGCCACCGAGTCAAAGCTGGCTTGCTGCAGTTAAACCCCACCACCCCCTTTGTTGATAATGATGCATATGTAGTTAGATCTGATGTAAGTCTTGCTGGGTACATTTGTACTCACGTTGCTTAATTTATGTTTTTGCAGAGAGACTTCAGTCTCGCTAGTAGTACCGCGTGGACTTCGACGTTTAGCTTGTTACCTCAGCTACGATCTTGTGCCCTCGACAGGATCTGGTAGATAGTCAGGCTTCTCAGCCTTTTTCATTTGTAGATGTCTGTACTCAGACATGTTAAGCTTCCGCTTGTGCTTTGACTTGTATGCTCTGAGTGTTGGGTCATGAGACCCATGTTTGTAATATCTCGCTCCTCGGAGCCTATTGAATAAATACTTGAGTCACAGAGTCATGTTGTGATCCCATGTTGTATTTGCACATATCGAGCATATTGTGTGTATGTTATTGAAATGCTTGGTATGTGTGGGATCTGACTATCTAGTTGTTTATCCTTAGTAGCCTCTCTTACCGGGAAATGTCTCCTAGTGCTTCCACTGAGCCATGGTAGCTTGCTACTGCTCCGGAACACTTAGGCTGGCCGGCATGTGTCCTTCTTCATTCCTGTGTCTGTCCCTTCGGGGACATGTCACGCGATGAATACCGGAGTCCTGTTAGCCTGCTACAGCCCGGTTTACCGGAGTCCTGCTAGCCCAGTTGCTACAGCCCGGATTCACTCGCTGATGACCGACACGTTCGTTGTTGGGTCATGTATGCCTGTCCTTGTAAGTTAGTGCCACTTTGGGTTCACGACTAGCCATGTCAGCCCGGGTTCTTTGTCATATGGATGCTAGCGGCACTATCATATACGTGAGCCAAAAGGCGCAAACGGTCTCGGGCCAGGTAAGGTGGCACCCGTGGGAATACCGTGCGTGAGGCCGCAAAGTGATATGATGTGTTACATGCTAGATCGGTGTGACTCGGGATCGGGGTCCTGACAGCTTTGGTATCAGAGCTTGACTACCTGTAGGATTACCAAGCCAAACTGGTCGAAGTTGAGTCTAGAAATGCTTTAGTTATATGTAGGGGAATTGATTGTGGGTTGGAACGTAAGGCTCTTTTTACTCCTTTACCTTATGTCTTTCTGATCTGAGTCACCCTCTTCTTCTCTACGAGGTTAAGAACTAGGCTTTCTCTTCTTTCTATCAGGATCACGTGTTACTAATCTGTAGACTTATAGGATTGTTGGTTTCAAGACTCAGTTAAGTTCCTACTACTTTTGTATGTTAATTGTTGATCTCGAAACCTTGATATTGTGCTTCTGAGTGGCGATGCCACCATTTCTGTAGCATGTCTCAAATATTTTCGAGAATTTACAGCCGTTATGCTGTCCGAGTCATCCTAGGTTTCTAAATAGTCTGATGCATTTGCAAATTCCTTTTACCGTTCTGAAGATCCTTTGTGCCAGACCAACCACACTAACTAGTGTGTTGAGGTATTTCATTGCCTCAGCATTTATGTTGGAGCTATTATTATGACCCTAGGTGTCCAGAGTATCACCTAGTAATTTAGCCATGCTTTTGTTCCCAGTGTGATGATTCTGGCCACCATTCTTGAAAGCATCCCATGATGCAATTTAGTTAGTAGGTATTCCACTCCTGGGTTATGAACCCGAGATTCACCCTACTTACTTCATGTTGATAGTAATTGCTAGTGCCTTTAGGATATTAGTAACCTTTGCATTGTTCCTCGAGGTTTGTGGTATTTCCTTCTTCCAAATACCAAGAACTACTTATGGCAGAAGTTCTTTTGAACCAAAAGATCACAACCAGAGTGCTCTTGATGAGTTCTCCATTCGTAGTTTTGACTCTGCCAGTTCTACCTTTCTGCATGGGTTATCCAGAAGAAATATGTTGAACTCGTTCGACATGCTAATCTATGCATCCACAACTCAGAAAATCAAATGTTCTTTTGAGTTGTCCCTCTTTAGTTGTCTTCTGACCTTGTCTATCAATTGATAGTCAAGAGTATGTGTGCATCCGTAATCGATGCTTATTACCCTTGTGGTCCGTCAAACCATTCTAATCCGGAATGACTAGGAGAAACAAACTCCAGAACCTCATCCATATCTAGGATTGGGTCAAAGCAATTGTATTCCGCAGATCAAAATGCCAATCCAGCTTCTGCTCTGCTCTACCTTGGAGTGTTACCATCTTTATGTCAAGAGTGTCATGGGAATTGCACACCATCCTATGAACTCTTGATACAGTGATACTCTCTCCATCATTATTCATTTCTGGTTCCCGTGTTGTTGCAACCGGAATGTCGACAAGTGAATCGTGATGTGTGAAATCAATACTCCTAGCAACCTTGTTGCTTGGTAGTTAAAGGACAATAATTTCATTCTTAGCATGTTGGTTATTGAATCATCATTCTAAGATTGATCGTGCTACCTAGTCCATTCTCCTGGTGCACTCCTCGATTAATGAGTTAGGATTATTTCAAATCTTCGCTCTATTGATTATATCGTCTTGCCCTGAAAAACAGGATTGTTCCGGGCTTAATAACATATTGATGGTTCGTGATTTTCCGAATATCTTCACGGAAGTATTACCAGGTTGTCACCTGATCGCTATGTTGAGCTCGTGATCAAGTTGGTTTCTTGTAAACCACCCATTCTCCAAGATTTTGTGTTGGTTACCCTGAACTAGTTGGTTGAGCTAAACAACAACTTGGGGAGTTGGAAGATAAAAACTTTGCTTAAACTTAGTTCATTTCAAAGGGATATCTTTCTTATATGTGTGTTGCAGAAAGATGATATCTTCATTGATTGATCTTCGCGATCAATTGTTGGACCTATCATCTTATAAAAACTTTGATTTGAGTATGGGCTATCGTCAAATCAATTCAGAACCAACGATGCTCGTAATGTTCTCTTACTCGTGGTTTTCCCTCGAGCATACACCATTACATCTTTTGGTCTGACCAATGCTATCACCTTGTTCACATAATTATGGAATTCCGTCTTCATGGAAACCTGGATGAATTGTTGTTGAGCCCATCAGCAACATTTTTATCTTCTCCATGATTTTGATGAGCATTAAGCTAGTGTTGGAAACTTTTGAGAGCATTTTCTTCATACTATCTCATGAAGGATATGTTTGGATGAAAGAAGTGACTTTCTTTAATTCACGTGCACTTGATGTAAGTTGTCGCCGTGGATCCGAGAAAGATTGTTGTTGCTTCCTCTGGAATCATCCCAAATCGATCAAGCATACGTGCGAAGTATTCTATGGTCTGGAGACTTGCAACCTTCATTCTATATGAATCCCTAGCACACCAAGCCACTGATTGATTTGTTCAAGGAAAAGAAGTTCTTAAGTGCTAATCCTTAAGGACCCAAAGGTACGTGCGCAGGACTTCGCTCTCCGCAATGATGATTCCCAATCAGAACTCGGTAGTGTTTCATTGTAAGACTACTATGTGGTCATGCTTGTCTAGGACATCATGTTCACATGTGTGTAGCAGAACCAGCTCATGCCTTGGAGTTTGCTATCATAGTTCATTTCCCGAGAATCTCGCAACGTCATCTCGTCGATTTGTGTTGCAAACTTTCTTTTCTAGACTTGATGAGTCTGGAATATCCTGACGCCAACCAGATCTGAATCTCAGGTAGATACGATGGTTGGGACGTTTCCCAAGAACTATAATAATGGTCTCATCGTAACCGGTAAAGTGGATGTCGTGGCTGACACACTCAGCCGGAAGACCTATTATTGTAGTATCTTGATTGAGGAAGTTGGCCACCTCCCCATAAGGATTTCGTAGGATTTACTCCCTAGTTGTTCCTTATGGATTCTTGTGTTCCCGAAGTCCGACCTTTTACTTGATGTTCTGGATATCAAACCGTCTTTATGAATGGGTTACACTAGCACATCAAGGAGAACATTAGAAGCGGAGTGCTAAATGTCTCTCGGTCGATCATCCAGATTTTGTTTCCTTGGCCTCGCTAAGGTGAAATCTGAGAAGGTGTTGTCTTCCTTTGTATCTGCATCATCCATCATTATTCATCATGGTAGTCCGTTGTGTTGCCAGGATCCTTGACACGGATATTGGTAAGACCTTGATCAATATGGAAATGCTCAAGTTCTTGAGAGCACACGCAAGCAGAATCATCCCTTGTGTTGTTTTCAACAAGGTAATCGACATCATCCATTCTAATCCGGGTATGCCATTCTACCAAACCCCTCCAAACGATTGCTCAAGAATTTCCTTAGGCTGGTATAAAGAGTTTCAATGATCTCTGAATCAAAGGTAATTCTTTTTGCCACTTAAGGGATATTCCTACGAGTCACCTTCCCTAAGGTGCCCCGTTATGGTATCATGGCAATTCAACTCCTCGCTACGTTGACAACCAATCACCACATTCTTAAGTCTGGAATTGTTGTCTACCTAGCGAGCCCTCGTCATCTGTCTCACTCCATTTCTTCAGATCTATGCTTCGTGTCTCAGCTCGAGAGACGTGTCAATGTCTCATCCCGTGAGTTGATCCTGAGTTGTTCGTTCTTGGAGGAGATCTATCCTTCTAGGGTTTTCCCTTTCCTCTTGCTGTCATGCTAGTTGGAGTTCTCAGAGCAAGACGACGGGACAAAGATGGTGATCGAATCAACGTTCTCATGAAGAGCAATTGGATCGTGAAGATTGTGTTAGTTTGTGTTCCCTCGTCATCTTACCCTATGCTTGAATATCGAGATGAGATTCTTGTTTAGTGGGGGTGAGTTGTCACGTCCCTAGCCTTGCTATGCACTTGGACTAGCTTGGTTGCTGCATCATGTTTAAATTTCATTTAAACCTGAATTGGGGATTGTCAAACCCTAGCACCAAATGAAATTCAAATAGGTTCAAAATAAAATCTTTTTCAATGAACCTGAAATGCCCTTCTAAAATGTTCATCATCTTTGCCTTGGGTTAGAACCTCTGACAAAAATGGTGCACACTTTTCTAGGACATCATAAGGTCACTGAATTAAATCATATACTATTTGCATTTGGGCATTTAAATGTTAAAAAATATTTAAAATGTCCAAATAATCCTAAACTGAAATGTTCCATGTTGGAAATATTCCAAACAGTGGCCATGAGCAGTTTGGTGATTTTTGAGTGTGCCTAAGTATTTTTAATAATGCCCAACATTTATAGAAGTAGTAGAAAACAGAATCAATAAATAAGAGAGAGAGATTTTACCTGCTGTGCAGCCCACCTGTCCAGGCCACCTGGCGGCCCAGTTGGCCAGCCCAGCCACCTGGCCCAGCCCACCTCCTCCTGTCGTCTTCCTCCCCTCGCCCCGAAGCAGCTCGGTGGCGACCGCTGGCGATGTCGTGGCCTCCTCCCTGCCTGCCTCACGCCCTCGAGGCCCTTCCAGCGCCATGGAGACGGCCACGCCCCCCTGGACCCCTCGACCTTTTTCCTCACTCCCTGGTTCTCTCTCCCTCTCTGGTTCTCTCCTCGCAGCCGCCCGAGAGCGACCGCCGCTGCCGTTCACCGCCACCGTGCCCAGAGCCACCCCCTCACCTTCCGCCATGCCCCAAGGCTCCGCCTCGATGCCACGGAGCTCCAAGACGAAGGACGCACCTGCGAGATGCTCGAAGCGACACCATCTTCATCACCTTCGTCGCGGGCCGCCGGAGATCCCTCTCGCCGCCCCGCTCGCTCCGGTGCTTCCCCGAGCTCGCCGATGCCATCGCTGCACCCGCCGTGAGCTCCTCTATCGTTTCCCCCTCTCCCCTGACTCGTTTTCTTCCTCTAACACCGATACCCGTCGGAGCCAAGAGCTCTTCGCCGCCGGCCATGTCGCTGCCGTAGCCACCGTTGCCTAGAGCTGCAACCGAGCACGCAGCCATGCTCAGTGCACCACCAGGAGGCCATAGCACCCATCCGCACCCTCTGCTATGCTCCCTAACGCAGACCCCGAGCTCGCCCGAACTCCGGCCGCCGCCGTGAGCTTGACTCCGGCGAGTACAGCGCACCCCGCCCGCTCCTTCCTGCTCCATTGGATGCGGAAGAGCACGGGCTCCCTTCTGGTGGTCTCTCCGCCCCTAAACGCAGCCCCTAGCGCCGCCCAGTAGCAGCTCCGCCGCGCGGAATGGTCGACGCCGGCCAAACTCCGGCGAGCTGATGTGGCTCCGTCATTAGGAGCTAACCCAGCTAACTAAACAACCTACAGCCACTGACAGCGGGCCCCACCCCTGGTCAAACCGAGTCAGCGCTGGGTTTGATCGGGATAAGTTCCTGTGTCACTGACGTGTGGACCCCGCACGTCAGGTTTGACCTGGACCTGGCCGTTGACTCGCTGACGTCACGCTGGCGTCAGGCTGACGCAGTTAATTATTTCTGGATTTAAATTTAAATCAGGAAATTCCATAAAATAACCAAAACTTCCAAAATTCATAGAAAATCAACCGTAGCTCCAAATCAAACAAGTTATATATGAAAAATTATCAGAAAAATCCAATCTATCCATCTATACAATTTTCATGCATGTTAGAACAACTTATGACTACTGTTTAGGACAAATCATATAAATGGCATTTGAATTTTACATATGGACTTTGGATTTGAACTTAGGGTTCAAACCAACTTCATTTAACTTTGTTGCTAGCTGCATTAGCTCAAAACACCAGCATATTGCCATGTCACACTCATGCATCATATTGTTGCATTGCATTGATTGTGTTCTTTCTCTTTTGTCGGTGTTTGTCCCCTCTCGATAGACGTGGTTCCGACGATGAGATCGTTGACACTGATGAAGACTCAATGCTATCTTCAGAAGTGCCAGGCAAGCAAAACCTCATTGTTCATTCCGATACAATCCCATTCTCTCGCTCCTGCCCTCTTTTACTGCATTAGGACAACAACGATTCAACTGTTACTTGCTGCGGTAGTTGAACCCCCTTATCCTCTGCATGACCTGTCTTGCCACAGTAAATAGATGAAACCCACTAGCATGAGTAGGAGTTGTTTGAGCCCTGATGTGCCTACTCATCCATGCTTGTTTGTCATGCCTGCTATTGCTTAGAGTTGCGTCAGGTCTGATTCATCGGGGATGAATCGGAGGTGTGTGAACATGTCCTACTGTTGAGAGCTAAGTGTGTGAACACGATTTGGTAAAGGTAGCGGTGAGAGGCCATGTAGGAGTACATGGTGGGTTGTCTCATTGCAGCCGTCCTCGGGAACTGAGTTCTGTGGTTGTGATCCATGAACAGCTACTACCACACATTGGGATCCTTAATTGACTCTCTCGACTTATTAATCAACTCGATCTCTGTCCAGGAGTTGCAACTAGTTTCTGGTGTTCGTAGGTAGTGTTAGTAGTCTACCAAGTGGCACCCGGTACAGGTGGGCTTGGGACAGACTAGGCACAGTGGCCCGATGTACCAAGTAGCACCCGAATGGTGGGCTTGGGAACCCTGCACACATCGTTTGGGGCCGTGAGTGACACCCCGGCCGGATCTCCTTGCGGATGGAACCCGAATAGGCGATAAACCTGGACGAGAGACTTGTGTGGTTAGTCAGGTCGTGGCCGACACCCTCGCTGGGCTTCCGCTTGAAGGTTGCCGAGTACATGTCGTGTAAATGGCGGTAAGTGGTGAGAGCGTGTGTGAAGAAGTACACCCCTGCAGGGTTAATATGATCTATTCGAATAGCCGTGTCCGCGGAAAAGGACTTCTGGGTTGCCTGTACAGTTCATAGACAAGTGAAAGTGGATACTCTAAAATGCGCAAGATAAGCATGAGTGCTATGGATGGCGTTCTCGTAGGGAGACGGGAGCGGATCCATAGTGGTGTATTGATATGGTGAATATGTGGACTCGTGTGCGCCACCTCAAAAGAGTTACTTGCAGTCGTAGTACAGGATAGCCACCGAGTCAAAGCTGGCTTGCTGCAGTTAAACCCCACCACCCCCTTTGTTGATAATGATGCATATGTAGTTAGAGCTGATGTAAGTCTTGCTGGGTACATTTGTACTCACGTTGGTTAATTTATGTTTTTGCAGAGAGACTTCAGTCTCGCTAGTAGTACCGCGTGGACTTCGACGTTTAGCTTGTTACCTCAGCTACGATCTTGTTCCCTCGACAGGATCTGGTAGATAGTCAGGCTTCTCAGCCTTTTTCATTTGTAGATGTCTGTACTCAGACATGTTAAGCTTCCGCTTGTGCTTTGACTTGTATGCTCTGAGTGTTGGGTCATGAGACCCATGTTTGTAATATCTCGCTCCTCGGAGCCTATTGAATAAATACTTAAGTCGTAGAGTCATGTTGTGATGCCATGTTGTATTTGCACATATCGAGCATATTGTGTGTATGTTATTGAAATGCTTGGTATGTGTGGGATCTGACTATCTAGTTGTTTATCCTTAGTAGCCTCTCTTACCGAGAAATGTCTCCTAGTGCTTCCACTGAGCCATGGTAGCTTGCTACTGCTCTGGAACACTTAGGCTGGCTGGCATGTGTCCTTCTTCATTCCTGTGTCTGTCTCTTCGGGGAAATGTCACGCGATGAATACCGGAGTCCTGTTAGCCTGCTATAGCCCGGTTTACCGGAGTCCTGCTAGCCTAGTTGCTACAGCCCGGATTCACTCACTGATGACCGACACGTTCGTTGTTGGGTCATGTATGCCTGTCCCTGTAAGTTAGTGCCACTTTGGGTTCACGACTAGCCATGTCAGCCCGGGTTCTTTGTCATATGGATGCTAGCGGCACTATCATATACGTGAGCCAAAAGGCGCAAACGTGCCCGGGCCAGGTAAGGTGGCACCCGTGGGAATACCGTGCGTGAGGCCGCATAGTGATATGATGTGTTACATGCTAGATTGGTGTGACTCAGGATCGGGGTCCTGACAAGTAGGAGGTATTTGCACTTGCTTGTTAGTTGCAATATTTAGGATATTAGCTTGTAGAGTTAGTTACATTGGTTAGATTGTGATTCATGCGGTAGTACAGATGGTTAGAGTAGTTGGTTTGACGGGTAGGTCGGGGTTTTCTGTATGGGTGGGATGGGGGTTTTGTTCTAGTTTTTTTTGGATTACATTCGTTGCAAAAATGCTAGATAGATCTGTATGAGAGATAGGGATCTCCATGCTTCAATGCTACACAGATGTATGCTTATTAGATTTGTTTTTAATGCTACATAGATTGGGTTTTTTTAATGATACACACATGTATGCATGCTTATTAGATTTGGTGTCCCTGTTAGATTTGTTTTCGAATGCTACTTAGATTGGTGTTTTGAATGTCATATGACCAAATGGAATCCATTGATTAAGAAGTTATTTGATTCCTTAGTATATAAATTTATCCACAATATGTAGTTATATTAGCTCTTTTGTTCAATGTGTGTGCATGACAATGGAAAATTCAAAGAGGATCATAGTATATTAGCCCTATGATCAATGTTACATGTGTGCATATCTAAATTTTCAATTGTCTTCTGTATTTACTAGTGATGGATGTAATTGTATATTCAGGATGATGATGGCTGGGGGGAAAAGAGGAAGCTGGCCCTTACTGGGTTCGACCCATACGATCAGTATAGTGAAGATGAAGAATATGAGGTAAGCCTACTTGAAATTTAGATTGTTCATTTAGTTCCTTTGACATGGTGTATATGAATCTATAATGTATTAATGTAATTAATTCATGTGTGCAGTATGATTCTGGAGAAGATGTGTACAAGGGCAACGCCGCGTCCTTCACAGCGAAGGAGGTGAACAAGATCAAGTCCAAGGGAGTTGCTTCCTTCTACAATCGCAAGATCAAGAAGTGGCACTGCCCCTGCAGCACCACCAAGGCAAGCCAAAGGATGGTTGTCAGTGTCAAAATCGGCAGATCACGGGTAGGGGGGCCCAAGCTGTGCGTCTGAGGATCAATAGTAACAATGGAGAAGGGACACCGTGTTTACCCAGGTTCGGGCCCTCATAATGGAGGTAAAACCCTACTCTTGCTTGATTATATTCGAGGGAATAGGGGTTACAAGAGTTGATCTACCACGAGATCGATTCGGCTAACCTTAGATAGCTAGCCTAGCAATGTTGTGATCCTGCCTCTGATCTACCCCCTGGTTTATATAAACACCGGAAGAGCTTAGGGTTGTACAAGGTCGGTTTTACAGAAAGGAATAAGATATCCGGACACCTATGCTTGCCATCCACGTATACGGGAGTCCCCACCAGACACGAGAGATAATCTTTTGTCTTGTATCTTGACGACCCACCAGTCCGGCCCACATCAATAGATAGGGCGCCGGAGGACCCCCTAATCCAGGACTCCCACAGTAGCCCCTGAACTAGTCTTCAATGATGATATATTCGGCGCTCAGATTGTCTTCATCATTGCAAGGCGGGTTCCTTAGAGAATACACATCGTCTTCCTTCTGCAAAAAGAATTGTATCCGACTTTTCGCAATAAACACAACCCTTAGCCGCGAAGGCAGGATATATAAAAAATGAGTACAACGCCTTTTATGGACAACTCTTTCCATGAAGTGTCAGACTTGACCCCTCATCATTTTGAACCGTTTTCACGCCCCGTGTTCTGTTCTTCGAGGTCCCGCCTCATTGGCACGTCCCATCAAAACAGAGATCATGCCCACTTAACACGGGATTGCATATCGATGATATTTGGGTAACCCAACCATTTGCGACGCATGCATCCATCCGGAACAGGCGAGATTCTAGGCACGAGTGGGGGGCGGTTGGTACTTTTACTGCCTATGAGAGGGCAAGGGACCCCCACTTTCCTCCTGATACGTCCATTTTGCATCATGCTTTTATATCAATATTTATTGCATTATGGGCTGTTATTACACATTATATCTCAATCTGATGGCTATTCTCTCTTATTTTACAAGGTTTACCATGAAGAGGGGGAATGTCGGCAACTGGAATTCTGGCTGAAAAAGGGGCAAACGTTGGAAACCTATTCTACACAACTCCAAAAGTCCTGAAACTCCACGAAACCACCTTTTGGATTTATTAAGAATTTATGAGCAAAAGAAATGGGCCAGGGGGCCCACACCCTGTCCAGGAGACAGGGGGCACGCCCCCCTATAGGCGTGCCCCCTATCTCATGGGCCCCCTAGTGGGCTTCCGGTGACCATCTTCTTCTATATGAAGGGTTTTGTCCTGAAAAAATTCATAGGCAAGCTTACGGGACGAAACTCCGCCGCCATGAGGCGGAACCTTGGCGGAATCAATCTAGGGCTCTGGCGGAGCTGTTCTGCCGGGGACACTTCCCTCCGGAAGGGGGAAATCATCACCATTGTCATCACCAACGATCCTCTCATTGGGAGGGGGTCAATCTCCATCAACATCTTCACCAGCACCATCTCCTCTCAAACCCTAGTTCATCTCTTGTATCAAATCTTGTATCCAAAACCACAAATTGGTACCTGTGGGTTGCTAGTAGTGTTGATTACTCCTTGTAGTTGATACTTATTGGTTTACTTGGTGGAAGATTATATGTTCAGATCCTTAATGCATATTATTACACCTCTGATTATGAACATGATTATGCTTTGTGAGTAGTTACTTTAGTTCCTGAGGACATGGGTGAAGTCTTGCTATTAGTAGTCATGTGAATTTGGTATTCGTTCGATATTTTGATGAGATGTATGTTGTCTCTCCTCTAGTGGTGTTATGTGAACGTCGACTACATGAAACTTCACCATCATTTGGGCCTAGAGGAGTGCATAAGGAAGTAATAAGTAGATGATGGGTTGCTAAAGTGACAGAAGCTTAAACCCTAGTTTATGCGTTGCTTCGTTAGGAGTTGATATGGACCCATATGTTTAATGTTGTGGTTAGGTTTACCTTAATACTCCTTTTTGTAGTTGTGGATGCTTGCAATAGGGGTTAATCATAAGTGCGATGCTTGTCCAAGTTAGGGCAGTACCCAAGTGTCAGTCCACCCACATATCAAATTACCAAAGTACCGAACGCGAATCTTATGAACGTGATGAAACTTGCTTGACGATAATTCCCAATGTGTCCTCGGGAGCTCCTTCATTATTATTAGAATTTGTCCAGGCTTATCCTTTGCTACATAAAGGATTGGGCCACCTTGCTGCACCTTATTTACTTTATTTACTTTTGCTTGTTACTATTTATCCTATCACAAAACTATCTATCACCTACTATTTCAGTGCTTGCAGAGAAAACCTTACTGAGAACCGCTTATCATTTCCTTCTGCTCCTCGTTGGGTTCGACACTCTTACTTATCAAAAGGACTACGATAGATCCCCTACACTTGTGGGTCATCAAGATGTGACACCCCAAAAATTTTGGCCTTGTTTTTAGTGGAATAAAATTTTGCCAGGATTTAAAACTTTGAATTTTTGAGCTCCATTTTGATTTTTGTTTAAATCATTTCCTTCCCTGTTATGGTGAGTTTTTCCCAAAGAGAAAAACTTTTCAAAAATGTTGTTGGACTTGTTTTAACCTCTCAAGAAAAACTTTCCTTTTATCAGTGTAGCTAATTAAATAATTATGTTGCTTGATCTTTATTTTCTTGAAAAGGGATTTTCTAGGTTAAATGGCCTTAATTGAACTACAACCATTTGATAAATTCACTTAAAATTTCCACAAAAATTTGGAGATGTCATGTGATGTTTTTAAATCACTTTTATGCTAAAATATATTTCATTCATGAAACATTTTGAGCCTTACACTCAATTTTTCTTCTCTGGTCCAGAGTGCATTTTGCACTACAACCTATTTAAATATTTCTTTAAAACTTCTACCAAAATTAAGGGAGGTCAGTAGGAGCCTATTATTTCACCTTGTGCAAAAACCTATTTGTGTCCTTTGAAAAATTTGAGTGAATCAACCTCATCTTCATTCTGGACCAACTTGATGGTTTGTACAGCAACCATGTTTTTACTTGCTCTTTATCCCTTGATTATTTCTCCTACTTGTAGTCCCCCATGTTAAACCCTTAAGTCCAAGAGCATGCACCTTTTGGATCATTTTTGGTTCATGTAATAATGTCATTTATTTCCTGTCCAGAATTGAAGTTTTGTAAAACTTGCACAAACAAGTTTCTTCTTTTGTCCAACTAACATCACCACTCTCTCTTTCATCCACAGAGACATTGATCTGGAGATTTTGGCCACTCCAAGATATGCCTAAGTGCCCTTGGCATTTTGTCAAACACCTGGTGTGCATGGCCAGTTTTGACATGTTTTTGTCTTTGCATTGTGACCTTGCACCTCGGATCATACTAGCATGTCCACTAGGATTCCAGTTGCTCCTAACCTGGGTCTGTTATTTGCCAGCCTCAACCGCGACCTCTAGCATGCTCTGGCATTTCGTCGAGCACATTCAGTGCGTGCACTGGACGCGCCCAGAGCGCGCGTATTGCAGCCACGCGGCCGAGCCGACACGCTGGCCCCCACGGCTTTGGCCCGCTCTGCAGAACCTCGCCACGCGCTCCCCTTCTCTCAGCTACGCGCCAAGCCGCCCCTCGCCACGCCCGGCAAGCCAAGCGCTAGCCGCCGCCGCCGCCCGACAGCCTCTGGCCATGTCAGTGCCGCCCAAGCCACTCCCACTCGCCACCTGCCCCTGGAGCAGTGCACTCTCGTCCACTAGCTCTTGCCGTCATCCCCAGCCACGCCACGTTGCCCTGCAAGCTACAGCGAGGCGGTTCGCCGGAGAGCTTATCCGGCCGCCGCGGAACCGACCTCGAAGAGCTATAAAAGGAGGCCCCCGAGCCACCCCGTGCACGCAGGAAGCCTTAGAATGCTCCCCTAGTTCTCCCATGGCAGCAAATCGACTCGGGGAAGGTCTTCTTCCCCATCTCCGGCAACGGCAGCCGCCACCACTGCCCCGGCCAATTCGGCACCACCAGGGCCTCCCACTCTCCATTCTCTCCACCAAGAGCTTCCTCATCTTCCCGTGAGCCATCCCCACTACTCAATTTTGATCGGGGCACACCGTGGGAGAAAAATCACTTTGCTCCCGAGGCCACCTCCGCCGAGAAGCTCGCCGCTGGCAGCTCCCTCCGTCCCCACCTACCTGGCGACCACCGGGAGGATCGCCCTGGAGTGGCGGATCCATCCCCGCCCTCTGAGCCCCGCGGGGAGCCTCCGTTCGCCGGCGACGATCGCCGTTGCCTCGCCTCCGCCCGGGACAGAAAAAGAAGAGGGAGAAGACTAGTCAAACCTGACTAGTGGGCCCCCTGGACCCACTGTCAGTGACCTCGTGTCTGTCCACGTGGTTAAGTGGAGGCGTAAAGCCTCAAGTACGCCTCCTCTATACCGAAAGCGTATTTCTATCTGAACCGTTTTCTTTTCTGTTTTATTTTAAATAACAGATTTGACCAAATCTTTGACTGGCTATAACTTTTTAAATATAAGTCCAAATGAGTTGATTCTTTTTCCTACCTTCCTCAAATTTGGTCTAGTTTATTTTAAGATTTATTTGAAAAATTTTCAAACAACTTTTTGGTTCTGTTTTTGAATTGTGTGTTAATTCAAATATATTTTCAAATAGGATTTTTGGGAGAGAGAAGAAGCTTTCAAAAGTTTTGGAGTGCACCCTGCCTTTCCACACATTGAAGGCAAGCATTCTGAACCCCGGCATAATATTTTGGTGTGATCGTTGATACCTTTATAACACCACCGCATTTCGAAGGACTTGTTATTTCATGTGATATGATCATATGCATGGGTGCATGTTGTTGATTTCCATGCTGTTGGAAATGGACTCACTTGTGATGATAATCACCCTCATGTGCCTTGCATGCATACCGGTAGGAACCCGGGAAAACCTCGGCCTTGGGTAGGCATGAGTTTGTCGCCGGTCTCCGTCGGGACGGTTATGTCTGGTATGGCATGGTAAGGTGATAGGAGAGGTGACTCTGTTGGATGAGAATATATTTGTCATGCTAATCATGCAGGGAATACTTGAACCTCCTGAGTCGACCGTAGATCGAGTCTTGTTCCAGTAACCCCCATACTTGTTTCGTACTACCACTCGTCTCTACAGCAAGTAGAGTACGGTTCAGTAAGTTGTCAACCTCTTTCCAGCACACACCGTACAGAGAGGCCATGGTGGAAGATACGGTTGTAGCTGGTGGGCAGGCCACCTGGTCCGGGGGCATGGGTGTTTCCGGTTGGGACCGAGAGGGGAGGCCACCCCTTAGAGCGCGCGATATAAATTTGATCCCATGCTACGCGAGGTTGTAGCCTCCCCACTTAGAGTTTGCTTAACAGGTGTCGTGGGTGATTCCAGACATGTGTGAGATAAGCTGGTGTGTGCAAGTTAGGTGTGTTTTGAACAAAAAGACCGTAGACGGAATTAGTCCCGATGGACTAAAGAAATCCGTTACTCATGGGTAAAGAGTACACCCTCTGCAGAGAATAAACCTATTCGAATAGCCGTGTCCATGGTTAAGGATTAGAGTCTGGGATGGGTCAAGTGTCGGTCTTAGCGTCGGTCTTCCGAGGTGAAACTGTTAACCAGAAATGGAATTACTACTTGTGACTTGTGATAACTATGATTATTATTATTATTGTTGACTAACCCGTGATATTATTGTTATTATCGAGTATCTCTGGGATGGTTCTACCTCCGGGATATTCACTATGATTGTTTATTTTAAAGCCCTTTATGTGGTGTCGCTCAGACGCCCGACTGTGGCATTTCTTTTAAAGTCCTTTATGTGGTGTCGCTCAGACGCCCGACTGTGGCATTTCTTTTAAAGCCCTTTATGTGGTGTCGCTCAGACACCCGACTGTGGCATTTCTTTTAAAGCCCTTTATGTGGTGTCGCTCAGACGCCCGACTGTGGCATTTCTTTTAAAGCCCTTTATGTGGTGTCGCTCAGACGCCCGACTGTGGCATTTCTTTTAAAGCCCTTTATGTGGTGTCGCCCAGACGCCCGACTGTGGCATTTCTTTTAAAGCCCTTTACGTGGCGTCGCTCAGACGCCCGACTGTGGCATTTCTTTTAAAGCCCTTTATGTGGCGTCGCTCAGACGCCCGACTGTGGCATTACTTGTTATTTATTTCAAAAAAAATTTATATACTATCATGTTATTGCAATTTATTAAATAACTTTCTTGCACGCATCCGAGAGTTATTTTTTTGTGACTGACGTCATGAGCATAAAATATTTTTCAGCACATCATTGTTATATTATACCTGTGTTCATAATGTTTGCGAGTACATTCAAAGTACTCACTGGCTTGTCCCTGGCTATTGTCTTGGCCAGATTTTCTTGCACGGAGAGGAGCGACGCGATGCCAGCCCCGGAAACCACTCAATGGAGATAGCAGCCTCGCGAAGATAGGAATTTAACCTGGTCAGCTGTTCCCGTGGGGAATGGAGTCCCATAGACACAGATGTTTCACAACCCGCTTCCGCCATCAACCACTAGAAACCATTTGTTGTACCCACAGGCCAGGATGGTCTTGTACTACATATTTTGTATTTTTGCTTGGAGTTTCTGTATCAAGTTGGAGCCTCATCAGCTAACAGTAATCCTGGGGCTGATGAGCACGACGGTCCTTTCTGGAAATTTATTACCCGGAAAACCGGTCGTGACACAAGACTCTTTTCTGGCGCCGTTGCCGGGGAGCGTAGCGCTCTTGGTGAGTGGAACTTGGTAAGGAAACAATTATATAGTGTGCTGAATTTTTTTGTGACTTGTCACTATGGAAACTAATCCTTTGAGTGGCTTGTTTGGGGTATCTTCACCCCAACCAAAGGAGCAAAGAGATGTTCCTCAACCTACTGAACTTTATGAAAATATTCACTTTGAGATTCCTTCGGGTATGATAGAAAAACTGCTAGCTAATCCTTTTGCAGGAGACGGAACTTTGCATCCCGACTTACACCTTATCTTTGTGGATGAAGTTTGTGGATTATTTAAGCTTGAAGGTATTCCCGATGATGTTGTCAAAAGGAAGGTTTTCCCTTTATCTTTGAAGGGAGATGCAATGACATGGTATAGCTATGTGATGATATGAGATCTTGGAATTATAAGCGATTGAAATTGGAATTTCACCAGAAGTTCTACCCTATGCATCTTGTTCATCGTGATCATAATTACATATATAATTTCTGGCCTCGCGAAGGAGAAAGCATCGCTCAAGCTTGGGGGAGGCTTAAGTCAATGTTATATTCATGCCCCAATCATGAGCTCTCTCGGGAAATGATTATTCAGAATTTTTATGCTTGGCTTTCTCTTGATAATCGCAACCTGCTCGATACTTCCTGTGCTGGTTCTTATATGCTAAAGACTACTGATTTCAAATGGGACTTATTGGAAAGAATTAAACGCAACTCTGAATATTGGGGTTCCAACGATGGTAAGGAGTCAGGTATGACACCTAAGTTTGATTGTGTTAAATCTTTTATGGATACCGATGCTTTCCGTGGATTTAGCTCTAAGTATGGACTTGACTCTGAGATAGTAGCTACTTTCTGTGAAACTTTTGCTACTCACGTTAATCTCCCTAAAGAGAAGTGGTTTAAATATAATTCTCCTGTTGAAGTGAAAGTAGTTGCACCTATTACAGTCGAAGAAAAGACTATTACATATAGTGACCCTATTATTCCTACTACTTATGTTGAAAAACCTCCGTTTCCTGTTAGGATAAAATATCATGTTAAAGCTTCGACTGTTGTTCGTAAGAGTAATACTAGGACTTATACACCTCCTGAGAAAATTAATGTTGAACCTAGTATCGCTATGATTAAAGATCTCTTGGATGAAGACTTAGATGGGCATGTTATTTCTTTCGTGGGTGAAACTGCTAATATTGCTAGACCCGATACTAAGACACGTAGACCTGTTGTAGGCACGCCTGTTACTTCTGTTAAAATAGGAGATCATTGTTATCATGGCTTATGTGATATGGGTGCCAGTGCTAATGCTATACCTTACGATCTTTATAAGGAAATTATGCATGATATTGCACCTGTTGAATTAGAAGACATTGATGTTACTATTAAGCTTGCTAATAGGGACACCATTAAACCTATTGGGATTGTTAGAGATGTTGAAGTCTTGTGTGGAAAGATTAAATATTCTGCTGATTTTCTTGTTCTTGCTTCCCCACAAGATAATTTTTGTCCCGTTATTTTTGGTAGACCTTTCCTGCATACTGCTAGTGCTAAGATTGATTGTGAAAAGAATATTGTCACTGTTGGTATAGGTGGTATGTCCCGTGAGTTTAATTTCACTAAGTTTAGTAGACAACCTCGTGAAAAGGAACCTTCTAGTAAGGATGAGATTATTGGTCTTGCTTCTATTGTTGTTCGTCCAACTGATCCGTTAGAACAATATTTGCTAGACCATGAAAACGATATGTTTATGAAGGAAAGAGAAGAAATAGATGAAGTGTTCCTTAAACAAGAGCCTATGCTAAAACATAATCTTCCCGTTGAAATTCTTGGGGATCCCCCTCCACCCAACGGTGATCCCATGTTTGAACTCAAACCATTACCTGATAATCTCAAGTATGCTTATCTTGATGGAAAAGAAATATACCCTGTTATTATTAGTGCTAACCTTTCAGAGAAAGAAGAAGAAAGATTATTGAAAACTCTGAAGAGGCACCGAGCTGCTATTGGATATACTCTGGATGATTTTAAGGGCATTAGTCCCACATTATGTCAACACAAAATTTCAGTGGAGAAAGATGCCAAACCTGTTAGAGATCCTCAAAGATGACTAAATCCCAAAATGAAGGAAGTGGTAAGAAAGGAGATTCTAAAACTCCTTGAGGTAGGTATTATTTATCTCGTTGCTAATAGTGAATGGGGTAAGCCCTGTTCATTGTGTCCCTAAAAAAGGAGGTATTACCATTGTTCCTAATGATAAAGATGAATTGATCCCGCAAAGAATTATTACAGGCTATAGGATGGTAATTGCTTTCCGCAAGTAAAATAAAGCTACTAAGAAAGATCATTACCCTTTACCTTTTATTGATCAAGTGCTAGAAAGGCTATCCAAACACACATTTTTGCTTTCTAGATGGTTATTCTGGTTTCTCTCAAATACCTGTGTCAGCGGGGGATCAATCTAAAACTACTTTTACTTGCCCTTTTGGTACTTTTGCTTATAGATGTATGCCTTTTGGTTTATGTAATGCACCTTCTACCTTTCAAAGATGCATGATGGCTATATTTTCTGATTTTTGTGAAAAGATTTGTGAGGTATTCATGGATGACTTCGCCGTCTATGGATCCTCTTTTGATGATTGTTTGAGCAACCTTGATCGAGTTTTGCAGAGATGTGAAGACACTAGTCTCGTCCTGAATTGGGAAAAGTGTCACTTTATGGTTAATGAAGGCATTGTATTGGGGCACAAGATCTCCGAAAGGGGTATTGAAGTTGATAAAGCCAAAGTTGATGCTATTGAAAAGATGCCATGTCCCAAGGACATAAAAGGTATAAGAAGTTTTCTTGGTCATGCCGGTTTTATAGGAGGTTCATTAAGGACTTTTCTAAAAGCTCTAGGCCTCTGACTAATTTATTGCAAAAAGATATTCCTTTTGTCTTTGATGATGATTGAGTAGACACATTTGAAACACTTAAGAAAGCTTTGATCAGAGCACCTATTGTTCAGCCACCTGATTGGAATTTGCCTTTTGAAATTATGTGTGATGCTAGTTATTATGATGTAGGTGTTGTTCTAGGGCAAAGAGTCGATAAGAAATTAAATGTTATCCATTATGCTAGTAAGACTCTTGATTCTGCCCAGAGAAATTATGCTACTACTGAAAAAGAGTTCTTAGCAGTTGTGTTTGCTTGTGATAAGTTTAGACCTTATATTGTTGATTCCAAAGTTACTATTCACACTGATCATGCTGCTATTAAATATCTCATGGAAAAGAAAGATGCTAAGCCTAGACTCATTAGATGGGTTCTCTTGCTCCAAGAATTTGACTTGCATATTATTGATAGAAAGAGAGCTGAGAACCCCATTGTAGACAACTTGTCTAGGTTAGAGAATGTTCTTGATGACCCACTGCCAATTAATGATAGCTTTCCTGATGAATAGTTAGCGGTTGTCAATGCTTCTCGTACTGCTCCTTGGTATGCTGACTATGCTAATTACATTGTTGCTAAATATATACCGCCTAGTTTCACATACCAGCAAAAGAAAAAGTTCTTTTATGATTTAAGACATTACTTCCGGGATGATCCACACCTTTATAAAGAAGGAGTAGATGGTATTATTAGACGTTGTGTGCCTGAGCATGAACAGGAACAAATCCTACACAAATGTCACTCCGAATCCTATGGAGGACACCACGCTAGAGATAGAACTGCACACAAGGTACTACAATCTGGTTTTTATTGTCCTACTCTTTTCAAAGATGCTCGTAAGTTTGTCGTATCTTGTGATGAATGCCAAAGAATAGGTAACATCAGTAGACGTCAAGAAATGCCTATGAATTATTCTCTTGTTAAACTGTTTGATGTTTGGCGCTTTGATTTTATGGGACCTTTTCCTGCCTCCAATGGTTATACACATATTTTAGTTGTTGTTGATTACGTTACTAAGTGGGTAGAAGCTATTCCAGCTAGTAGTGCTGATCATAACACTTCTATTAAAATGCTTAAAGAAGTTATTTTTCCGAGATTTGGAGTCCCTAGATTTCTTATGACTGATGGTGGTTCACACTTTATTCATGGTGCTTTTCGTAAGATGCTTGCTAAGTACGATGTCAATCATAGAATTGCATCTCCTTATCACCCGCAGTCTAGTGGTCAAGTAGAGTTGAGCAATAGAGAGCTCAAATTAATTTTGCAAAAGACTGTGAATAGATCTAGAAAGAATTGGTCCAAAAACTTGATGATGCATTATGGGCCTATAGATCTGCATACAAAAATCCTATGGGTATGTCTCCATATAAGATGGTTTATGGAAAAGCATGTCATTTACCTCTTGAACTTGAACATAAAGCATATTGGGCTATTAAAGAGCTCAATTATGACTTCAAACTTGCCGGTGAGAAGAGGTTGTTTGATATTAGCTCACTTGATGAATGGAGAACCCAAGCTTATGAGAATGCCAAGCTCTTCAAATAAAAAGTCGAACGCTGGCATGATAAAAGGATACAAAAGCGTGAGTTTAAAGGAGATTATGTGTTATTATTCAACTCTCGTTTAAGAGTTTTTGCAGGAAAACTTCTCTCAAAATGGGATGGTCCCTACGTTATCGAGGAGGTCTATCATTCCGGTGCTATAAAAATTAACAACTTTGAAGGCACAAATCCGAGGGTGGTTAATGGTCAAAGAATCAAGCATTATATTTTAGGTAACCCTATCAATGTTGAAACTAATATTATTGAAACCATAACCCCAGAGGAGTACATAAGAGACACTTTCCAGTACGTTCCAGACTCCGAAAAGGCATAGGTACGTGGTACGGTAAGTATACCGACTCAAAACAACTCTAATGGCAATTTTTATCGGTTTTGGATTATTTAAGAATTTTAGGAAGAAAGAAGTAGTCTGAAAGGGAAACGAGGCTCCCACGAGAGAGGAGGGCGCCCCCCTGTGGGGCGCGCCCCCTTGTCTCGTGGGCACCTCGTGTGCCTCCCGGACTCCGTTTTCTTGTATGTTACGTATTTTGGACGGTAAAAATTCATCATATATACTCCCGAAGGTTTTGACCACCGTATCATGCAATTATCCTATGTTTTCGTTTCAAGTTGTTGCTGTTTCAGATTTAGAGCATCATGACATCTCCAAGCACTCCCAAGGACAAGTTTTCGAGAGGGTTATCAACCCCTATCTTGCGGAGGTGCTGCATCACCCTCAAACCATTGACATACGTGAGGGGGTGCTCCACATCCGCGATGTGGAGGGACCAAGGCGTACCGGGAGCATGGAGACAAAGCTCGAAGCCATGGAGCAAGAAGTTTTCAAGTGTCAAGGGATGGTGGAGCGTGGACTCAACGCCAACCAGATGATGATCACGGAGTTCACCAACAACCACAAGCTAGATGCCAAAGTCATCGGGGAGACCATCTTCAAGCTTCAAGAGAAAATCGAGCACCTCCAAGCCCAGATTTATGACCTGCAAAACCAGAACTGTGAGTATGAATATAGATTCAAGCGAATGAGTTTGGCTGTAGATTTAAGGATCCCGGAGACTCGATCATCCTTTTATGATGGAGAGCCTATGCCTTGGAAGACGGACAACAAGCCCACACCATCACTACCTCCATCACCTCAGAAGAAATAATCACATGGGTATGGGCACTCCCCTTGGTAACTGCCAAGCTTGGGGGAGGTGCCCCGGTATCATATCACCATCACACTCCTATCTTTACCGCTTTATTTAGTTCGGTCCTTTTAGTAGTATCTTGATCTAGTAGATTGAAGTTTTGATATCAAGTAGCTTTGAGTTTTGCTTTGTGATCTCTTTTTGTAAGCGAGTCCGTGTGCTATCTATAATAAAGATTAGTGTTGAGTCAAGGGCTTTGCTATGTTGCTATGATCTTGAGAGAGTAGAAAGATAAAAGAGTTCATATTGATCTTATGGATAGTGATAACTTCACAGATAGAAAGTATGAGGCATAAAAATTGTTGAGAGTTGATGAATGTAGCCTTGGTCATCATTGCAATTAATAGGAAGTGATAAGGAAAGAGGGGTTCACATATAAATATATTATCTTGGACATCTTTTATGATTGTGAAGCACTCATTAAGTATGACATGCTAAAAGAGTTGATGTTGGACAAGGAAGACAACGTAATGGTTTATGTTTCCCGACATCTCAGTTAAAGTATATTGTCATTGACCTTCTGGACATGTTGAGCTTGCCTTTCCCCCTGATGCTAGCCAAAAATCCTTGCACCAAGTAGAGATACTACTGGTGCTTCCAAACTTCCTTAAACCCAGTTTTGCCATGAGAGTCCACCATACCTACCTATGGATTGAGTAAGATCCTTAGAGTAAGTTGTTATCGGTGCAAGCAATAAAAATTGCTCTCTAAATATGCATGACTTATTAGTGTAGAGAAAATAAGCTTTGTACGAACTTGTTGTGGAAGTAATAAAAGCGATAGAGTGCATAATAAAGGTCCACATACAAGGGGTAATACAAAGTGACATTCTTTTGCATTAAGATTTTGTGTATCCAACCCTAAAAGCGCATGATAACCTCTGCTTCCCTCTGCGAAGGGCCTATCTTTTACTTTATGTTTTTACTTTATGCTTGAGTCAAGGTGATCCTCACCTTTCCACTTTTTCATTTTATCCTTTGGCAAGCTCCTCGTGTTTGAAAGGTCATGATACATATATCAAATTGAATGTAAGTTGGCATAGGCTATTATTGTTGACATCACCTAAAGGTGAATATGTTGGGAGGCAACACAATAAGCCCCTATCTTTCTCAGTGTCTGGCCGAAACTCTATAACCACAAGTATTGTGTGAGTGTTAACAATTATGGGGGACTACGAGATAGTTGAGTATGTGATCTTGCTGAAAAGCTCTATTATTGGCTCTTTCTGATGTTACGATAAGTTGCAATTGCTTCAATGACTGAGATTATAGTTTGTTAGTTCCCATTGAAGTTTATGAACCATACTTGACATTGTGAATTGCTTATTACTTGAACATAGGAAATCATATGAAAAAATCTATATATGTTGTTGTTATTAGAATGATCACGATGCCCTCATGTCCGTATTTTATTTTTATCGACACCTCTTTCTCTAAAAATGTGGACATATTTCTCGATCTCAGTTTCCGCTTGAGGACAAGCGAGGTCTAAGCTTGGGGGAGTTGATACGTCCATTTTGCATCATGCTTTTATATCAATATTTATTGCATTATGGGATGTTATTACACATTATATCTCAATACTTATGGCTATTCTCTCTTATTTTACAAGGTTTACCGTGAAGAGGGGGAATGCCGGCAGCTAGAATTCTGGCTGAAAAAGGAGCAACCGTTGGAAACCTATTCTACACAACTCCAAAAGTACTGAAACTCCACGAAACCACATTTTGGATTTATTAAGAATTTATGAGCGAAAGAAATAGGCCAGGGGGCCCACACCCTGTCCAGGAGACAGCCCCCCTTATAGGGCGCGCCCCTATCTCCTGGGCCCCCTGGTGGGCTTCCGGCGACCATCTTCTGTTATATGAAGGGTTTTGTCCTGGAAAAATTTGTGGGCAAGCTTAGGAGATGAAACTCCGCCGCCACGAGGCGGAACCTTGGCGGAATCAATCTAGGGCTCTGGCGGAGCTGTTCTGCCGGGGACACTTCCCTCCAGAAGGGGGAAATCATCACTAACGTCATCACCAACGATCCGCTCATCAGGAGGGGGTCAATCTCCATCAACATCTTCACCAACACCATCTCCTCTCAAACCCTAGTTCATCTCTTGTATCCAAAACCACAAATTGGTACCTGTGGGTTGCTAGTAGTGTTGATTACTCCTTGTAGTTGATACTTATTGGTTTGCTTGGTGGAAGATTATATGTTTAGATCCTTAATGCATATTATTACACCTCTGATTATGAACATGATTATGCTTTGTGAGTAGTTACTTTAGTTCATGAGGACATGGGTGAAGTCTTGCTATTAGTAGTCATGTGAATTTGGTATTCGTTCGATATTTTGATGATATGTATGTTGTCTCTCCTCTAGTGGTGTTATGTGAACGTCGACTACATGACACTTCACCATTATTTGGGCCTAGAGGATGGCATAGTAAAGTAATAAGTAGATGATGCATTGCTAGAGTGACAGAAGCTTAAACCCTAGTTGATGTGTTGCTTCATTAGGGGTTGATATGGACCCATATGTTTAATGATGTGGTTAGGTTTACCTTAGTACTCCTTTTTGTAGTTGCGGATGCTTGCAATAGGGGTTAATCATAAGTGGGATGCTTGTCCAAGTTAGGGAAGTACCCAAGTGTCGGTCCACCCACATATCAAATTGTCAAAGTACCGAACGCGAATCTTATGAACGTGATGAAACTAGCTTGACGATAATTCCCAATGTGTCCTCGGGAGCTCCTTCATTATTATTAGAATTTGTCTAGGCTTATCCTTTGCTACATAAAGGATTGGGCCACCTTGCTGCACCTTATTTACTTTATTTACTTTTGCTCGTTACTATTTATCCTATCACAAAACTATCTATCACCTACTATTTCAGTGCCTGCAGAGAAAACCTTACTGAAAACCGCTTATCATTTCCTTCTGCTCCTCATTGGGTTTGACACTCTTACTTATCGAAAGGACTACGATAGATCCCCTACACTTGTGGGTCATCACCTACCCACGCCTTCCCACCTCCTCAGCCTTCCAATCTCCCAGGCTTCTCTGCGCTCGCAAAGTCTCCGTCTTTCTCACCACCACCACCACCTACTCCGATCATGGCCGGAGCTGGCTCCAAAGGCAAGTGGGAGGCCTCCTCCGTGATGGAGGAGAACATATCAGATCTCTGGAGTGCGGGATACCTTGCCGCCGATATCAAGCACCGACTTCCCTCTGAAGGACAAGTCCTTCCCACTCCGGAGCCCAGCAAACGGGTTGTATTCCTTCCCAATTTCCTTAGAGGGTTAGGTTTCCCACTCCACCCGTTCGTTCGCGGACTTATGTACTACTACGAGCTAGATTTCCACGATCTATCCCCAAACTCCTTTCTCCACATATCGGCGTTCATAGTCGTGTGTGAGGCCCTCCTCCGCGTCCGGCCACACTTCGGCTTATGGCTCAAGGTCTTCAATGTGAAGCCGATGGTGGTCGATGGGCAGCACACAGACTGCGGCGAGGCTATGATTAGCAAGCTGCCAAACACCACTTGGCCCAAGGGGGCCTTCATGGAGACAGTGAAAATCTGGCAACAGGAGTGGTTCTATATCACCGAGCCACGCCGCCCCAACTAGGCGGCCATTCCGGAGTTCAGATCTGGACCCCCCATGAGGCTCACTTCCTAGAACGAGAAGGGCATCGACTGGGGGTCCTAGACTAAGGTGCTGGCGCTGCAAACGCACATCACCAACATGTTGGGAAAGAATGTTGGTCTACCAACGTGATATAGATCATGCTTTTCCGCCGCATTCTCCCCTGCCACCGCCGGTTCTCCCCCATGTGGGAATTCAAGCCGGAGGATCCGTGGATGCTACACAACTTCTTTGGTGCTATGCACGAGGGGATGTGGAAGCTGCTTTTTAAGGCGTAGAAGAGCAGCTGGCCCATGGAGACCAAAGATGTCTCATCAACCTGCCTTTTGTTGTAGGGTTGGACCAAGAAGTCAGAGCGGATCAAGTGTCTGGCTCCGTTGCCCAAAAACCCAGTTACTCCTTAGCTTAAGAAGATGCTGGTTCCGGCACCTTATCAGTCGCCGAAGAAGAACGCCAAGAAGAAGAGCAAGGGGCCCAAGAACGAGCCCCGCTGCAAGGGCCCTCCGGTTACAGTGTCCAGAGAGGTCGAACCCGTCTCCCATCATGAGGAAGATGAGGACGAAGAAGAGGAGGAGGATGAGGACGAAGAAGAGGATGATGATGAGGAGGAGGAGCTGGAGAGCAACTCCCCCCTCAGGACGAGAAGGGGAAAAGGACGGCCCCCAAGGACCTGGAGGGGGCGACACCAAAGAAAGGGCGAGTGGTCCTCTCGGACAATTCAGACACAGAGTCCGAACAAATTCCGGGGCGGGCCCAAAGGGAGAAGCCCTTGGCTGAGACGTAAGTTTTGGAAACTCACTCGTTCAATTTTTTTAATCTGACTTTGTCATGCTCATTCTCCTTTATACTTTTCAGCCCTCCGCGCGAGATTCCGATCCCCTCTTCTTCAACGGGGAACTCTTTAGCCACCGGGGAGGTAGAGAGTGATGGCCCATCTCGC
>NC_041385.1:556258427-556264784 GCF_002162155.2 Triticum dicoccoides
ATGGAGGACACCGAGGTGTCGTCCCAAAGGCCATCTCCTGGTCGAGGAGGGGTGGATGAGATAGTTTGGAAGTCGCCTGAGGACAACACCTCGGGCATTGAAGAGCGGGGCATAGCAATCCCCACAACCATCGGGGATGAAGGATTTCAACAGTCCAAACCCTCGCCGAACACCATACCGGAGACCAGTACGATACCGGGTTCAGATCAGCATCTCCCTTTAAAAGAGGGCGAGGGAGCAAGAGCTCCGTCGGCGGCCTTTGTCAACCCGGAGGCCGCTAATAGTATGCGGGAGGCACTGGAACGTGCCTTCGTTGTAGAACAACACCACACCCTTATGGGCACGGCTATGGAAAAGGTTCAGTCCGCAAAGAGCGGGCTGACTGAAGCCTTCCACAACCTGCTAACAGGCTTCGAGGTAGGCAACGTAATATTTTTTCTAAGTATTCTATGTATGTATGTGTGAGGCGGAGCCCATGTATAGACAATAGCCCCTGATACTCTGTCTGGATTAAGACAATCCGAACAGAGGATCATTAACAAGTATGTCATGCACTGTTTTTTCTGTCTGGCATGCTTCAAAGCTGGCGGCTACTGCCCAGGCCGCGGAAATTGCCGAGGTCAATAGGAAGCTCCGGTTGTCTGATGAGGAACTCGAGTGTACCAACAAGGTTTGAAGAAACCCAAGGTGTGCGATGTGTCAGTATATCCAAAAATTATGTTTATGTGTAGTCGGTTTGAAACGGACTAAGAATGTTATGTATATACTCGCAGTTGACACAGCCGAGGTCGAGTCGCTCAATGGCGCCCTTGCCAAAGCCAAGAAGGAGGTAAAGGCGAACAAGGTGGCCGCGGACAAGGCTGACAGGCTCTGGAGGAAGAGCAAACCACCCGCCGAAAACATGAGGCACGGGTGGAAGAAATAGAGCAGCAGCTCAAGGACGCCATCGCAAGGTGTGAGTCCTTAGAGCAGAAGAGTTCGGAGCAAGCCTCTGTGCTTACCAAAGCTCTCGAGAGTCTGAAGGATGCCCGAGTTGATACCCAGGGTGTTCGCCAAGAGATACAACTGGCGAAGTAGATTGCGGATGTTAAGGCCTTTATCATGCAGATTAGATATAGTAGTAAGAGGTATATTTTACTGACCAGAATTTAGAGTTCTCCAGGCGCCTTTGCTGATCTTCCGAGGAGCATTTCGGATGCTGCCACATTCTTTCAAGCCGAAGAGGGGAGCTCGACGGAGAAGTTATTCTGGTCGCAATACCTTGCGCCAGAACTTCCCCTGGCCCCGAGCGACCAGCTGAAGCAGTTGTTCGAGGTACACAGGGTGGCCGGAATGGCCATGAAGGATGTTATAATCCGTTTGTGGCCAGCCGATCCCATCCCGAATAGTCACTTCGGAGTCGTGGAGCGGCTAGTGGGGGCGCTTCCTCGAATCGACGCCCTCAAGCGGTCGTCCTGTATTGAGGGTGCTTGGATGGCCTTTTCCTGTGTCAAGGTGCAGTGGGCGAAGACGAAGGCCATAGACATTGCTACCGCAGGGCCGCTTGAAGGGAAAGAGCACCGGCGGCCAGAGAATTACTTTGACAAGGTCCTCGAGGGAGCCTGCCTTGTGGACGGGTAGTGTTCGAAGGATGTCATCTTTTAGTAGTTGAGTCCGGTTTGTAAGAGTCATGTAATGAACTCATTGTGTATCTATGATTTAGTTTATCCTCCTATTTTGTTGTTTATATGTCTGAAAGTTTACCAGTCGTCGGCTTCATCCCCCATGTAAATATTATAGGGGTGTTTGTTATCGCATGACCGCACTTAATCCAACGTCTTGGTCCAATGTAGGAGGCCTCTTGCGAAGTGAACAAGGCAATCAGACTATGCGGCTTTAGTACTTTCACTTAGCCATAAGAGTCTATTGGTGGCGCTAAGTACTAGCCCCTTATTGCATGATCGGCGAGCTGGAGTACAATGCCTTTGCAATGCGGCTGGTCGAAAACCCAGCCCCTCGTATGACACGACATAAATCATGAGCGATTCATAGTGTAACACTAAGTCGCTGGATCACTGACCCGCTCTCGCTTACCAGTCAGTTTTCGGCTTTCTCTACTGAGGTACTTGACCAGACGAACCGGAAATACAATCACAGTAGTTCTCCCTTTACTACCTTAGCCGAACTTGCAGAATGTAAAGTGGCAAACACAGGAGCCGGGCAACCCAACTATACACCAAAGACATGATTCGTAGCAGATGCATATAATGCAATATCCAGGATGACAAAAAGTTCCCTATGGGTGTTCGGACTTAATCAATTTAGCGGGGCCGAGTACAGCCCCTAGCAAGTGTCAAATCACGTGTGTCAGTCCAATATAAGGAATAGTGCAGATCACAAGGAAAAAATTCAACACCCAACCAAAAAGGTGGTAATCATCTGTGCCCTTTGTATCTTTATTGATATTTCGATGACAGACAATGTCATTCAACACTAAGGTAATATTACATGCCTAATGAAGAGAAAAATTACATAAGGGAAAGTCTAACACCGGGCCTAAAAACCATAGTTCGAAAAAGAAACTTTAATGATGCCCTGTCGCATGTCTGCGCCTTTCCTCCGTAGTAGTGAATCCTTTGAGAGGAGTGTTTGATGGTTGGGACATGCTAGCCTTAAAAGGATCTCATGTGACAACCATCTTGTAAGTAGGGCTCTTGATGAACCCGCACCGTGTAATGGAGCTATTCCGCACCGTGCCTCCGTCGTCACCCAGGGTATTTTTAGTGCGTAATTATGTATGCGCGGTACATGAGCTGACAACATGAGCTGAACTGCTAATCAATGTCTAGATTTGTTGTTTTATGTGCGTAGCGGACTCGTTTGGATAGGTCATTGGCTTTATTGGCATGTGAGCTGCTTGGCTTGATTAGGTCGCTATACACTTCGGCTGAAAGGGCTGCGGTGTGTTCTTCAGTACGGAATGAGCACTCCATATTACCATTGACTGTAATAACACCACGAGGTCCGGGCATTTTGAGCTTCAAGTAAGCATAATGCGGGACTGCGTTAAATCGGGCGAAGGCAGTTCATCCGAGCAGTGCATGGTAACCACCGCGGAAAGGGACGATGTCGAAGATTAACTCTTCGCTGCGAAAGTTGTCTAGGGATCTGAATACTACCTCCAGTGTAATTGAGCACGTACAAAGAGCGTCCACTCATGGTATCACACATTTAAAGGTAGTGTTACTAGGTTTGATTCGTGATGGGTCAATCCCCATCTTTCGGATAGTATCTTGATAGATCAACTTGAGACTACTTCCTCCGTCCATGAGGACTCTAGTAAGGTGGTATCCATCGATGATTGGGTCAAGGACCAAGGCGACCGAACCCCCGCGACAGAAACTAGTTGGGTGGTCCCTATGATCAAAAGTGATCGGGCAAGCTGACCATGGGTTAAATTGGGGGCGACAAGCTCTACGGCATAGACGTCTCATAATGCACGTTTGCGCTCCCTTTTGGGGATATGAGTGACATATATCATGTTCACTATTTTCATCTCGGGGAAAATTGTTTTTGACCCCGGTGTTCAGTTGTAGGGGCTCATCATCGTCTTCACTTGGGGGCCCTTTGCCCTTGTGTTCGATATTTAACATACCGGCCTGTTTGAAAACCCAACAGTTCCTGTTGGTATGATTTGCAGGCTTATCAGGTGTGCCATGGATCTGACAGGGCCTCTCAAGGATTTTCTCTAAGTTGGATGGCCCGTCTTTGCCTTTGAAATGTTTCTTCTGCTGACCGGACTTCGGACCGCTGAATCCGGCATTGACTTTTATATCGTCAGCATCATCATTGTTGCTATTCTGACGTTTGTTTTTATTGTAGCGAGGTTTACCGTTGCCGTCCCGCACCTCAAAGGTGCCAGGGTCACCTGAGCTGTTGCTTCTACGAGCCAACCAACTATCTTCGCCCGCACAGAAGTGGGTCCATTAAGGCTGCCTAGGTCTTTGGCTTTTCCTGCCCGAGGTGCCGGGTGAGCCATTCGTCATGGACGCTATGCTTAAAGGCCGCTAAGGCTTCAGCATCTGGACAATCTATGATCTGGTTCTTTTTAGTTAAGAACCGATTCCAAAGCTTGCGAGCTGATTCACCTGGCTACTGAATTATGTGACTTAGGTCATCAACATTCGGTGGCCGGACATAAGTTCCCTGGAAGTTAGCCCTGAAGGCATCTTCCAAGTCTTCCCAGGTTCCAATGGAGTTTTCTGGGAGGCTGTTTAGCAAGTGCCAAGCTGGTCCCTTCAGCTTCACAGGGAGATATTTAATGGCCTAGAGGTCATCTCCTCGAGCCATATGAATGTGGAGAAGGAAATCTTCAATCCAGACGGCCAGATCCGTCGTTCCATTGTATGGTTCGATGTTTATGGGTTTAAACCCTTCCAGAAACTGATGTTCCATAACCTCGTCAGTGAAGCATAAGGGGTGTGCGGCCCCTCTCTACCTCGCAATGTCGTGGCGAAGATCGGCTGACATCTGGGTTCGGTACAAATCCCGAACATAGTAGCGGTCCTCATGCCAGGCTTCACTGCCATTTTCTTGCGCCGGGGTGCACCCCCTTGATCCGTAGATTGATCTAGTTTGCCCAGCATTATTAGCTAGGTCACGTTGTATGTCGTATATATATCCCGCGGCTGCTGCCTCCCTACCTCTTCGGCGAGGGGGTGCGGGTTGGTGTTCGGCTTGATATGCCGATTTATCCCGTCCAGGTGGTGGTAAGTCTGGTTGATCTGCGTGATTGTATTTCGAGGGTATTCGTTCAAAGACTTCATCGTCGAATTGAGGCAGCAGCTTAGGCCTAGGGTAACTTTTGATAGGTCGTTCTTGGCCGTATTCCTCGGCGGCCAGGACCTTAGTCCACCTCTCATTCAGTGTTTCTTCCTCTTCTTGGAGCTGTTGCTGCTTCTTCTTCAGGATCCGGGTTGTGGCAATGAGCTGCCGCTTAAAGCGTTCTTGATCGAGGGGTTCTTCTGGGATGATGAAGTCTTCGTCACCAAGGCTAACCTCCTCTTCGGATTCTGGCATGTAGTTGATGTCCTCCGCATCTTCGTTGTTAGCGCGCCCAGGGCTGTGTTCACCTTCTTCCCACTCGTTCTCTTCGGATGTGGGCTCGATAAGGTGTTTGGTATCTTCGGCACCGTCCGGAGTCTCGTTGTCTCCGGTGCCAGTATTACTATCCTTTGCCCGATGCAATTGTGAGCGATGCCGCTGATGTCGGCACTTTGAAGGATTATCGACGGGTCTATCCTCATCTGGGTTTGGGTTGTCCTGGTCGTTCTTCGGAGTGTACACCATGTACACATCGTAAGTTGAGGTGGCCATCCAATGCCCCGTAACAGGTGGGACTTGGCTTGGTTCATCTTCGGCATCATCGTCCATGCTGTCGATGTCCTCGGACGCATAGTCCAACATGTCGGTTAAGTCCACGATAGTGGCTATTAAGTTGGTGGTGGGTGGGGTGTAAAATTCCCCTCTCTCATCCCCCAGTCCAGGCTGGGTGTAGTTCGAAGGTAAAACCTCCGTGATGGCGAGAGACTGCATCAGACCCAACGCTTCAACTAAGATCGGGAGCGGGAACCGCGGGTCTGCCGCGATGTGTTCGGCTTGGAGAGCCTAATCGGATCCGCTAAGTGTAGACCTCGGTAGTTCGAAATAGTTGCCCATAGCTTGGTTTAAGCCTGCATCTGGGTCTTCGGTAGGAAGTTCGATAAGGGGAAAAAGTCTGCTGGGGCTTACGCTCCCGTCTTCGGAGATGAGACCTGCCCCGGATCTAAGGCCAACGTGAGTGCTGGTGTTGACCCCTAGACAAGATCCGATAGGGGATTTGAAGAGTCATCTTGGATGGGAAGAAGAATGGCGGCCGAGGCCGCTAACCCATCGAAGACCAAGTCTCCTCGGATGTCAGCAACATAATTCAGGTTTCCAAACCTGATCTGGTGGCCGGGGGCGTAACTATCAAAGTGCTCGAGGTGGCCGATCGAGTTGGCTCGAAGCACAAAGCCACCAAACACAAAAACCTGTCCAGGAAGTAAAATCTCCCTGGACGCAGCGTCACCATTGACAAAGAGGTGAGCCATTGATCCTTCTGTCGACGATACAACGGAGCTCTCAATGGAAGCACCAATGTCGGTGTCAAAACTGGCAGATCTCGGGTAGGGGGGTGCGTCTGAGGATCAATAGTACCAATGGAGAAGGGACACAATGTTTACCCAGGTTCGAGCCCTCTTAATGGAGGTAAAACCCTACTCCTGCTTGATTATTTTCGAGGGTATAGGGGTTACAAGAGTTGATCTACCACGAGATCGATTCGGCCAACCCTAGATA
>NC_041385.1:556264912-556277250 GCF_002162155.2 Triticum dicoccoides
AAACACCAGAAGGGCTTAGGGTTGTACAAAGTTCGTTTTACTGATAGGAATAAGATATCTGGACACCTTTGCTTGCCAGCCAGGTATATGGGAGTCCCCACCAGACACGAGAGATAATCTTCTGTCTTGTATCTTGACGGCCCACCAGTACGGCCCACATCAATAAATAGGGCGCCCGAGGATCCCGTAATCTAGGACTCACACAATGGCTGCTTTGATCACCTTGTGTCTCATGCAGAGGATGTAGAGATTCATGGGGAGGACTAAATGATCAGGGGGCAGCATGCTGCCCTCGCGAATGCCCTGACTCCGGTGTGATGTGATGATGTGATGAACTGAATGTGGCAGCATGTTATGTTTATCTTTTGGGTTACTTTTGGTAAACCCAATGTGGCTTTTTATGATGTGATGAACTGAATCTATGGTATTAATGTATTATGCCATCTATATTTTTCTGTCCTTAAATTTTCCTGTAGTGTATTGTTAGTTCTGTTTAGATGTTGTGAGCTATGAGTTTAGGTGCTGTAATGATCACAATTTTGTTTCATTGTTGCTTCACTGATTAGACATGCTGCTTTTTCTCACTATTTTAGGTGCTGCAATGATCACACATGTTGTTTCAGTGTTGCTTCACTGATTAGTCTTGCTGCTTTTTCAGTGATCATAAAGGAGTATTATCCTAATTATTTGTCTCATGTTTATTAATCAAATGCATGCCTTTTCCCACCAAACAAATCCAAACAAATGCAAAAAAACCTTGGCAAACTATCTATGTTTGTGTAGGAGATCATGTGTGCAAAATTTGAGGTGATTTAGAGGTCAAAGAAATTTGAATTTGAGAAATGTGCTCCAAATGAGCTCCCAGGCTAGGGTAAACAACCCCATTTGTAATCAAGTTTTTTTGGACCTACTCTAAATGAGCCAAATGTTTTTTTATCAACACCTATTCAATCTATATAGTGTACATTCAAAGTCTCACTATTTTTTGAATTAACCTTCATATTTTTACATTTTCTTTTAAAAAAATATGCTTTAATATAAAAACTATTAAAAACACATTTAGAATTTGGAAAACTAAATTCAGATCCTTCTTATTCACTTTGAAATAAAGCTTTGATATTTTTTTTAAAAAAATTCAAAAACATAAGGTAACCCTACCTCCTCTTTTTGAACTCTAGGAAATGTTGTAGGTGATAGCTCATATGTATGAAGATTTTTTCATGAAAATGACCATAGACCAAGTTTATGCTTTTCGGTTGGTAACATGTCACATAAGACAACATTGTGCGCATGTTATATATATTTTTGATTTTTTTAAAATGAATGGTGCTCATTTAACCTCGATCATGCCAGCTAGGGTTTTTTCATGAAAATGCCATAGACCAAGTTTAGTATTTTTCCTCGTTAGTGCGTCTTATAAAACATCGAACGATGAAGGTTTCATATTTTTTCATTTTTTTAAAATTCGTTATGCTCAGTCAAAGCCTTGGAAACCCTGTTGACCATCTCTAAACCCCTATAAACCCCGCGGGGTTTTGCCTAACCCTAGCTCCGAACATCAGTCGTCCGATCATACCCTGGTGCCAAGCGACAGCCCTCAAATGTGGTCTTGTCGAAGGAATTCGCTGGGCAGACTGCATGCAGGCTCCGTGCCGTTGGATCACATGGATGACTCCACATCATTGGATCATGGGGCGATCCGCGAGAGGCGATCTTGTTGGTTGTGCTCAGTTGCTCACCCACCACTAACTCCGCAAAAA
Organism: Triticum dicoccoides; assembly: GCF_002162155.2. NCBI lineage: Eukaryota > Viridiplantae > Streptophyta > Magnoliopsida > Poales > Poaceae > Triticum > Triticum dicoccoides. The sequence continues at coordinate 556,266,673 of NC_041385.1, forward strand.
AAAGTTATTGCTCCCAAAAGGAAACAAAGCTCATGTTGGGCCATCGAATTGCGTCGTTTTTTTGAATCGTTTGCTCTATTTTTTTAACGTGTTGGCTCTATTTTTTTGCATCGTTTGAAATTACACAACAATTGACATGTTGGCTCTGTTTTTTTTTTTGCATCCTACGCAATACAAATGCAAAATGACCAAATTTATTTTTATCATGCAAAATGGCCACAAACTATTCAAAAATTATCTCTTTTTGTTCATATAATATATAGGGACCGTAATATATATGACCACAGATTCCCACGCATGAAATTAGCTTCATTTTCTTCTTATTTTCAAACCATGGTTTCCCACGTGTGTACACTCCCGATGCCATGGTGGGTTTGAAAACGGGCTACTTCACATTTGACCCCGTTATTGCCACGGCAAAATAACACTAGCACTATGGCTATTTAAGCCACCCTCTGTCTCTGCCATCCCTCGTCCATCTCCCATCCTCTCTGCCATCTACCCTTCTTGCTCTTCGACCCCTTCTCCTTCTTCTACACATCCCTCAGCCATGCAGTACATCGGACCAAGCTACCGCTTCCCACCCACCATGCCAGAGAGGCTCTACCCTCCCGGCACGTACGTTGAGCACACACTACGTGTGTGGGCGATATCGAGGTGGAGGACCGCAAGGAACTTCACCGAGTTCTTCCTTGCGTCCGGCTACCACCACCTCCCGCAGGGATCTCCAAGGATGTTCCGTGTCGAGGAGGTCATCCAAAATGGGGTGGTGGTTGCTCTCCTTGCCCACTTCACCAACACACTCTGGGTGTTTTAGTGTGGCTGCGAGTTCATCGCTTTCACCACCCACAACAAGTTCACGGAGTACAACAACATCTTCCCCAACGCATCGCGCATGCACACTCTTCTGTACCCCATCGAAAATGCCCTGGAGGAGCAGTGAAGGGCACCCGGAGGAGGAGCGAGGTGGAGAAGGCGGCGGCTAGGGTTCTAAACCCTCTATCTCTTTTTTAGTCTATGTTATGTTAAGTTGTAGGGATTGAACTAGGGTATTGAACTATGTTGGCGATGCTATGGGCCTGTTGGCCCTTTTATTAAGTTCTATTATTAAGTTTTCTATCTATTCTATTATTATCCCTAAGTTCTTCCTAGTTTGAACTATGTGATAGTGCTATGGGCTTGTTGGCCCTATCTACATATTGGGACTACATATTTGTTGATTGTTTTCTTAGAGAGCTAGCTTTGTTAGTAGTGTTCCCTTGTTAGTAACCATCTAGTGCATGCAGCCACAACGAACCCTTCTCTTTTTTTACACAAGCCACAAATATGTAGCCACCTATCTAGAAGAGAGGAACCAGCGGTAGTGACTATCGCTGCATTCGTGGCGGCTCGCGTGCAAGAAAGCTGCCTGGTCAGTGCATCATGGTGGCACACATCGGTGCATGCAGGCTCGATCGGCGCATGTAGGCTCGGTCGATGCATCGTGGCGGCGTGCATCATCGCATGCAGGCAGGCTTTGTTGGGTGCATGCATAGAAAGCTTCTGTCGTGGCGGCACGCGGGCGTTTAATGCAAGGGACGGTCCAATGAAACCACGGCCCAACGGTCCAATAGCGACACCGCCCAACACGGCCCCACTTGTCAGGTCTAACCGACGACACAATCCACCACGGCCCCACTTGTCAGATTTAACGGTCAAGCCATTGACCCGGCGGCAACGTCCGTTGTGACCAGTTCTAGGGGATTCAAGTAAGGGAGTGGGGGAAACTGAGCAAAAGTCAAGATCACGGGGATGAACGAGTAGAGCTAAGGAATGAGGGGCATAGATGAAAAAAAAACCTTAGTTTTAAGCTTGCATGTCATATAGGTTGTGTTCACCTAGTTGCATATCTAGTGAACCCTATTTATCTGCTAAACCTTAAAATTGACAAGAAAGATTAAAATTCGTAGTCTTGTATTCACCCCCCCACCCCTCTAGTCGACCGCATCGATCCTTTCAATTGGTATCAGAGCCTCGTGCTCTAATATAAGATTCTACAACCTTAGAGGATATGTGTCGGTGTCAAAACTGGCGGATCTCGGGTAGGGGGTCCCGAACTGTGCGTCTAAGGCTAATGGTAACAGGAGGCGGGGGACACAATGTTTACCCAGGTTCGGGCCCTCTCAATGGAGGTAATACCCTACTTCCTGCTTGATTGATCTTGATGATATGAGTATTACAAGAGTTGATCTACCATGAAATCGTAGAGGCTAAACCCTAGAAGCTAGCCTATGGTTATGATTGTTGTTGTCCTACGAACTAAACCCTCCGGTTTATATAGACACCGGAGGGGGCTAGGGTTACATAGAGTCGGTTACAGAGAAACAAATCTTCATATCCGAATCGCCAAGCTTGCCTTCCATGCAAAGGAGAGTCCCACCCGGACACGGGACGAAATCTTCTGTCTTGTATCTTCATAGCCCAACAGTCCAGCATACGCATATAGTCTGGTTGTCTGAGGACCCCTTAATCCAGGACTCCCTCAGTAGCCCCTGAACCAGGCTTCAATGACGATGAGTCCGGCGCGTCGATTTTCTTGAACATTGCAAGGTGGGTTCCTTCTCCGAATACTCCAAAGTTAAACTTGAACATATGAATCGTGTCCGGCTCTGCAAAACAAATTCCGTATACCACCGTGGAGAACATAATGTTTTCATGAGTCCAATCTGCTGACAGCTTTTACAACACGACATTACGTCATTATCCAACCATTATATCGTTTTTCCGGCCTGCTGCTTCATGCTTCGCAAGGCGGTTTATTGGCATGTCTTGTCGATGCGGAGATCGTGTCCCCTTATTACGGGATTCTCATCAACGCGGTCGTGGGTAACCCAACTGTTCCGTTAGTATGATTCCTTGGGAATAGGCATATTTTAAGGCCACGTAGGGGACATTTGATATTCCTTACCTCTATAAAGAGGCCAGGACCTGTCCTTTTTTCCACTACGCTAGTCCCTTCCTCGAGTTCCAACACCCAAGGGTCAATACGGTTGCTTCGAGCTTCTAACCATGTTCAAACACAGCCTTCAAGGCCAGTGGATGGCCTCTTCTATCATAGAGGAAGACATCTCGAAGCTCAGGGAGGCAAGATATTTGACTGCGGAGATCTACCACAGGCTTCCCGCTCAAGGGCATGTTATTCCTACTCCCAGATCCAATGAGAGGGTCGTGTTTATCTCTCACTTCCTTCGAGGGCTTGGGTTTGCACTCCATCCCTTTGTCCGAGGGGTCATGTTTTATTATGGGCTAGATTTCCACGATCTAGCCCCGGACTCCCTTCTCCACATCTCAGCGTTCATCACCACATGCGAGGCTTTCCTCCATATTTCCCCACACTTCGGCTTATGGCTCAAGACTTTTAAAGTGAAACCAAAGGTAATCAACGGGGAACAAGCAGGCAAGAGCATCAAGCAAAGGCAGCCATTTCGGTGCAACAAGACCAAGACCAGCAGAACGGCAGGAAGGAGGTCATCATGGAGCCCAAGCCGGCGTCACCACCACAGCCTTTGGCAGGCAAGGACCAACTTTAGTCAGGATAAGTGTACTAGATGTTCCCCTTCAAAATGGCCAATTGTTGGCGCCCTTCCCGCTCAAATATTTGGGAAGAGGCACAGGGCCTTTGCCTATAAATAGGACTAGCCACCCATAGGGTAGAGGAATCTAGAAGTCGATCAGACTATCATCTAGGAGAGCGACTGAACTCCCTCTAGCAGTTCATCGCACTAGCCAGGAACAGACCCTCGCGAGGCTGTTCTTCCTTGTATTGTTCATCATTAGCCCGAGAGGCAATCCATCACACCACAAACTAGAGTAGGGTATTACACCACAATGGTGGCCCGAACTAGTATAAACCCTTTGTCTCTTGCGTTGCTCTTTCTGTAGCTTAGATCCTAGCGAGGCGGCGAGGTGCAGGTAGGTAGAGCGCGAGATCTCCGCGCACACCCCAGTGTTCGAACCTAGAGGGTCTGCCGGAACCCAAAATCCGACATTTGGCGCGCCAGGTAGGGGTGCACCGGAATCCACCTTCTGCCGCTTCGCGTCCCGTCGCATCATCATCATCATGTCCAGCGACCAGGCAGGCAACCCTGATCCCTGGGCGGCCTGGCCTGCCCACGCAGAGCCGCTCGCCCCGGGCAACCCCACGCCCCAGGAAGCTCGCGGTCCGCAGGGCGCTACGGGCCGCAGGCGGCGCAGACAGGAAACGACAGCTCTCACGCAGCGGCAGGCGCGATCGGCGGTGAGGGCCTCCCACCACGCTGCGGCCACGGTGCCGTACACCCGGCGGGAGCAGGTGAACTCGAGGGCCGCGCTCATAGTGGCCCGAGAGCTACTACAATGCAGGCTGCTGGAAGGCGGCCACGACGTGCTGCTGGAGCGGGTGGCAGTGCTCCTGGGCTTCGCCGCCTCAGGGGCTCCCCCCTTCTGCACCCAACTCCCACCGCAGGTCCAGGGAGGCCCGCACGGAGGCTCCACGCACGCCCGAGCAGCCCCAAGCGGACTCCAAGGCCACCCCAACACCGGCGAGGCCATCAGCACCGGGCCAGCCGCGGCGCTGCCTCCTCCCCTGGCCATCAAAGAAGGACTCGCCACAACCCACGGCCCCGGTGGGCTGCCGCGCTATCACCCCCAGGCGGGCACATCAAGCGGAACTGCGTGGCACGCAGAGTGCTACGGCGCGGCCTTCGGGATGGCGACCCCAGAAGAGTACGTGCCCCACATGATGGACCAAGGGCGCGCGCATGAGGACCAACAAGGCTTGCTCCTCAGCCCAAGCTGGGGAGACGAGACACCAGAAGTTGAGCTCTTCTAGGAGCCCCGAGAAGGGCCCGTCGCCTACGCTGGAAGCAACGACTATCAGGTACCACTAATTCCTCAGGAGCAGGCATACGCCAACCATGGATCGCAGGAGGTGCAGGTCACCACAACGGGCGGCTGCCCCACTCCCGCAACTTCCTACCCCTCAGGAGGAGGGCGCCCGGGGCTGCAGGAGAGGGGACAAGATCCGACATCACCACCGCGGCGTTCGGAGCAAGGCGTCCTCAGGAGGAAGGCCCTCTGCTGGGGAGGTGCCTTAGGGCCTGCCCCTGGAAGAGGACCTGTGGTCGTCAGGGGAACCGCTAGCGACCGCTCTACCCCATCGGCGGCGTCCTGGTTTCTGGTCATCGTCGGTGGCACTAGAGTGTGGCGCAAGGCAGGGCTCTCGTCTGGCAATATGAAGCAAGGCCGGTACCTGTGAAGAAGGCCCAGTGCCTGTGAAGCTCGCCGCCCCGTGACACTCTCACGTAATAATGAGTGGGGCTGTACACGCCCCAGAGTCTCAGGGGTGCCGGTCTCAGGCCCTGGGGCTCCCTCCCACGCCCAGTGGCAGCACTTAGCTCCGCGCTGGTGAGAAGACGTCCAAGACTAGATAGGTGCTGGACACGGCCTTTTTTCTGCTTTCGTTGCTTTTTCCCCTTGGTTGTCATTCTCCCCCGTTGAATTTAAGTTGGATTTGAGCTCGAAGATTTGTGTGTGTTCGGGGAAGGGGTGTTTAGTCTCGTTGGAGCAATCTCTCGCGTTCTGGTTACCACTTTGCCTCAGCTGCCTCCCCTCGTGAGCCCCTCGCGAGCCGGGTAAGGCCTAGCTTGCGTGCAGCCCAGACTGCCGTCGCCGTGCCCTCTCAGGAGGTTTTCATTACAGGTTCGGTGGGCTCGTTCAGGATACGCTCGAGACATCACAGCCCTCCGCAGGCTGACTCGAGGCCCACGCGGGTCGAAGGTAAGCAAGCCAGCCAGCTCGTCGTAAAGTCAGCTGCTTGACACGGGCATACGGGTGATATCACATTTACTAATACGCTGAATGCAAGTTTTTACATGAGGGGCTCCCCCTCCCAAAATGCTCTTACAACCTCCAGGGCAAAGCCCAAACTCTGTTTGCGCAGGGTAAAAAAGCAGGGAAAACACACGGTCAATCGGATAAATCCCCCAATGCATCCTCAGGAGCACCTCCTGAATCGCCGCTGGCATCGCTGGCCTCGCCGTCGTTCTCCGCATCGCCGTCAGCGGCACCAGGGCCGTTCACCACATCGCCTTCATCACCAGCCACGACCGCGTTGTCGTTATCAGCAGTGAAGGCCCTGACAAGGGCATCCACGTTGTCTTCCACCCAGCATGCCAGGTCGTCCCAGACGGCCTGGGGTACTGGGGCGATGGCGGCGTCAAAGTCGAAGTTGGGGTCCATGTTCTGGAGGTAGCTGAAGACACGGGAGAAGGCGCCCGAGCAGGGCGCGACTCCTCTCCTCCACCAGCCTGTTGGCTCTGACCGACCGCGCCTCCAGCTACGTCACCATGTCAGTGAAGAACTGAAGATTGCCAGCATAGTTGACTGCACGGGGCTGGTCAACAGCCGCCTCGCAGATGTTACCCAAGGCCGCATTGGCTCTCTCCTGAAGCGTGGCGAGCATGGGGCCGTGCTCGTGCTCCAGAATCCGCCGCTGGCATATCTCATCTTTGTTCTACCGCACAACGGCCTTAGCCTCGTCCACCCGCTGGCGGAGAAGAATTGCCTCTACGCGGGAGGTGGTCAACTCCTCCTACACCACATCAAGGGCAGCCCGGGAAGCGTCGGCCCGCCGCGTCACTTCCTCCAGCTTGGCCCTCAGGGTGGCGGTTCTGCCTTCAGCTTCGACCCGGATCAACCCCAGCCTCTCCTCAAACTCGCGCTCAAGGTTCAAGCGGGTCGTCGTCACCCCGTGTTCAACCTCTTCCAGGACTCGGGCCTCGCGCGCAGCAGCGTCATCCTCCGCCTGTGTCACCAAGCGCTCCCTCGTCTCCAGACGTTCAAGATCACGAGCGCGCTCAGCAGCTTCCAGCGACAGCGCCTCCTCATGCCTCAGGAGCTCTACCTGGTCAACCGAAGCCACCTTCATTGACGCAAGGTCCATCTCATGCAGCTCCACCTGCTGCTCCAGGGAGTGGCACCGGGCAAGGAGTTCCCGCGACCGCTCATCCGCCGCCTCACACCGCCGGTCAGCCTCTCGGGCCTCCTCGACGGCTCGGGAACGGGCCTCCCAAGAGGCCGCCAGCAATGCCTCGGCCTCCTTGTTGTCGAGGTCACGCTGGTGGCGCGCAAGGGTGACAGCCGCCTTCAGCTTGCGCCCCTCTTCAGCCAGGCGCAGGCCCTCAGCCTCAAGGCGCGCATCTTCATCAGCAAGCTCTTCACCGAGCTGGCTCACCGCGTCAGCCGCCCTCCGGTGAAACCCTTGGCGAAGAACGTGACGCCTCCGGGCGCGCTCGAGCACGTCTTCTACATCGTCATCCGCCCCAAGTAAGCACGGGGGGGCACGAATCAGCACTCCCCCTCTGGGCAGGGGGCTGGGGGTTGGTGCCCTCGTTATGGCCGGGCACGCCTCGCCAGAAGCCCGGCCAGGAGCCAGCCCCTCCCCAAATGAAGTACGCAGGGCCAACCTCAGCCAATCGCCATCCATGACCAGACGCGAAGCCCAAGGCAGGCCGGCTATGCCCCGAGAAGGCTCGCAAAGAAGGGTCGCGAGGCGCGCAGGGCCGCGATGCACCACAGGATGGCTCACCTCTCCGACCGGCTTCACCGCGAGGGCTCTGCTTGAGCTCGGAGCACTCGAAGGCGATGGAGAGGGTGGGGCCTGGGGGGATGGCTCCTCAGCCATCTCCGTGAGCTCGGCGGGAAGGGCCCTGCAGAGCATGGATCAGTTAAAGCAACGGGAGGATCAAGAGCTAGGGAAGGGGAAGTCTTACTCATTAATGGCGAAATACTTCCTACGCTACAGCAGGCGGCAAGGGTGATCGTCACCCAAGGCCTCCCTTTTCTTTCGGAGAGCCTCTAAGTCCACGCGGAAGCGACCCAGGAGCTGAGCGCAAGGGTCAGCCTGCGACGAGGAAGAAGCGTCAAGATGCCCAGCGTCCGAAGCATCGTCCTGATGCACGCTGTCGGTCGCCTCACCAAGAAGGATAGCTGGGGGCCCAGGGGCCTCAACCGCGGGGATCGTAGGCAGCGGCTCAACGCCTCCAGCCGCAGCAGTACGGGCCTCAGGAGCTGCCCCCTCAGGAGTGCTGCCTGGCATCGACACTCCGGCGAGGGCCCCCTCAGCCTCCGGTGGCCCATGCCTCCCTGCTCCGCCACTCGAGGAAGGATCGCCATGGGCGATTGGGAGGGCAATCACCATCACTGGGTTCTCGCAAGGCCCTGTGAGGCCAGCGGGGCGCAGCCCCCATTCGTCGAAGCCGGGCATCTGCTTCACAAAGTCGCCCCTGTTCAAGCAAAGGTACAGCAAAGCCCCGCCATGCCGGACGCTGCCGGGGGAAGGGTCCCTAGTCAAGACCAGAGCACCTTCCTCAGCGCTTCGGGCGTCAGGTCCTCCTCCTGGAGCCTCATGCAATCTCCACGCCCGTCGAAGGCCGACATCCGACGGGAGTGGTGCTGGAGAGGGGCAATGCGGCATAGCAGGAACTCCTTCACCACCTTGGGCACCATCACGCCGAGCACCCTCAGGAGCGCGAAGCAATGCCAGACGAAGATGAGCCGGGGGCTCGTGAGCGTCTCCTGGCCCCAGCCTGAATTGGGGATAGCTGGCGACTTTGGCTCCGAAAGCAGGGGGTTGGGCACCCCTACATCCACGTACAGCCACCGCTCGCGGAATCCAGGCGCGGACGGAGGAAGATGGAAATCAATCCCTGAAGCCGCTGTTTCTGGCGCGACGATAAAGCTCGCGCACCCTGAGCATTGGGTGGGATCGACGAGGCCCAGAGAGAAGAAGTGACGCAGCAAGGCAATCGAAGGTGGTATGCCGACCATTGCCTCAAAGACAAAGGCGAAGACGGCAAGAAGAGTAATGGATTCAAGACCCAAATGCATCATATGGATCTGGTAATGGGAAAGCACAGCGTTGAAGAAATCAGAAAAGGGGGGAACTAATCCCGCCCACAGGGCGTCCGCAAAGTACTGGACCTTGGTGACTACCCTGTCGATGGAGAAGTGGGATGCGGGCCAGGATGTCGTCCTCCCGCACTCGTTGAAGATGGTGGCCAGAGCAGAGCTAACCTTGCCCAGGCTTTCTCGGTTGAGTATGATTGACCGATCGATGGCGGGAGCCGCCGGCGACGGCGAGCGAGGCGGAGGCACCGGTTTCTTCCCTTTTCCTTTCTTCGTCGGAGCCATGGCGACGGGAAGACAGAGGATTTGAGATTGGATTGGAAGCAGAGACTGGAGATCGAGAGGAGGAAGAGCAGGGGACGGTCGAGCGGCGAAAAGAGGAAAGACCGTGTGCAACCACAGGTCCGCCTAGCTGGGCGCAAAAGGAGGAGGCGTGGGAGAACAGGGCCAGCCACGTCCAATCAACCGCCACACGGCGCCTGAGGCCGCAGGCTGTTAGGGCCCGCGGCGCTTCGCACTTACCCCTTCGCTTCTCTGCTCAGCCAAGTCCGGGCGCACCTTGGGCCTGGGGGCTACTGTCGGCGTTCTAGGAACGGGGGTCCCAAGACTTGCCTGCCTGCGACCTGCGGCGTGGCTCAAGGGAGCAGCCCAGCGCGGCCCATCTTCATCAGCACAATCTCAAGACCCTCGCGAGGGGCCAAGCCTCATGGGGCGGACGACAGGAAGCTTCCTCGGGCACGGCCTCGTCAGGGAGGCTCGTGAGGAGGCAGAGAGATCAAGGCGGGGTACCTCACGAGGTGCCCATGACGTGAGCCATGACGACCAAAGCCAGGTGGGCGCCGGCCTGCACAGAGTCCTTGTTTCCTCTTTGGTGTATAGGGAGCAAGCGCAGGCAAGAGCATCAAGCAAAGGCAGCCATTTCGGTGCAACAAGACCAAGACGAGCAGAACGGCAGGATGGAGGTCATCATGGAGCCCAAGCCAGCGTCACCACCAGAGCCTTTGGCAGGCGAGGACCACTTTAGTCAGGATAAGTGTACTAGATGTTCCGCTTCAAAATGGCTAATTGTTGGCGCCCTTCCAGCTCAAATATTTGGGAAGAGGCCCAGGGCCTTTGCCTATAAATAGGACTAGCCACCCACAAGGTAGAGGCATCTAGAAGTCGATCGGCCTATCACCTAGGAGAGCGACTGAACTCCCTCTAGCAGTTCATCGCACTAACCAGGAACAGACCCTTGCAAGGTTGTTCTTCCTTGTATTGTTCATCATCATCCCGAGAGGCAATCCACCACACCACAAACTAGAGTAGGGTATTACACCACAATGGTGGCCCGAACTAGTATAAACCCTGTGTCTCTTGTGTTGCTCTTTCCGTAGCTTAGATCCTAGCGAGGCGGCGAGGTGCAGGTAGGTAGAGGGCGAGATATCCGCGTGCACCCGAGTGTTCGAAACTAGAGGGTCTGCCGGAACCCAAAATCTTGTTGTTGTTGTTGTTGTTGTTGTTGCTGTTGCTGTTGCTGTTGCTGTTGCTGTTGTTGTCGGTGTTGCTGTTGTTGTTGCTGTTGCTGTTGCTGTTGCTGCTGTTGTTGTTGTTGTTGTTGTTGTTGTTGTTGTTGTTGTTGTTGTTGTTGTTGTTGTTGTTGTTGTTATTGTT
>NC_041385.1:556277875-556314105 GCF_002162155.2 Triticum dicoccoides
GTTGTTGCTGCTGTTGTTGCTGCTGTTGCTGCTGGTGTTGCTGCTGGTGTTGCTGTTGCTGTTGTTGTTGCTGTTGCTGTTGCTGTTGCTGTTGCTGTTGCTGTTGTTGTTGCTGTTGCTGTTGCTGTTGTTGTTGTTGTTGTTGTTGTTGTTGTTGTTGTTGTTGTTGTTGTTTTTGTTGTTGTTGTTGTTGTTTCGACGTTTATTTTTATTGCGGCGAGGTTTACCATTGTCGTCCCACACCTCCGAAGTCCCAGGATCACCCGAGCTATTGCTTCTACAAGCGAACCAGGTGTCTTCGCCCGCACAGAAGCGGGTCATAAGTGTCGTTAAGGCTGCCATAGTTATTTTTAGTTAAGAATCGATTCCAAAGCTTGCAGGCCGATTCGCCTGCTGCTGAACTATGTGACTCAAGTCGTCAGCTTCTGGTGGTCGGACATAAGTGCTCTGAAACTTGGCCCAAAAAGCATCTTCCAAGTCTTCCCAGGTTCCAATGGATTTTTCTGGGAGGCTGTTTAGCCAGTGCCGTGCTGGTCCTTTTAGCTTTAGAGGAAGATATTTGATGGCGTGAGGGTCATCTCCTCGAGCCATGTGAATGTGGAGAAGAAAATCTTCAATCTAGAAGGCCGGATCCGTCGTTCCATCATTCTGTTTGATGTTTATAGATTTAAACCCTTCTAGAAATTGGTGTTCCATGACCTCGTCGGTGAAGCATAAAGGGTGTGCGGCCTCTCTATATCGTGCAATATCGCCGTGGAGATCGGCTGACAATTGAGTTCTGTTCTGATCCCGGTTATAGTAATGGTCGTCACGCTAGGCTTCATAGTCGTTGTCTCGCGCCGGGGCACGACCCCTTGATCCGTAGATTGATCTAGTCTGACCAGCTTTATTGGCTAGGTCACGTTGTAAGTCATATGTGTATCCCACAGCTGTTGTCTCCCTGCCTCTTTGGCGAGGAGGTGTGGGTTGGTTTTCGGCTAGATATGCCGCTTTATCCCGTCGACGTAGTGGTCGGTCTGGTTGGTCTGCCTGATTGTATTTTGATGGTATTGGCTCGAGTGCTTCGTCGTTGAACTGTGGCAGCAACTTGCACTTAGGGTAACTATCAGCAGGTCGCTCGTGGCCGTATTCCTCAGCGGCCAGGACCTTAGTCCATATTTCATTAAGCATATCTTGCTTGGCTTTGAACTGTTGCTGCTTCTTTTTTAGGCTCCGGGCTGTAGCAATGAGCTGTCGCTTGAAGCGTTCTTGATCAAGTTGTTCCTCTGGGATGATTAAATCTTTGTCGCCGAGGCTGACCTCCTCTTCGGATTCTGGCATATAGTTGTTGTCCTCAAAATCTTCGTGATCAGCGTATTCAGGACTATGTTCACCGTTTTCCCTCTCGTCTTGTTTGGACATGGGCTCGACGGGGTATTCACGATCTTCGGCATCATCTGGAGTATCATTGTCTTGGTGCCGGTGTTACTGTCCTTCGCCCTACGCGATCGTGAGCGGCGCCGCTTACGTCGGTGCTTTGGTGGTTTATCAATGGGTTTGTCCTCATTAGGGTTCTGATCGTCCTCATCGTCGTTTTTATCAGCAGTGTCCACCATGTATACATCATAGGTTGAAGTGGCCGTCCAATACCCCGTGATGGGTGGGACTTGTTGCGGATCGATGTTTTCATTGTCGTCCATGCTGTCGATGTCTTTGGACGCGTAGTCCAGCATGTCGGTTAAATCCTCGATAGTGTCTACTAAGTGGGTGGTGGGTGGGGCGTAAAATTCCCCGTTCTCAGCCTCCATCCTGAGCTGGGTATAGTTCAGAGTAAGAGCCCCGATGATGGCAAGAGTCTGCATCAATCCCAATGTTTCGTCTAGAAGCGGAAGTGGGACCGGAAACTGCGGATCTGCTGGACTGAGTTCAGCATGGAACGCCTGATTGGACCCGTTGAGTTTGCAGACCTCAGCAGTTCGGAATGGTCGCCCAGAGTCAGGTCTAAGATTGCATCTGGGTCTTTGGTCGGGAGTTCCACACGAAAAACAGAATCTGTCTAAAACAGAATAGTCTATGGCAATCTGTAACTTATGAATACTTCTGGAACCCTGAAAATCCTACCAAAATAGGACGTCCTAGGAAATTTGTCTATTGATCTACAGCAAAAAGAATCAACGCAAAAGCATGTTTCTGTGATTTATTGAATTTTTTCTCGTGAGTGCAAAGTTTCTGTTTTTCAGCGTAACTATTACCATAGGTTATCCTATAGGTTTTACTTGGCACAAACACTAATTAAAACATGAAAAACACATCTAAACAGAAGCTAGATTAAATATTTATTACTAAACAGAAGCAAAAAGCCAGAAACAAAAAAAATTGGGTTGCCTCCCAACAAGCACTATCGTTTAACGCCCCTAGCTAGGCATAAAAGCGAGAATAGATCTAAGTAGTACTATCTTGGGCATTAGGAAAGAAAAGCAAAAATTTCCTTTCTATAGCATTCATTATTCTATTTTTGGAAAGCACATTGCCATTAATGGAGGAAGAAAGATTAAGCACATTACGGAAATTTGCATCTACGCTAGCCTTCATTTCTTTGATAATTTCGTTTTGATAAAAGCATAAGAGAGTGGTGGATTCAACCTTATCATTCATGGGGTGCCCAAATATAGTTTTCATTTTTTTCATAAGTATCTATAGCATCCCCTTCAACAAAACCTCCTTCAAAAATGGAATCTAGAACTTGCTTGAAAGAAGCGGGTAAACCAACATAAAAGCTTTTTAAGTATATCTCAATTTGGTATTGTGGTACATAACTAGCTCGAGTCCTTAATAACCTATCCCAAGCATCTTTTAAAGAATCGTCAAGAAATAACAAAAAATTCCGGAGTCATCTTCATCAAAATTATTCAAACTCTCGCTGGTAACACTAGTAGGTCTTTCCATAGCATCATTATGTATGAGCTTCGAGAGGATCGAGGGACTACCCAAGGTACTAAAACCCTGGAAGGACCCTTAGTTCTTTTCGATTCGGCCATGGTAACAGAAGGCAAACGGAAAAAGAGGGCAAATAAAACGGCAAGGGTTAAGTGGGGGAGAGGAAAACGAGATGCAAATGGCAAATAATGTAATGCGAGGGAGATGAGTTTGTGATGGGTACTTGGTATGTCTTGACTTGAGCAAAGACCTCCCCGGCAACGGCGCCAGAAATCCTTCTTGCTACTTCTTGAGCTTGTGTTGGTTTTCCTTGAAGAGGAAAGGGTGATGCAGCACAGTAGCGTAAGTATTTCCCTTAGTTTTTGAGAACCAAGGTATCAATCCAGTAGGAGGCTCCTCAAAAGTCCCACGCACCTACACAAACAAACAAGAACCTCGCAACCAACGCGATAAAGGGGTTGTCAATCCCTTCATGGCCACTTGCGAAAGTGAGGTCTGATAGAGATAATATGATAAGATAAATACTTTTGGTATTTTTTTGATATAGATTGGGAAGTAAAAGATGCAAATAAAAGTAGATTGAAAAATTATATAATAGAAGATAGACCCGGGGGCCATAGGTTTCACTAGTGGTTTCTCTCAAGATAGCATAAGTATTACGGTGGGTGAACAAATTAATTATTATCGAGCATTTGATAGAAAAGCGCATAGTTATGAGATTGTCTAGGCATGATCATGTATATAGGCATCACGTCTGTGACAAGTAGACCGACTCCTGCCTGCATCTACTACTATTACTCCACACATCGACCGCTATCCAGCATGCATCTAGAGTATTAAGTTCATGAAGAATAGAGTAACGCATTAAGAAAGATGACATGATGTAGATGGATAAAATCATGCAATGTGATATAAACCCCATCTTTTTATCCTCGATGGCAACAATACAATACGTGCCTTGATGCCCCTGCTGTCGCTGGGAAAGGACACCGCAAGATTGAACCCAAAGCTAAGCACTTCTCCCATTGCAAGAAAGATCAATCTAGTAGGCCAAACCAAACTGATAATTCGAAGAGACTTGCAAAGATAACTTAATCACACATAAAAGAATTCAGAGGATATTCAAATATTTCTCATCGATAAACTTGATCATAAACCCACAATTCATTGGATCTCGACAAACACACCGCAAAAAGAGTTACATCAAATAGATCTCCAAGAAGATCAAGGAGAACTTTGTATTGAGATTCAAAGAGAGAGAAGAAGCCATTTAGCTAATAACTACGGACCCGAAGGTCTGTGGTAAACTACTCACAACTCATCGGAGAGGCCTTGGGGATGATGTAGAGGCCCTCCATGGTGGATTCCCCCTCTGACGGAGCGCCGGCGAAGGCTCCAAGATGGGATCTCACAGATACAGAAGGTTGCGGCGGTGGAATTAGGTTATCATGGTCGCTTATGATGTTTTTAGGGTACGGGAGTATATATAGGCAAAGGAGGTATGTCAGTTGACGCTCGAGGGCCCACGAGGGTGGGGGCGCGCCCACCCCCAGGGGGTGCACCGGGCACCCTCGTGGCCGCCTCATTTGTTGCTTGACGTCCACTCCAAGTCTCCTGGTTGGCATTTGTTCCAAAAAGATTGCTCCCCAAAGGTTTCATACCATTTGGACTCTGTTTGATATTCCTTTTCTTCGAAACACTGAAATAGGCAAAAAAATAGCAATTCGGGCTGGGCCTCCGGTTAGTAGGTTAGTCCCAAAAATGATATAGAAGTGTAGAGTAAAGCCCATAAACATCCAAAATAGGTAATATAATAGCATGGAACAATAAAAAATTATAGATATGTTGGAGACGTATCAAGCATCCCCAAGCTTAATTCCTGCTCGTTCTTGAGTAGGTAAATGATAAAAATAGAATTTTTGATGTGGAATGCTACCTAGCATAATTCTTAATGTAATTTTCTTTATTGTGGCATGAATGTTTAGATCCAAATGATTCAAAATAAAAGTTCATATTGACATAAGAAATAGTAATACTTCAAGCATACTAACAAGCAATCTTCTCAAAATAACATGGCATTAGAAGGTTTATCCCTACAAAATCATATAGTTTGGTCATGCTCCATCTTCGTCACAAAAGAATGCTCTTATCTTGCACACCCCCGATGACAGCCAAGCAATTGTTTCATACTTTAGCAATCTCAAACTTTTTTCAACTTTCACGCAATACATGAGCATGCGCCATGGATATAGTACTATGGGTGGAATAGAATATGATGATGGAGGTTGTGTGGAGAAGACAAAAAAAAGGAGAAAGTCTCATATTGACAAGGATAATCAACGGGCTATGGAGATGCCCATCAATTGATGTCAACATGAGGAGTAGGGATTGCCATGCAACGGATGCAGTAGAGCTATAAATGTATGAAAGCTCAACAAAAGAAACTAAATGGGTGTGCATCCAACTTGCTTGCTCATGAAGACCTAGGGCATTTTGAGGAAGCCCATCGTTGGGATATACAAGCCAAGTTCTATAATGAAAAATTCCCACTAGTATATGAAAGTGACAACAAATGAGGCTCTCTATATGAAGACCCCCTCCCCCTTTTTTTGGGCGGCCTTTCTCTTTTTTTGGCCTTTCTTTTTTTTTCTTTGGCCTTTTTTTGGCCTTTATTTTTTTATAAGGGACAATGCTCTAATAATGATGATCATCACACTTCTATTTATTTACAACTCATGAGTTACAACTCAAAACTAGAACAAGATATGACTCTATATGAATGCCTCCGGTGGTGTACCGGGATGGGAAATGATGCAAAAGTAGCATGTATGAATTTATGAAGGTGGCTTTGCCACAATACGATGTCAACTACATGATCATGCAAGGCAATATGACAATGATGATGCATGTCATGATAAACGGAACGGTGGAAAGTTGCATGGCAATATATCTCAGAATGACTATGGAAATGCCATAATAGGTAGGTATGGTGGCTGTTTTGAGGAAGATATAAGGAGGTTTATGTGTGATAGAGCGTATCGTATCATGGGGTTTGGATGCACCGGCGAAGTTTGCACCAACTCTCAAGGTGAGAGAGGGCAATGCACGGTACCGAAGAGGCTAGCAATGATGGAAGGGTAAGAGTGCGTATAATCCATGTACTCAACATTAGTCATAAAGAATTCATGTACTTATTGCAAAAATCTATAAGTCATCAAAAACCAAGCACTACGCACATGCTCCTAGGGGGATAGATTTGTAGGAAAAGACCATCGCTCGTCCCCGACCGCCGCTCATAAGGATGACAATCTAAGAACACCCCATGTTTCAAATTTGTTACACAACGGTTACCATACGTCCATGCTACAGGACTTGCCAACTTCAACACAAGTATTATTTAAATTCACAATTACCCAACTAGCATAACTCTAATATTACCACCTCCATATCTCAAAACAATTATCAAGTATCAAATTGATCATAACATCCAATTCACTTCTTATGATAGTTTTTATTATACCCAACTTGGATACCCATCATTCTAGGACCAATTTTATAACCATAGCAAATACCATGCTGTTCTAAAAGACTCTCAAAATACTATAAGTGAAGCATGAGAGATCAACAATTTCTACAAAATTAAACCACCGCCATGCTCTAAATGATATAAGTGAAGATCTAGAGCAAAACTATCTAGCTCAAAAGATATAAGTGAAGCACATAGAGTATTCTAATAAATTCCAAATCATGTGTGTTTCTCCCAAAAGGTGTGTACAGCAAGGATGATTGTGGAAATCTAAAAATCAAAGACTAATATTATACAAGACGCTCCAAGCAAAACACATATCATGTGGCGAATAAAAATATAGCTCCAAGTAAAGTTACTGATAGACGAAGACGAAAGAGGGGATGCCTTCCGGGGAATCCCCAATGTTGGGGATATAACTACAGAGTGTAAACCGCCCAGGAGGGGCCGGTTCACCCTCAACCATATTGAAGCCCACGAAGACCCAGAAGATGGCGCTTTACTGATGAAGCTTAGGGGCCCGGAGCCCAAAGGCGGATTAGGGCCCATAGTGGTAAACCGCCATGGTTATGTAACTTGTATTGTAAGATAGGAAAGGAGAGACCGAGCCAGACACTTTTACGAGCCAGCCTCAGGACTCTATAAACCGGCCGGGCGTCAACCCGTTTATATAAGGGGACGACCCGACGGCGGTTCAGGGACAAGAAACAACAACTCAAGAGCCAGGCATACTGTGTTTAGCTCCCTGGTTATAGAGACCTCAATAATCCCATCACAACTAGACATAGGCCTTTACCTTCATCGAAGGGGCCGAACTAGTATAAAAACCCTCGTGTCATTGGTCCGGTTTAACCCCTTTAAGCTAACCCGTCACGATGGCTCCACGACTAAGTCCTTTCACGAGGACATCTGACGTGATATTTCCATGACAGTTGGCGCCCACTGTGAGGCTATCGCACGATGGTTTTGAGTTCTTGAAGGGCGACTTTGAAGGACTCAAAGGATACGCAGTGGGCCGGATGACCAAGAGTCATCGCGGCAAGCTCTACATCAACGAAGCAGGCTGGGGCCCCGAGGCCGGCTCAATCGAGTACGGGTACCGGGTCCCCTTCGGCGGAATTCACGTCTTCATCGGCAAGATCGGCGAACCGGGCCCTGAGCCAGATCTCTGCACCGACCTCGTCGATATGGCTCAGCGTGCAAGCCCCGCCCGGATTCAGCCTGCCATGAAGCGTGTGCTTGTAGGATGTGTCCACGGGATCGGATCTGAACTGGTGTCGGAAGGTGAGACGGTCGCTTATTCCGACGGCGAATCATTTGTTGGTGAAACTGAATCCTTGTACCAAGTTCAGGACAGTGTGTTCGAAGGGTATTCCGATGGCACCAGTATTCCGGAATTTCTTGAACCGCCAAACTGAGTCAGAATCTTCATGGCCGGAACACAGGCAACTTTGCAAAACTCTACTGCGGCGGCATCCGGACCAGTAGTGGGGGCAGGAGGCTCCGCGCGCCGGCTGGCTCAAGTTCTCTCCGGTTTGATGGATGCCTGGGCAACCTTGTTGACCACGGTAGTTACTCCGGCGTCGCAGGATCAACACAATGCGGACGTTGCGAGGCTAAAGGATCAGATAACACAGGCCAAAGAGGATTTAGCGGCTGAGGAGATCCGGATGGCTGAGGAGCGGACCGCTTTAGATGCCCAGGCACAGAGGATTCAAGCCGAGAATTATCAACTTCTAATGGATCAGGACGCTTCAAATGAAGTATTCAGGAGGAGACATCGATCTCACTTGCCGGCGGATTACAATGCGATGAACCTCTTTGGTACACCAGGAGCAGGGACTAGCAATCTGGCAGCAGTGAACCGGACTATTGTGCCAAGGACCGGAGCACCCGATCAACCTCAGGTGATGGGTCCACCTCGACGAACGGACAACCCGCCACGATATGCCACACCCCCGCTGGGTCACTTCTCTACCCCTTTGGACAATATGATAGCAGCAGCATCCCGACTGGTAGCTATTCCGATAGAGGGTGAATTGCCAGCGGCGGTTGAGACACGGCGGGCCAGGGATCTTCTTCAAACGGCTATGACGCAGCAGCAAGCTTACTCGTATAGCCGAGACAGGATTCACACGACCCCACGTCCGAGCAAAAGCTATAGCAGGCATATAGATGAACCGGAGGTGTCCAGCAATGCGCGGTGCCGTATTGTCCCTCAAGGACCCAATCCGGCTCATGGTGAGGGGAACACTCAGGACGTGGTGGATAATGGCAGAGCATGAAGGGAGGTCGCTTTAGCAGCACAGCATACGGGTTGTTATCAACTCGCCCCGGTTCAGCCAGCAGCGTCCGTGGACCGAGGCACCGGGCTTGCTTTCAGTTCTTGGGGAGTGCCGTGTCTTATTCCGGCTCTCCGTAATGTGCGACTGCCTAAGGACTTCAAGGGCCCATGTAAGGTACCTAATTATACCGCTGATCAGCCACCCGAGGCATGGGTGGAAAGTTATGAGATGGCAATGGAGATGTTGGACGTGGATGAAGCGGCTTGTGCAAAGTACTTCACAATGATGTTGGAGGGAACAGCCCGTACATGGTTGAAAAACTTGCCGGCTAATTCCGTCGAGTCATGGGACCAGTTGAAGGCCCGGTTTATAGCCAATTTCAAGGACACATGTAAACAGCCTATGTCCATTGTGGATCTGGATGCCTGTGTTCAAGGGGAGAACGAGTCAACAACTCATTAGGTGCGCCGAGTTTCAGAAGTTTTGCATTCTTCAGACTGGATTAACGCTGGCCAAGCAATCATCAGAACATAACTGCCGGTTTAAGTCGCTGAAGATGAAGTTGGGATGGCTCAAGCGCCACTGCAATGATATGGGCACCCTTATGGCCGCCTTGGTCAAATATGTCGATTCTGATAATACCAAGGATCCCAATTCTTATGAGGAGAAACCGAAGAAGGGAAAGAAGAACGGCGGTGCAAAGGGACAGCAGCACAACCAAGGAGGCCATGGGAATAATGGTAAGCGCAAAGCAGATTCAGATTTCATAGCTAACGCTAATGTACAGCGTCATAAGGGTAAACCGCCCCAGCATGGTGGCGGAATGAATCTGGAGCGTTTGTTAAACCAGCCCTGCCTAAAGCATGGGACCAAGGAGGTTCCTGCAACACATCTTTGGAAGGATTGTCACATTATGAAGGAGTTCAAAAACTCTAATCTTTTCCGATATGATCAGGGTCCATCGGGCGGTTCAGGTCTGGTTTTCATAATGGCGGTGGTTCAAACTCTAGATTTTAGAATAATCAGGGCAACCAGAACAACAAAGGTGACAATAACCAACAGAATAATCAAGGGAATCAGCAGCAGTCAGGTTATCAGAGTCACCCAAAGCAGTTGAATGGTGGGTAGTATCATGTGTTCACCACTAGTTTGTGCAAGCGTGATCAGAAGCTTCACAAGATGGCAGTTAATACTATTGAACCGGCAGTACCACGCTACTTGCGGTGGTCCGAGCAACCCATTGTGTGGAGCAGAGAGGATCATCCGCCCCGGGTTGACAATCCGGGTCACCTGGCTTTGGTGGTGGCACGTCAGGTGGGAGGTTATAAGTTCACCAAAGTGCTTATGGATGAAGGGAGCAGTATCAACATTCTGTATTATGAGACCTTCCGTCGCATGGGGTTGACAGACAAGAGTCTTAAACCGTCAAACACTGTTTTCCATGGTGTAGTCCCAGGTAAATTAGCATATCCTGTTGGCAAGATCACTTTGGAGGTTGTGTTTGGTGATGAGCATGACTCACGGTCTGAAACATTGACCTTTGAAGTGGTGAGGATCCAGAGCCCGTACCACGCACTGTTTGGACGGTCGGCTTATGCAAGGTTCATGGTAAGGCCCTGTTATATTTACTTGCAGCTCAAGATGCCGGGTCACAAGGGGACCATCACGGTTCACGGAAGTCCTAAGATCGCTCTGGATTGCGAGGAAGGTGATGCGGCTTATGCTGAGTCGGTTTGTGCTACAGAGGAATTAAAACACTATAGGGACAATGTTGATCCGGCGGACATGACCCCTCTGAAGAAGCCCACCACTGAGCATGACCCGAGCCTGAAATTCAAACCGGCTGATGAGACTAAGCTTGTTGATTTTGTTCCTGGCGATTCATCCAAACAGTTTAGCATCAGCACAAGTCAGGATCCAAAATAGGAAAACGCGCTCATCGAGTTCATCCATGAGAACCGGGACATTTTTGCATGGAAGCCTTCTGACATGCCAGGTGTACCGAGGGAACTCGCTGAGCACACTCTCAATATTGATCCCAAGTTTAAACCAGTCAAGCAGTTTCTTCGTCGCTTTAACGAGGAGAGACGCAAGGCAACTGGTGAGGAGGTAGCCCGGCTATTGGCTGCTGGGTTTATCGTTGAAGTATTTCACCCTGAATGGTTGGCTAATCCGGTGCTTGTTCTTAAGAAAAACGGCACTTGGCGCATGTGTGTGGACTACACAGATTTAAACAAAGCTTGTCCGGTTGATCCATTTTCTCTCCCGCGTATTGATAAGATCATTGATGCGACGGCGGGTTGTGAGTGTTTGAGTTTCTTGGATGCTTATTCAGGTTACCACCAGATCAAGATGGCAGTTAAGGACCAGGAGAAGACCACCTTCATCACTCCCTTTGGAGCCTTCTGCTATGTTTCTATGCCTTTTGGGCTCAAGAGTGCCCAGGCAACTTATGAGCGCTGTGTGCAAAATTGTCTTCACACTCAGATTGGGCGCAATGTTCATGCCTATCTTGATGACATTGTGGTAAAGTCCAGGAAGAAGGAGACATTGATAGAGGATCTCAAGGAGACCTTTGACAATCTGCGTGTTTACAAGATGATGCTCAATCCGGACAAGCGTGTTTTCGGTGTTCCGGCTGGCAAGCTCCTGGGTTTTTTGGTGTCCAACAGGGGCATTGAGGCTAATCCGGAGAAGATCAAAGCGATTACATCTTTGGCTAAACCGGCGTGCATCAATGACGTTCAGCATCTGGCAGGTTGAATTACAGCCCCCAGCCAGTTTATTAGCCGCTTGGGAGAGAAGGCGATCCCTCTATATCAGATGTTGAAGAAAACAGACACCTTTGTCAGGAGTGATGCATCTAATGCGGCATTTGAAGACTTGAAGCGGCAGTTGGCTAAACTGCCGGTCCTTGCTACTCCGGTTGAGAAAGAGCCCTTGTTATTGTAGGTGGCTGCTAATGCCCGTGCTGTCAGTGTGGCAATTGTGGTGGAGCGCAAGGAGGCTGGCAAGGAATATCCGGTTCAATGGCCAGTTTACTATATCAGTGAAGTGCTCATCGAGTCAAAGCAGAGATATCCACATTGGCAGAAGCTGGTATATGGAGTTTTTATGGCAAGTCGGAAGCTCAAGCAATACTTTCAAGGCCATCCCATTAAAATGGTCAGTTCAACACCTTTGGGCGATATAATTTAGAACAGGGAGGCAACTGTCCGGGTTGCAAAATGGGCAATTGAGCTTGGTCCTCGCGGGTTGAAGTATATGCCTCGAACAACCATCAAGTCTCAAGCACTTGTTGACTTCATCAATGATTGGACCGAGTTACAAGCACCAGAGGACAAACTGGATAATACATACTAGACTATTCACTTTGATGGATCCAGGCAATTGGAGGGCTCGGGGGCTGGAATTGTCCTTACTTCCCCTCGAGGTGATAAAATTTGTTATGTCCTCCATTTAATGTTCCCCTGTACTAACAATGTAGCTGAGTACGAGGCTTTACTCCACGGGCTCCGTGTGGCCAAGGAGATGAACTTAAGCCAGGTACGATGCTTTGGAGACTCTGATCTGGTGGCCCAACAAGTTTCTGGTACTTGGGATTCTAAGGAGCAACTAATGGCGGCTTACAGACGCGAGGTGGATATTGTGGTGGGTCACTTCAAAGGGTATCAGGTTGAGCATATTGATCAGCGTAAAAATGAAGCGGCAGATGCTTTGAGCTGGCTAGGATCTCAGCGTAAACCGGTATCTCCCAATACCTTTTTAGATATCTTGCATAACCCATCTGTTAAGTTGCCTACAGAAGAGGATTTAGCTATTCCTGATCCGGAGGCTCAATTGGTGGCTGCTTTACATATTGTGCCAGATTGGATGGTTCCATATCTGGCGTATATGAACCGGGGCGAGTTACCAGATGATGAAGTTTTGGCCAGGCAGATAGTCCGGCGATCCAAGTCCATGGTTATTCACAATGGCGAGTTACACCGCTGCAGTGTTTTAGGCGTATTTCAGCGTTGTGTTTCTCCTGAAGAAGGCCAAGAGATCCTATAGAAAATTCATGAAGGGGATTGTGGTCATCATGGCGGTTCAAAGTCCCTGGTTGCTAAAGCTTTTCGTCATGGGTTCTACTGGTTGACAGCTCATGCTGATGCGGAGGATCTGGTAAAGCGGTGTGATGCTTGTCAGAAGTTTTCACGCCAAGCTCATGTTCTGGCTCAAGAGTTAAGGATGATTCCTATCACTTGGCCGTTTGCCACTTGGAGGCTTGATATGGTGGGGCCCTTTAAGCGCTCCAAGGATAAGAAGACCCACCTGTTGGTGGCGGTTGACAAATTCACCAAATGGGTTGAAGCGGAGCCTGTCAGCAAGTGTGATGCGGCTACGGCGGTTCGATTTCTCAAAAAGATTATCTTCCGCTTTGGCTTTCCACACAGCATCATCACGGACAATGGAACAAACCTTTCTAAAGGTGAGATGGAGGACTTCTATCAGAGAGAGTACATCTGGCTTGACTTAGCATCTGTGGCGCACCCCCAGTCCAATGGTCAAGCCGAGCGAGCAAATCAAGAAATCTTGAAGGGTATCAAGCCCCGGCTCATGGTTCCTTTAAAGCGGACGCCGGGCTGTTGGGTGGAAGAATTCCCTTCTGTGTTATGGAGCATCAACACCACCCCCAATAGATCGACGGGTTACACACCTTTCTTCATGGTATACGGGGCTGAGGCGGTCCTCCCAAGTGATATTCGTCATGATTTGCCCTGGGTTGCCAATTATGTTGAAGCGGACAATGAGCAAGCACGCCAGGAGGCATTGGACCTGTTACATGAAAAACGGGATATGGCTTTGGCTCGTTCGGCGGTTTATCAGCAAGACCTGCGGCGTTATCACAGCCACTGGGTTAAGACAAGAACCTTTCAAGAAGGCGACTTGGTGCTCCGGCTCATCCAGGATCAGGCCGATATGCACAAGTTATCCCCCCCTTGGGAAGGACCCTTTGTGGTCAGCAAGAATCTGCACAACGGATCATACTACCTCATTGATGTTCGAGACAACTCACGCAGTTCTGAGGAGGAGACCCGGCAGCCGTGGAACATAGCTCTCCTTCGGCCTTACTATACTTGAGCCATAGGCTACTCTTATGTACATATTTCGACAATGTATATATTATGATCAAATAAATAAACCAGCATCCTTGCTATAAGCAGGGCCTCTGCTGTTTTTTCTCAAATATCTTTTGAGTTACATGGGGCCTTCAGCTGACAAAGCAGAGTACTACCTGTTAAACCGGCTATCATGCCACAATACAGCTTGGGAGCTTCACACCCAAGGGGCCAAAGAGAGTCTGGATGCTATGCACAGCTCAAACATAGGCACCCAATGAGCACAGCTCACAACCTTACTTGGGGGCTCTTTGTGTAAAGTAACAAAGAGTTTGAAAGGACCCTTGTAGCTGGGTATCGACCCATGGCTTGGAAGCCTGGTATATTTACCTAAAACCTCGGGTTAACCTGCCTTCATCAAGTAAGCCACTCCTATCCAGGTAATCCTGGCATGACCCACCGAACGTTTGACAGTTACTCTCATTGAGACCCTGAACTCGTCAAAGTTAAAATGACGATTGGTTAGTTGGAGTCCTATCTTAAAAGGCTTTGTCAAATGGTTTAACTCAGCGGCTTGGCATCCCACAAAAAGCCTCGAATTTGGGTCTGGTAGCCCTCGAAAAGCCTCGACTACACGGTTTTATTTGCCTTTGTCAAGATTTTTTTCTCTTTGAAAGAAGTTTTATGTTGAACCAGTATGTTTTTGATCCGGTCTGGCTCTTTAGTTATCATATTAACCCGGTGTTTGTTAACCTGGATCGGCTTTCAACTACAAGTTGTCAGACCTTATTATTGACCCGGTGTTTGTTAACCTGGCTTGGCTGTCAACTAAGTTGACCTTATTATCAAACTGGCGTTTGTTAACCCGGTCTGGCTTTGACTATATGTCGCCAGTTTGATCATCTGGTGTTCATTGTAACCCGACATGAAGTATTACACCATCACTGCATGATGAGAGTTATAGAAACTCAAGATTTGGGTCTTCACCCTTACTACAATCAAACTTGGTAAACCACCTACGTGATGTCATATCACAGGTATAAATTATTTCATATTTATTCAAGTTTGATTATCAATCAAGCTTTATCTTGGGCATTATGACCCGTCTGGCGGTAAACCGCTAGGACAATTTTTTTTTGTATGCAGACATCCGGATCGCATGATATTATCAAAGTATAAGCAAACATAGCATGTATCATGGCGGATCAACAAAGTCATGCATCAGTACCACAGATCAAGGATTTTTAACTAGCCTATTACAAGGCGGTTTAAGGCCCAAAATGTTGATTGTTTTTTCATGACAAAATCTGTCAAAATAACTCGAATGTCGGATTAAGACTCATTGCCTGGACGACGTGAAGTTGATGGATCTTCCGGCGCCGGTTCAGCCTCCTCCTCTCCACCCAGAGGCTGGAAGTCAATGGTGGTCCAGTTAATCCGGGTTAGAGCCTGAAATACAGCTTCTTCACTTATCAGATTGGACGGTTCAACATCAGGGGCGTAAGTGTGCTTACGGATTGGCGGGATAAGGTTTTGCGCTTCTGTCATAGTCGTATCAACCCGCTGATTACTTTCATCATAAAAGGACCGATGAACAGTCAAGTTAGCCTCTGCAGCCAGTTGACTCGATAGTGGATGCATCTCCTTTGTCAAAGCTTTGAGGGCTTCATTGTCAAATGCTGACCCGTCTGTTTGTTCATCCAGAAATCCCTTGGCGAGATCAACTGGATCCAAGTCAGATGTCCATGCTTTGGCCCGAGTCAGTGCCAGCAAAGCGCCCGCCCTAGCAGCCGATCGCTTTACCTCCTCTATCTGAGCAGGAGTCATTGAGAGCCTGGCCAAGGTATCCTTGGTCAAGGTAGGTGTCGGTTTGTTATATGAAGCTGCAGAGATAACCCGTTGTACACTAGTATACAGTTGCTCAATCAGCGTATAAGCCGCCTTCAATTTCATCCGCATATCTGCTCCAAGATGAGCAATGCGATTGCCTGCGACAGTTTAAGAATTCAAGGTTAAAACCGGCGGAGTTGAGAGTACTGTAGAAGCAAGTTATCATAAAATACTTACCAAATACTGCAGTTGTCATGGAATTCACTTGATGTTTCAAACCCATCAGCTCTTCCTCCACCGGTTTAAGAGCTGCTTCGGCGTCTTCAGCCCGTTTCAACAAAGCAGCTCTTTCTGTTTCCCAATTGGTGCCCTCAGTTTTGAAGCTCTCTTTCAGCTGTTCCATGCCAGTCAAAGCGCCCTTTACCTCCTCTTTGGCTTTAGCGGTCTCTTCTTGCTGTGACTTAATGATTTCTTGAAGATCGGTGGTTTGGGACTCTTTGGTCTTTATATCAGCCTACAAAGTCAGATGATACAACAGTTAATATCTCTTAAAGTCCCAAGCGCATAACAGGTTATACACTTAGCACTTGGGGGCTAATGTGGATTGCTTTTTTTGAGTATTTTTTCAAGTCCCAAGGCTCAATCCAGGTATTAAGCTTGGCACTTGGGGGCTAATGCACAATTGATCAGTTTTAAGTAAAGGCAATTAACAAGGATAGACAACCCCGGTTTGTCTTCAAGAAGACAAACCGGCCCTTGAAGGCTACTCAGTTGAAGTGTTCTTTATGTTGAAGTCCCGGTTTATCTTCAAGAGATAACCCGGCCCTTGGGGCTACAATGGAAGAGAAATGCAGATTAGAGTAAATTTTAGAGTGTTCTTGAAGAGTACCTCATAACGCTCCTTCATCATATTAACCAAACCGGCTTCTAAGTCATGGCTGGTGTAAAGGCGTCTTAAAAACCCAGAATGAAGTTCCTCGGTGCTAAGGTTGACGAAGTTGGATAAATCCGTCTTCCCTTACCCCTTGCCCATAGCAGGGAATTCCTCCTTGGCAGTATGTTTGGCCAAGACAACCGGATTACCAGGACTGGTGTGAGCCGTGCCAGTGATGACAACATCATCATCATCACCTTTTGGTGGACTTGGCGGATTGACGGTACCCCTGGCTGGACTTGGCGGATTAGCAGCTGGGCTCGGCGGATCAGCAGCTGGGCTTGGAGGAGTAGCATGAGGGCTCGACGGATCAATATGAGTCTCCGGGTCAGCTTCCGGTGGATTAGCTTCAGTTTTCTCGCCTTGTGGGGCGCAATCATACATAACATCAGTATTTCTATTAATACCTTCAGGAGCCCCCTCTAGTTCAGCCTCACCGATAGGGGCACTGGTTTTAGCCTTCTTGCTCATACGGTCTTTGGCACTGTGACATCAAAACAAAGATTAGCACGGTAAACCAAACTATGAAGGAAAAATATGAAGGACAAAATACTTACCCAGGGACGGTTTTAAGGGGAGGCAGCTAAGTGGTTGATGAACCGCCAGAAGAATTGGAAGACGCCTGGTACTTCGGATCAGACGGATTAAGTGGGTATCTGAAGAAACCCTTCAAAGGATAAAGTTTTTCGGGAGAACAAGTAACCTCTGGACGACGTTTCCGGGTTGGTGTATCCGGTAAACCGGAAGAGGTTATTTGCTGGCCACTGTGCCGGGTTGTGCGACGCTCTTCAGCTTGCTGTGTCTTCAAAGAAAATATTGGATCCAAATAAGCAAGAGGGTGAGAGTATTTTACTTTCCGAACTGCCCAGCGAAATCTTTGAACCGGCAAAAGATCTGAATCGGAGGAAAGAGAGATTACCTCAACATGGTCGGCACGACTGGCCGCCGCATCATCCTGGGAATAGTCATTGTTAATAAGGTGTATGAAAAAGGAACCAAGCGAGTCAAGTTCTACCTCTGGATCCGATTCATCAATATCTTCTGGCGGATCAGACGACTCGGTGGTTTTCTTTTTGGCAGCTTTCTTGGTAACCTTGCTCTTTGCACGAGGAGCCCTAGCCGGTTTATTCCGTTTCCAGAAGGAACTATTGGCCTGTGAAATAAAAACAAAGGAGTATTAGCACATTGTTAAAGCGGAGGCGAATCAGTAAGCATTAAATTAAACTTTACCGCTGGCGGTTTGTTGGCGGTGCAAAAAGGTGGCAACCCGGTTTGACTGCATGCGACGATCGGTTCGTCAAGCATTTTCTTCACAGATTCAGTAACTTCAAGATCTGTCATTTCTATTTCATGATATCGTTGAGGATCCTTGACGTTGCCAGTATATTCATGCATCAATCCGGGGCGGCAACTTAAAGGCAGAATACCCCAAGAAACCCAACAGCGGACGAGATCAATACTAGTCAAACCGTTGGCCAGGAGAGCCCGGAGCTTGGCGAGTTGAGGTGCATAAGTTTTCTGTTCTGTGGCAGTTAAGTGTAGAGGTAACGGGTGGCCATTGCTAAGCCGGTGAGGGCGGTAATCCGGCAAAGGATTTTCTCCAGCAGGGGCAGTGTTTGGCAATAAAACCAAGTTTGGTTCCAATCTTTGGGATGGTTGTGATGTTTTGCATGAGGGAAATCAACTTCCTTTCTCTTCTGGATTGATACCCCACCAAGTTCCATGTTGGGACCATCAGAGAACTCCGTATGGAAGTTTAAATGGAAAAAATCCCGAAAAAGCTCCACAGATGGTTCTTCTTGAAGGTAAACTTCACAGAACACTTGAAAATTGCATATATTGGACACAGAATTCGGTCCAATATCTTGTGGATGGAGTTGAAAGCTCGCAAGGACATCCCGGAATTTTTTTGATCCGGGCGGGCTGAATCCCCGGTCTAAGTGTTGCATAAATACAATCACCTCTCCATCTTGAGGTTCAGGAGGGCATTCAAGGCCTGGGACATGCCAATGAAGAACCCTTTTTGAGGCTAAAGCGCCAGTGGTAACATATCCATTGATTTGTGTCTCCGTGATCCGGGACGGAACCCAGTTGCAGGCAGAGAATTGTTTGGTCATCTTGGAAAGCAAACTGTCAAAGAAAAAATGAAGGCCGGTTTACAATTGACGGTTCAAGTGTACTAAATAGTGTTAAACTAGAAAATTGCTATTCCAATCAAGTTGGCGGTTTAAGTGAGGACTAATGGCGAATGGCGGATTGACTATTAAAAGTTAAACCGCCCTTAGGTGGAAGAGCCAGAGCTGAAAATCTACCAAGTGTTGGAAAAAACAGGTTTCATAAAATGACAGCATAATTTTGGATCTACCGTGGTTAAATAAAGAAAACTTTCCTGAGCTCTACAATGGCGCTAAGAGGAACAGAGAAGATCTAGATGAAGTTTGTCGAGGAATAGCAAGACGTTGTGGTATGGTGAACTAAAACTATGGATCTAGCCGCAGATCAAAGCCATCAGGCGTATATAAATTCAGTAAAAAGGCTAAGAGAAGGGCGGAGAAGCACCGATGAACGGCGATGAACATGGATGAACTCAAAGCCCTAATGGAGATCTAGGGTTACAGGAAAGAGAACTTACCAGGGCCACTCAGCGGCAGAAGAGTGTTACAGAGTTTCTGGTATGAACAGGGTGATGCAGCAGCCTTGGTCGGTGCAAATTCGAAGGTCCACAGCGGCGGCGGTGCTCGGGATCTTTGGGTCACGAGGAGGAAGACAAGAAGAAAGGGGAGAAAATGGAAGAACTCTTCGGGCTTATTTATAACGGGGCAAGAAGATAAGCGACAGGCGCGAGAATCAAGGAGTCCAAAGCGGCAAGGGGCGCAGCTGTCACCTTGATTTTCGGGATATCATTAATGAAGGGAATCTTTTTAATCATTTTTTACAGAGATGATGTCATGATAATACATTGTTGTGTCCATAGGATGACGTCACAACGGTTTAATAAAGTTTATAAGAGAAGACATCATGGCAGTTTACGAGAAATGAATGAAGATGTTCACAGGATTTTCTAAAGTATTGAAGATTGACATGAACAGGTTCAAATCAATCTGGGGCCTAATGTTGGGGATATAACTACTGAGTGTAAACCACCCAGGAGGGGCCGGTTCACCCTTAACCATATTGAAGCCCACAAAGACCCAGAAGATGGCGCTTTACTGATGAAGCTTAGGGGCCCAGAGCCCAAAGGCGGATTAGGGCCCATAGTCATAAACCGCCATGGTTATGTAAGTTGTACTGTAAGATAGGAAAGGAGAGACCGAGCCAGACACTTGTACGAGCCAACCTCGGGACTCTGTAAACCGGCCGGGCGTCAACCCGTGTATATAAGGGGACGACCCAGTGGCGGTTCAGGGACAAGAAACAACAACTCGAGAGCCAGGCATAGCGTGTTTAGCTCCCTGGTTATCGAGACCCCAATAATCCCATCACAACTAGATGTAGGCCTTTACCTTATCGAAGGGGCCGAACTAGTATAAAAACGCTCGTGTCCTTTGTCCGGTTTAACCCCTTTAAGCTAACCCGTCGCGATGGCTCCACGACTAAGTCCTTTCACGAGGACATCTGACGTGATATTTCCACGACACCCAAGCTTCGGCTTTTGGTTATCCTTGAATATATTTGGGTGCCATGGGCATCCCCAAGATTAGGCTCTTGCCACTCCTTATCCCTAGTCCATCAAATCTTTACCCAAAACTTGAAAACTTCACAACACAAAACTCAACAGGAAATCTCATAAGCTCCGTTAGTGCAAGAAAGAAAAACCACCACATAAGGTACTGTAATGAACTCATTATTTATTTATATTTGTGTTAAACCTACTGTATTCCAACTTCTCTATGGTTCATACCCCCCGATACTAGCCATAGATGCATCAAAATAAGCAAACAACACATGAAAAACAGAATCTGTCAAAAACAGAACAGTCTGTAGCAATCTGTAACTTTCGAATACTTCTGGAACTCTAAAACTCCTACCAAACTAGGACGTCCTGGGAAATTTGTCTATTGATCTACAGCAAAATGAATCAACGCAAAATAATGTTTCTGTGATTTATTGAATTTTTTCTGGTGAGCGCAAAGTTTCTGTTTTTCAGCAGAATCAAATTAACTATTACCATAGGTTATCCTATAGGTTTTATTTGGCACAAACACTAATTAAAACAAGAAAACACATCTAAACAGAAGCTAGATGAAATATTTATTACTAAACAGAAGCAAAAAGCAAGAAACAAAAATAAAATTGGGTTGCCTCACAACAGGTGCTATCGTTTAACGCCCCTAGCTAGGCATAAAAGCGAGAATAGATCTAAGTAGTACCATCTTGGGCATTTGGAAAGAAAAGCGAAAATTTCCTTTCTATAGCATTCATTATTCTATTTTGGGAAAGCACATTGCCATTAATGGAGGAAGAAAGATTAAGCACAGTACGGAAATTTGCATCTACGCTAGCCTTCATTTCTTTGATAATTTCATTTTGATAAAAGCATAAGAGAGTGGTGGATTCAACCTTATCATTCATGGGGTGCCCAAATATAGTTTTCATTTTTTCATAAGTATCTATAGCACCCCCTTCAAGAAAACCTCCTTCAAAATTAGAATCTAGAACTTGCTTGAAAGAAGCGGGTAAACCAACATAAAAGCTTTTTAAGTATATCTCGATTTGGTATTGTGGTACATAACTAGCTCGAATCCTTAATAACCTATCCCAAGCATCTTTTAAAGACTCATCAAGTAAATAACAAAAAATTCCGGAGTCATCTTCATCAAAATTATTCAAACTCTCGCTGGTAACACCAGTAGGTCTTTCCATAACATCATTATGTATGAGCTTAGAGAGGATCGAGGGACTATCCAAGGTACTAAAACCCTGGAAAGGACCCTTAGTTCTTTTCGGTTCGGCCATGGTAACGGAAGGCAAACGGTAAAAGAGGGCGAATAAAACGGCAAGGGTGAAGTGGGGGAGAGGAAAACAAGAGGCAAATGGAAAATAATGTAATGCGAGGGAGATGAGTTTGTGATGGTTACTTGGTATGTCTTGACTTGAGCGAAGACCTACCCGGCAACGGCGCCAGAAATCCTTCTTGCTACGTCTTGAGCTTGCATTGGTTTTCCTTGAAGAGGAAAGGGTGATGCAGCATAGTAGCGTAAGTATTTCCCTCAGGTTTTGAGAACCAAGGTATCAATCCAGTAGGAGGATCCTCAAAAGTCCCACGCACCTACACAAACAAACAAGAACCTCACAACCAACGCGATAAAGGGGTTGTCAATCCCTTCACGGCCACTTGCGAAAGTGAGATCTGATAGAGATAATATGATAAGATAAATATTTTTGGTATTTTTATGGTATAGATTGGGAAGTAAAAGATCCAAATAAAAGTAGATTGAAAACTTATATAATAAAAGATAGACCCGGGGGGCATAGGTTTCACTAGTGGCTTCTCTCAAGATAGCATAGTTATGAGATTATCTAGGCATGATCATGTATATAGACATCACGTCCGTGACAAGTAGACCGACTCCTGCCTGCATCTACTACTATTACTCCACACATCGACCGCTATCCAGCATGCATCTAGAGTATTAAGTTCATGAAGAACAGAGTAATGCATTAAGAAAGATGACATGATGTAGAGAGATAAACTCATGCAATATGATATAAACCCCATCTTTTTATCCTCGGTGGAAACAATACAATACGTGCCTTGCTGCCCCTGCTGTCACTGGGAAAGGACGCCGCAAGATTGAACCCAAAGCTAAGCACTTCTCCCATTGCAACAAAGATCAATCTAGTAGGCCAAACCAAACTGATAATTCGAAGAGACTTGCAAAGGTAACTTAATCACACATAAAAGAATTCAGAGAAGATTCAAATATTTCTCATAGATAAACTTGATCATAAACTCACAATTCATCGGATCTCGACAAACACACCATAAAAAGAGATACATCGAATAGATCTCCAAGAAGATCAAGGAGAACTTTGTATTGAGATTCAAAGAGAGAGAAGAAGCCATCTAGCTAATAACTATGGACCCTAAGGTCTGTGGTAAACTACTCACAACTCATCGGAGAGGCCTTGGGGATGATGTAGAGGCCCTCTATGGTGGATTCCCCCTCCGGCGGAGCGCCGACGAAGGCTTCAAGGTGGGATCTCGCGGATACAGAAGGTTGCGACAGTGGAATTAGGTTTTCGTGGTCGCTTCTGATGTTTTCAGAGTACGGGAGTATATATAGGCGAAGGAGGTATGTCGGTTGACGCTCGAGGGGCCCGCAAGGGTGGGGGGCGCGCCCACCCCCAGGGGGCGTGCCAGGCACCCTCGTGGCTGTCTCGTTTGTTGCTTGACGTCCACTCCAAGTCTCCTGGTTGGCATTTGTTCCAAAAAGATCGCTCCCGAAGGTTTCAGCCCTTTTGGACTCTGTTTGATATTCCTTTTCTTCGAAACACTGAAATAGGCAAAAAAAACAGCAATTCGGGCTGGGCCTCCGGTTAGTAGGTTAGTCCCAAAAATGATATAAAAGTGTACAGTAAAGCCCATAAACATCCAAAACAGGTAATATAATAGCATGGAACAATCAAAAATTATAGATACATTGGAGACGTATCAGAGCCATCGATCCTTCTCTCGATGATACAACGGAGCTCTCAATGAAAGCCCCAATGTCAATGTCAAAACCGGAAGATCTCGGGTAGGGGGGGCCCAAGCTGTATGTCTGAGGATCGAAGGTAACTATGAACAAAGGACACAGTGTTTACCCTAGTTTGGGCCCTCTTAATGGAGGTAAAACCCTACCCCCGCTTTATTATATTCGAGGGTATGGGGGTTACAAGAGTTGATCTAACACGAGATCGAGTTGGCTAACCCTAGATTGGCTAGCCTAGCAATGTCGTGATCCTGCCTCCAATCTACCCTCTGGTTTATATAGACATCGGAGGGGCTTAGGGTTGTACAAAGTCAGTTTTACAGAAAGGAATAATATATCCGGACACCTATACTTGCCATCCACGCATACGGGAGTCCCTATCGGACACGAGAGGTAATCTTTTGTCTTGTATCTAGACGACCCATCAGTTCGGCCCACATCCAATAGACCGAACACCCGAGGACCCATTATTCCAGGATTCCCACACCCGTTGCAGAGGATGGTGAAAACCTACCCCCCCCCCCGTCGTGCCCGATGCACTTGGTGCTCCGTTCTTCCGCCGCTCCCGTTAACCCGGGTGCCCCCTTAACCGCAGTCGAAATTCTTTCAATGTTTGCGGACCTCAAAACTGCCATGTTGAAATTAGTTCGTTCCTCGATCAAGGAGGAAATTGATGCTCGCTTAAAGCCCTCGATATCCGCATCAAAATCATTTGATCCAAATACCATTCATGATGCGGATGATTCGAGAGAACCCCTTGCATCTCCGGCTCGCACTCAAGTTCCCAATTACAATGTCGTGGAACCATTTTACTCGCCACAACCCTTGCAACATCCTCGCATTAATCCTGTTGGGCCTCGGCCCCGTTTGAAAGCTAATGTGTTTGCTAAATGGAAGCTAGGTATGGAGTCTCATATTCGCAGTGCTTCAACTCAACTATGGTGGATTGTAGTCAATGGATTCAATATCAAGGACCCGAGGAATCTCACTCCGAGAGAAGCGGTTGATGATCTACTCAATGCAACCGCCCACAACAAGTTGCACACCATGGTGACCGATGACTATAGTGACTCCATTGCTCTCCTTAAGACCGCAAGAGAAATTTTGGATTGCCTTGAGGAAGCTCTTGAGGGAGATGAAGCAATTCGAAGATCTCGGTTGGCTTTGCTCAAGAAAGTAGTCAATCTCTTTGTAAGGAATGAGGGTGAGTCCTTAGAAGAGGTCTCCCGAAGGTTGAAGTCCCTTGTGCTCAACTTGAGAACATTTGGGTGCACTTGGGCAAATGATGATTTCATCAAGGACAAGTTCATAGATGATATGGTTCTCACGAAACATACCATGGTCATGATGGTACATCAACGTCCGGATTATCATAAGTTGACCGCGGCTCAAGTTGTCTCCACTTTCTCCACTCATGTTCTTTTGGAGACCAAGTCCAAGAATACCTTTGCAATTTCTCAAGCAACCAAGGACTCCAATCTTGCCTTGAAGGCCAAGAAAGTGGTTATTCAACCTTCAAGGGATGAAGAAGGGATTGAAGAGACATGTGAGGAAGATGTTGACACTTCATGCCCGACAAATGACTTTGTGGAAGACTTGGCTCTCCTAGTCAAAAAGTACTCCAGGACCATGGCCAACAATGGGAAGAATATTCAAGGAAGATCATTTGGATGAAGGAAATGCTACAATTGTGATAGCCCAGGACACTTTGTGCATGATTGTCCGTATGAGAGACGAGAAGACAAGTCCTACAAGAATGTGCTCAAGAAGAAGAAGTTCACTAAGTTCACAAAGAGGAAAGATGACAAGGCTCTAGTCCATGAAGAATATATGTCCAGAGATGAAGATGACGGTGATGGTGATCAAGTGGGCACGGCCTCCATTGCCATGCATGTCACTACCTCCTCCTCCACCACCAGCCTCTTCAACTCCAAACAAGTACAAGCCTTTCACTCATCGGTGCCTTATGGCCAAAGAGGTAAAAACAAAGTCCAAATCTCAAAAACCCGCCATCTACACTCCCAATGTCTCATGTGAGATAGTGGAGGATGAATGTGACAAGGGCATGGATAATTAATAATGAGGAATCCTTGGTGACTTTCATGAAAACTCTTCATGGTGAACCTCGTGCTCGTTTTGGTGATCTCCTTAAGTCACTCGCCGAACGCGATGATTTTATTGAGAACGTTGAAAACCTCCTCATAGAGGAAAAAGAGAGAGTCAAACTCCTCGAGCACGAACTACATGAAGAGAGTGTCATGAGAGCATCACTTTAGGAAGCCTTGCCAGCTCATTAAGTTGACTTTGTTAAAACCAAAAATGCTTTGCAACTTGCTCTTGAGAAGAAGATGCCCTCAATATTAGAGTTGAAAAGCTTCTAGTTGATCACACGAGACTTGTTGAGGAACATGAGTTCCTTGTGACTAGTTCCAAGGTTGTCAAAGGTGACCTCATTTCCCTCACTGAGTCTTATGATCAACTTAAAGTTACAACCATTAAGGCTCTTACTTTTGTACCTCATATGGAGTTAAATGATGAATCTTGTACGACTAACTTTGTTCATGATTGCATCTCTCTCCAAGAGAAGAATAAGAAGTTAAAGGCACAAATCGAGAAAGGGCTTGTGTCGTGCATTCAAGGGGAGAAAAACCTCAATGACCTCTTGAGCAACCAAAAGGAGTGTGTTGCCAAGGAGGGAATTGGGTTTGACCCCGCATCCAAAAAAGGTAAGAACAATAAGAAGAGCAACAAGAAGAAGATCAGTCCTCCTCCTCCTCCCCAAAAGGTAGTTTTTGTGCAAGAAGGGCACAAGGAGAGGGAGAAGGAAGAAGGGGTTGTTGGGAATGGCAAGGTCACTAGGGACAAGGCCATTCCCCAGGATTTTGCCGGCAAGAATAATCCATCGTATGTCCTCGTGAGAGGAGATGATGGTTACACATTTGCAAAATTTGTTGGGACTAACTATGATGATTATGCTTGGAGTATTTGGGTTCCTAAGACCCTTGTTGCTAACTCTCTAGGACCCATTGCAATTGATTCTTGTAGGACTATATTCTGTTGATAAACAATGGGCGATTGATAGTGGATGCACCAATCATATGACCAGAGAAAGGGATATGCTTGTGGAGTTCATTGATTCACTCAAGGACTCTTTGAACATCTCCTTTGGTGAAAATAGCAAGTGCAAGGTATTGGGCTTGGGCAAGGTGGTAATCTCTAATGATTCATCACTTTCAAATGTCATGCTTGTCTGTGGCACCCCGATTCAGAGAAACCGGAACGCCTCATATTCCAGCCCAGAGATCGAGGTGAAGTCTTCTGCAATACGGCACAACTTAGCATAGAACAAACCAACTCTCTATTACAACATGGATACGAATACAAGGTCTTCGATATTATAATGAATAACACTGGCACGACGATACTACACCAACCACAGTTGCTCTATGCAAGCGGCATAACAACTCGGGGCAGCGGAACCTCTACTAGCAACGGAAAAACTATGGGCAGCGGAACAACGAACGACGATGATGGACTCCAATCCGCAGGGACTCTGGCTGGAACATTTATCCTAGCTCACGAATATAGGGACCACACCAAACAAGCAAGCAATCTAGGCATGACCTGCAAACTGGCATGACATGCCAGGTCAGTACATTGAATGTACTTGCAAGCTCACAAAAACCAAAAGCAGTCAAGACAAACAACAACATGACATTAGCAGGTATCAATCATGAACATGATACTAGCAGAACAACATGGCATGCACAACTGAACATGATATAATTTTAACATGGCACGATCATATGGACATGATGATACTACATGCAACAGGTTAACATAATCATGCACCAACTTACTCTTCTCGGGTTACCTCGTAACCAAACATGCATTACTTACCACCATGGACATCACACGATCATCTCAGGATCAAATCAAGCTTGGTATAACAATACCGTAGTAATCGTTACATGACCAGAAGGAGCTTGATCTTTACCCGTGATTATCACATAACACCACAAATATCCAACAACTTGGTATCCTCAATACCACGGTGATCCTCTCGTGATCACATAAAGATCAACCAACTTCTTTCATCATCGAACCAGGGTTGTTATTAAGCACATCATTATTATTACTATTGACTCATAGTGTGACCGACTTCGAACTGGGCCCATATCCGCTGTGTGGCTATCGAAAGATTTAACACACACACACTCTGCAGAGGTTAGCACACTGTACCCACACCACGAAACCCATGGCCTCGCACTCCCATTCGGGTGGACCAATGGCGTTCCGACCAAACTGCTCTATTGCCCATGACACTCTCCTGGCCACTCCGACCAACTCCCTTCTGGGCTAAGTCATGGGTGGCCCCGTGCCTACCAAAGGCATCAACGGCCACCGTCGTGCCAAACCAAACGGTCCCAAACGGGGACATGAGCTCAAAATCAAACATGGGCAAACAAGGCTTATATCATCCTACCCGGCCAAGGTAGCGTCCCGCGCATAACCTTCCCACATTGGAGGCACCAGCGAGAGGCATGACAATAGACCCAGTGAAAGTGCAACTATCCTTGGGAGGTTTTGGTAATGATTAACAACATATAGCTCATTGAACTAATGCCATTACAAGATAAATATTTCAGGAAAGTTCAATGATTGGCATGGCATGGATAAGGAATGTGGAACCCTCAAAATGCTAAGGACAAAGGATTGGCTCAAGCTTCAAAGTCCAAGACTCTACATTTTCTATTTGAGTGATCAAAGATCACATTGAGTCTATAGGAAAGCCAATACTATTTAAAAGGGATGAGGTGTCGCTTAATGGCTTGCTTGCTCAAAGTGCTTAGTGATATGCTCCAAAGCCCTCAACCACTTTCTCATATCCACATATGTCCCAGACCAAAAGTCAAACTCAGACCCACCGATTTGATCCATCCGGCGCCACCAAGTTCATTTGACATAGCCACTGCCAGAAACCCTTAGTCTTTTTGGTCTCACTGATAGGGATCTCAGTCTCACCGAGATGGGGTTGCAAAGTCTCTGTTTGCCTTTGTAATGTTTTGGTCTAACTGAGATGAGCGATCGGTCCCACTGAGTCTGCAATGCAAACTCTATGTTTCCTTTTCGTAACGCTTCGGTCCAATCGAGACAAGCGAATCGGTCCCACCGAGTTTGCCTGACCAACTCTCTGGTTAGCTTATTACCATATTTGATCCCACCGAGTTTGTGTACTCGGTCAGACCGAGATTACGTTATTCCCTAACCCTAATGATATTGATCCTACCGAGATGACATGTCGGTCCCACCGAAATTGCCTAACGGTCACATATGCACTGAATCGGTCCGATCGAGTTTTCCAATTCGGTCCCACCGAGTTTGGTATAATGTGTGTAACGGTTAGATTTTTTGTGGAGGCTATATATACCCCTCCACCCTCTCCTCATTCAGGGGGGAGCCATCAGAATGTGCCTACACTTCCACTACTCATTTTCTGAGAGAGAGCCACCTACTCATGTGTTGAGACCAAGATATTCCAATCCAACCATATGAATCTTGATCTCTAGCCTTTCCCAAGTTCCTTTCCACTCAAATCAGCTTTCCACCAAATCCAATCCTATGAGAGTGAGTTGAGTGTTGGGGAGACTATCATTTGAAGCACAAGAGCAAGGAGTTCATCATCAACACACCATCTATTACCTTTTGGAGAGTGATGTCTCCTAGATTGGTTAGGTGTCACTTGGGAGCCTCCGACAAGATTGTGGAGTGAACCAAGGAGTTTGTAAGGGCAAGGAGATTGCCTACTTCGTGAAGATCTACCCTAGTGAGGCAAGTCCTTCGTGGGCGATGGCCATAGTGGGATAGACAGGGTTGCTACTTCATGGATCCTTCGTGGGTGGAGCCCTCCGTGGACTCACGCAGCCGTTACCCTTTGTGGGTTGAAGTCTCCATCAATGTGGATGTACGATAGCACCACCTATCGGAACCACGCCAAAAACATCCGTGTCTCCAATTGCGTTTGCTCTCTCCAAACCCTTCCATTTACATTCTTGCAAGTTGCATGATTTACTTTCCGCTTCTTATACTCATTGCATGCTTGCTTGAATTGTGTTAAGATTGCTTGACTCATGCTAAGTTGTTAAAATATTCCAAGAACTAAAATTGAAAAAAGGCAAAGTTTTATTTGGTCAAGTAGTCTAATCACCCCCCCCCCTCTAGACATACTTTTGATCCTACAATTGGTATCAGAGCTTTGGTCTCCATTTGCTCTGATTTCCATAGCTTTTGGTGATCATAGCCTTGGTTTCACAAACTAGGAGAGTATGACGTCTAGCGAGGGAAATTACCACCGTAGAGGTCCTTACTTTGATCGTACAAATTTTGCTAGTTGGAAGCATAAGATGAGAATGCATATTCTTGGACATAACCCCGCCGTTTGGGCTATTGTGTGTATTGGCTTGCAAGGTGAATTCTTTGATGGGAAAGAACGGAACCGTGAAGCTACCACAGAAGAGTTGAAGATGCTGCAATACAACGCTCAAGCTTGTGATATCCTCTTCAACGGACTGTGCCCCGAAGAATTCAACAAAATCAGCCACCTTGAGAATGCAAAAGAAATTTGGGATACTTTGATTGACATGCACGAAGGTACCGACTCCGTCAAGGAATCCAAATTGGATGTGCTTCAGAGTCAACTTGACAAGTTCAAAATGAAGGATGGTGAAGGTGTCGCTGAAATGTACTCTAGGCTTGCTCTCATCACAAATGAGATTGCTGGCTTAGGAAGTGAACAGATGACCGACAAATTCATCATCTAGAAGATCCTAAGAGCCTTGGATGGAAAATATGATACCGTGTGCACATTGATCCAAATGATGCCCAATTACAAAGATCTCAAGCCAACGGAAGTCATTGGAAGAATTGTTGCTCATGAGATGTCACTCAAGGATAAGGAAGAGCTTCACAACAAGTCAAGTGGTGCTTATAAAGCCTCATGTGATGCTCCTACATCATCAAGTGAGAAACAAACCTTCAATGAGGAATTGAGCTTAATGGTGAAAAACTTCAACAAGTTCTACAAGAATAGAAGCAAGGAAAGAAGCTCCAAGTCAAGGTCCTACAATGACAAAAGATCTTTGAATCGTGAACGAAATTGTTACGATTGTGGAAGACCCGGACACTATTCCAATGAGTGTACGGCTCCTTACAAAAGGAGAGAAGATTCACCCAAAAGAAGAAGTAGAAGAGAAGAATCACCACCAAATGAGAGGAGGAGTAGAGATGATCATTATAAACGAAGAACATCCCGGAGAAGCAAGGATTCGGAAAGGAGGGACAAGTCATCAAAGAGCTACACAAAACGAATACATCAAGCTCATGTTGGTGAATGGGTATCCGGCCCCGACTCCGACAATCACTCCGAGAGAAGCTATCACTCTGACTCTGAATATACTCAAGATGAAGGTGTTGCCGGTATAGCACTCGTGTAAACCAACTCCTACGACATATTTGACTCACCAAATGAAGGAATTTGAAGATGCTTCATGGCTAAAGGCCCAAAGGTATCACACCGCAAGTATGTTGATTTCAATAGTGATGAAGATGACTTGTTAGGTGATGATGATTTACTTGTTGACAACTCTAGTGATGAATACTATGATGAAACGTCAATTGATCATGCTAATCAAGATAAAACGAATGACAGTGATAAGGAGAAGATTGAGCACCTAACTAAAGAACTAAACACTCTTAAGTTAGCTCATGAAACTATCTTGGAAGATCATCGAGAACTTTTAAAGACTCATGAGAAGTTACGCTTTGAAAAGCTCAACCTTGAGCAAGAGCATGAGTTTTTAAAGGCAATCAATGATGATCTTCGCAAGAAAAGTTCTTCTTACATTGCCAAGTGTTTACTCTTATCTACTTCCATGTTGTCTACGTTCTGGGAATGGGGGTACCCAGACTTGCCTGCCTGCGGCCTCCGACGTGGATCCACCAGCGGCCCAGTGCGGCCCGTCTTCATTAACAAAACACTCAACACCCTCGCGAGGGGCCAAGCCTTGCGGGGCGGACGACACAAGGCCTCCGCAGGGGCGGCCTCATCAGGTAGGCTCACGAGGCGGCAGAGAGATCAAGGCAAGGGGTTCCTCGCGAGATTCCCGTGACGCAAGCCATGACGACCAAGGCCAGGCGGGCGCCAGCACGTGCAATGTCCTCGTTTCCCCTTTGGTGCTAAGGGGGCAAGCGCAGGCACGGAGTACCGAGGCATCAGGCAAAGGTTTCCATATCGGTGCAACAAGACCAAGACTAGCAGGACGGCAAGACGGAGGTCATCGTGGAGCCCAAGATGGCGTCACCACCAGAGCCTTTGATAGGCGAAGACCACCTTTAGTCAGGATAGCTTGTACTAGTTGTCCCCTTTCAAAATGGCCATTGTTGGATCCCTTCTCGCTCAATATTTGGGAAGAGGTCCAGGGCCTCTATTAATAGGGCTAGCCACCACCAAGAGGCATCGAGATCTCACCTTGAGGAGAACCACGCACCTAACACAAGAACACCTCACCTTAGGAGGCTATTCTTCCCCTTGTAATGTTCATCATCGGCCCAAGAGGCAATCCACCAACACCACACTAGAGTAGGGTATTACACCACAACGGTGGCCCGAACTAGTATAAACCCTCATGTCTCTTGTGCTTTGAGATCGATTAGATAAGCTTAGGGATCGCGGCGAGGCTGAGAGCGAGATTCGGTAGGGGGAAATCTTCCTGCGCACCCCAGAGTTCGAACCTTAAGGGTTTTGCCGGAACCCGATATCCGACATTTGGCGCGCTAGGTAGGGTACGCTGAAGTCTTCCTTCCGCAGATCCACGTCCTGTTGCTTCGTCGCATCCATGTTCAGTGATCTGATGACCAGCACCGACTGTCAGGCGTCCTGGCCAGCCCAAGCCACGACGCCTGCCCAAGAAGACCTCAACCCTACGCCCCAGGTGGCTCGCGAGCCGCAGAGTGCTGCGGGGCGAGGGCGGCGCGGTCACACGCCACCCGCCCTTACCCCGCGGCAGGTACGGGCAGCTGCAAGGGCCTCAAGCCACGCCACAGCCATGGCGCCACACTCCCGGCGGGAACAAGCAAACATGAGAGTCGCGCTCATGGTGGCTCGAGAGCTGCTGCGATGCAGGTTGGTGGAAAGCGGTCGGGATGCATTGCTGGAACGCGTTGCAAGCTCCTAGACGCTGCAG
This sequence comes from Triticum dicoccoides, assembly GCF_002162155.2. NCBI lineage: Eukaryota > Viridiplantae > Streptophyta > Magnoliopsida > Poales > Poaceae > Triticum > Triticum dicoccoides. Next base: position 556,310,406 of record NC_041385.1, read on the forward strand.
CCACAGGGGCACTGCCCTTCTGCTTCCAGCTTGCGCCCCGAGCCTTAGCCAGGCCACACGGCGGACCTCCCCATGTCGGTGTGGCCCCGAACGCGCCCCGAGGCTTCATTAGCACCAGCTCAACCATCGGCGTCAGACGCCAGGTCGCGCCCACGCCACCACTGGCGAACGAGGGCATGCGTGTTGCCACCTACAGCCTGTGCGGAATGCTGCCCTACTATCCTCAAGACGGCGTGCTAGGCCGAGCAACATGGAGCGTGGGGCACTACGGCGAAGTCTTTGAGGCGGCGACATCGGAGGCTTACGTTCCACGCATGGTGGAGCGAGAGTATGCGCTGGAGGATGACCCTGGCTCATTTCTCGGGCCAGGCTTGGAAGAAGAGACGCCAGAAGCCGAGCCATTCCAGGAGCCTCAAGGGAGCCTCGCCGACCACGCCGACAGCAGTAGTCACCGGGTACCACTAATTCCTCGGGAGCAAGCTTATGCTAACCATGGGTCATAGGAGGGTTAGGTTGCAGCAGCGGGCGGCTGCCCCGGCTCGGCAGCCTCCCTTCTACCAGGAGGAGCGTGTTTGGGGCTACATGAGAGGGGCCGGGAGCCAAGCCCCTCCCCATAGCGCTCTGAGCAAGACGTACCCCGAAGGTAGGCCCTCTGCCGGGGAGGTGCTATGAAGCCTACCCCCGGCAGAGGACCCATGGCCGCCGAGGGCGCCGCTGGCGTCCCCTTTGCCCCAATTGGCGTCGTCCTAGTTTCCGGTCGCCGTCAATGGAGGTCGAGGGCGGCGCAAGGCGGGGCCCTCATCTGGCGATATGAAGCAAGGCCCGGTGCCTATGAAGAAGGCCCAGTGCCTGTGAAGCTCGCCGCCCATGACACTCTCACGTAATAATGAGTGGGGTTGTACACGCCCCGGAGTCTCAGGATGGCCGCCCTTGGGCCTCGGGGGCTCCCTCCCACGCGCAGTGGCAGCACTTAGCTCCGCGCTGATGACAAGACGTCGAAGACTAGACTAGGCGCCGGACGCGGCCATTTTCTTTTGGATTCCCTTTCTGTAGTTGTGCTTCCTTGGTTTAGATTTAAGTTGGAGTTGAATTTTCGCTTGTGCGGGGAGGGTGACTTTTCTTGCTCGTGTGATTTCTCGCATTCTGGTTCTCAATTTAATTTGGTGTTCGCACCGGCTGCCTCCTCCTCGTGAGCCTCTCGCGGGTGAGGTTGGGCTCAGCGCACGTGCGCAGCACGCATGCCATACTATGGCCGGCATTCGCTCTCGCGAGGCCCTCTCGACAGGGTCGGCAGATCCCTTAGGGGATCCACAGAGGCTCACGACCTCACAAGCTGGTATAGGACCTGACCCGGCTAAAGGTAAACTACAACGGCAAGCTCTTCGCTGAACATGCGGGCCCATAGAAGCATATATTCAGCTTGGCCCTGAGGACATAAAAACAGCAATCTTTTTACATGAGGGGCATCCCCTCCCCAAAATGATCTTACAACCTTTGGGGCCGTGCCCAAGTTTCTGTATGCAGGATAAAACAGCAAGGAAACACGGGGTCATTCAGACATGTCGCTCACCACGTCCCCCTGGTCATCTCCAGATGCATCGCTGGCGCCGCTGTCACCGTCACCAGAATCGCCGTCACCACCAACAACGCTACCATCATCAACCACGTCAACTTCATCCGCCACGACTACTACTCCATCATCGTCGGAAGCAAAGGCCCTAAGAAGAGCATCCACGTTGTCCTCCACCCACCGCGCCAGGTCGCCCCGGATGGCCTCGGACACTGGGGCAATGACAACGTCAAAGTCGAAGTTGGGATCGGTGTTCTGAAGATGGCTGAAGACGCGGGAAAACGCCCACCCGAGCAGGTTGCGGCTCCTCTCCTCGACAAGCTGGTGAGCCTTCACGGAGCGGCTCTCTAGGCACGTCACCATGTCGGTGAAGAAGCAGAGATGACTGGTGTAGTCGGTCGCGTGGGGATGCAGGGCGTTCTCATTACAAATATTGCCTAGGGCCGTGTTGGCCCTGTTCCTGAGATCCTGGAGCATGGGGCCGTGCATGTGCTCCAACGTCTACCGTCGAACCTTCTCCTCCCTGTTCTGCTGCACGACGGATTCGGCAACGGCAACCCGCTGCTGAAGAGGAAGCAGCTCGGCGTGGGCAAAGGACAGCTCGGCCTACGCCGAGGCTAGGGCGGCCGTGGCGGCCTGTGCACGCCATTCGGCTTCGGTTAGGTTGGACCTGAGGGCGGCAGTCCTGCCCGGAACCTCGGCTTCAACCAGCTCCAGCTTCAGGTCATACCTGCTTGCGAGATCTGCGCGGCCTTGGTCACGCAGCGGTCGACTTCCTCCTAGACCTGGGCCTCGCGCGTGCCAACATCGTCCTCTGCTTGGGCGACCTGGCGCTCCCTCGTCTCCAACCACTCAAGATCAAGATTGCGCTCGGCGGCCTCCAGCGTTAGCGCTTCCTCACGTTTCTGGAGCTCCTCCTCCTCGATAGGCGTCCCCCTCAGCGACGCAAGGGCGGCCTGGCGCAACTCCACTTGCTGCTCCAAAGAGGTGCTCCAGGCTTGGAGCTCCCACGCGCGCTTCTCCGCGACCTTGCAACGACGATCTGCTTCCCGGGCCTCCTCCAAAGCTCATGAGTAGGCCTCTCGCGAGGTTGCAAGGGACGCTTCGGCCTTCACGTTGTCAAGCTCCCGCTGATGGCGCACGAGGTTGATGGCCACCTTCAGCTTTTGTCGCTCCTCGATCAGCCGTAGGGCCTCGGCCTCGAGGCGGGCATCCACATCGGCAAGTTCTCCGCCAAGCTGATGCATCGCGTCCATCGCCTTCTGGAAGAACTTGAGGCGGACATCGCTTCGTTCACGTGCGAGCTTGAGCACGCTGCTGATGTCGTCCCCTGTCACGGGCGTCGTCAGCGGGGTATGAAGCGGTTTCCCCCCTATCGGCAGGGGCTGGGGACCGGCGCCCCTACGGTCGATGACCAGGCCCAAGAGGCCCGGACTGGCGCAGATTTGCCACTTGAAGAGGAGCCTAGGATTGACGCCCACCATTGGCCGTCCATGACTAGAGGAAGAGCCCTAGGTAGGCTGGCCGCGCTCCAGGCAAGGTCGCGAATGGAAGGCAGCAAGGACACAGGCTCCGGGCACCTTGCAGGTAGGCTTGCTCCTCCAACTGGCCCTGCGTCAGGGGCGGCATGCACGCTTGGAGCGCTCAATGCCAGCTATGAAGATGAGGCCTGAAGAGGCTGCCCCTCGGGAGATTCCGCAAGCTCGGCAAGAGGGGCCCTGAAGAGCTACATTCAGGAGAGGAAGCGGCAATCAAATAATTATAAGGATAAGGTACTTACTCGTCTATGGCGAAGTACTATCTATGCTTCAACGATCGGATGGTGCAACCACTGTAGCTCGAGGACTCTTTCCTCTTGCGGAGCGCGGCAAAGTCCGCGCGGAACCGGCCCAGGCGCTGGACATGGGGGCCAGTGCAACGTGGGACGGGAGAGGCACCCAGGCGGTCGACCCCAGGAGCACCAAGTCAGGAGGAGCAATCAGGCCCCACCATATGCCGGCTTCCCGAGGCTTCAGGAGCTTCGGCCTCGAGAGCCGGAGGCTGCATCTCCCCCTCAACGACCGCCTCAGGGCGAGCCTCACGAGTTCCAGAGGATGACGCCTCGGGAGCCCCAAGCGGCGTCGGCGCCTC
>NC_041385.1:556314305-556343405 GCF_002162155.2 Triticum dicoccoides
CCCACTCTTGGGGCAAGCTTAGTGCTGGCGGTGAGGAGGGGGGCCACGATGATAGGACTCTCGCGAGGCCCCGAAAGGTCGACCGGGTGCGCCCCCATTCCTCGAAAGAAGGCAGCTGCCCCGCAAACTCGACCCTATTCGAGCAAAGATACAAGAGACTGCCCCCTTGCGACATGTCGCCTGACGGGGGGTTGCCGGTCAAGACCTTAAGCATCGTCCTCTGTGCTTCGGGCGAGAGCTCTGACTCGTGAAGCCGCATGCGATCCTGGTTGCCAGTCAGGGCCCACATTGGCCGGGAATGGCGCTAGAGAGGGGCAATGCGACGCTGGAGGAACTCCTTCACTAACCGAGGCGCAGTCACGCCAAGGTCTCTCAGCCTCTTCAACCGGAGCCAGAGAAAGGAAATACGAGAGCTCTCGAGCTTCACGTGGCCCCAGCTGGAGTTGGGGATGGCGGGCGACGATGGAGGCGAGAGCAGGGGGCTGAGCACACCAACGTCCACGTACACCCAGCGCGTCCGGAGCCCGCTCGGGGGCGGCGGGAGAGAAAAATCATTCCTTGAGGCGGCCGTCTCCACCATAGCCTGGAAGCTCACGCACCCCGAGCGCTGCGATGTGTCGGTCAGGTGCAGCGAGAAGAAACGGCGAGAAGGGTAACGGATTGGGGATCAAGATGCAGGATGTGAATCTAGTAATGGGAAAGCACTGCATTGAAGAAGGCAGAAAAAGGGGGAATCATGCCATCCCACAAGGCGTCGACGAAGAATCGAACCTCCGTGACTGTCCTGTCGATGGAGGCGCGCGACGCAGGCCAAGCCACCGTCTTTCCCCACTAGTTGAAGCTGGAGGCGAGCGCGGGGCATACCTTGCCATGGCCTCCATATTGAGCACCCGTGACCGGCCGACGGCGGGCTCGATTGCCGGAGGCGGATTGGCTGGGGACAGGGGCTTGTTCCCTTTCTCCATGCCGGTCAGCGCCATGGCAATGGAGGGAGCAGAGCTCAAGTCAGATTAGGAGCAGGAGCAGAGGCTCAAGAAAGAAGGGGGGATAGAAAGCACGCTCCCCGTGAGGGGAAATAATTGTGTATGGCGTCGTGGCCGCATAGCCAGGCGGATATTGGGGCAGTGTGGGGAAGCGGAGACGCCCACGTCCAATCAGTCGCCACGCGTCGACCAAGGCTGCAGGCTGTTGGGGCCCGCGGCGCTCCACACTTGCCCTTTGGCTTCGTCGCTAAGCAAAGGAGCCCGCCTTGGACCCGGGGGCTACTGTCAGTGTTCTTGGAATGGGGGTACCCAGACTTGCCTACCTACGGCCCACGGCGTGGCTCCACCAGCGGCCCAGTGCGGCCCGTCTTCATCAACAACACACTCAAGACCCTCGCGAGGGGCCAAGCCTCGCGGGGCGGATGACACAAGGCCTCCGCAGGGGCGGCCTCATCAGGTAGGCTCGCGAGGAGGTAGAAAGATCAAGGCAAGGGGTACCTTGCAAGGTTCCCATGACGCAAGCCATGACGACCAAGGCCAGGCGGGCGCCAGCACGCGCAGTGTCCTCGTTTCCCCTTTGGTGCTAAGGGGGCAAGCGTAGGTGCGGAGTACCAAGGCATTACGCAAAGGTTTCCATATCGGTGCAACAAGACCAAGACTAGCAGTACGGCAAGATGGAGGTCATCGTGGAGCCCAAGACGGTGTCATCACCAGAGCCTTTGACAGGCGAAGACCACCTTTAGTCAGGATAGCTTGTACTAGTTGTCCCCTTTCAAAATGGCCGTTGTTGGATCCCTTCCCGCTCAATATTTGGGAAGAGGACCAGGGCCTCTATAAATAGGGCTAGCCACCACCAAGAGGCATCAAGATCTCACCTTGAGCAGAACCACCCACCTAACACAAGAACACCTCGCCTCAAGAGGTTGTTCTTCCCCTTGTACTGTTCATCATCGGCCCAAGAGGCAATCCACCAACACCACACTAGAGTAGGGTATTACACCACAATGGTGGCCCGAACTAGTATAAACCCTCGTGTCTCTTGTGTTGTGAGATCGATTAGATAAGCTTAGGGATCGCGGCGAGGCTGAGAGCAAGATTCGGTAGGGGGAAATCTTCGTGCGCACCCCAGAGCTCGAACCTTAAGGGTTTTGCCGGAACCCGATATCCGACACATGCCACAAGTCAAGTCTAGTAATAAGAGCAAGAAAGATTCTTCTAGTACTAACAATAATCATGCTAAATCCAATGTTGTTGCTTCTAGTAGTTCTCTTGATTCCACTAATGATTCTCTTAGCCAAGTTACACTTGAGCAAGAAAATAGTTTATTGAAGGGAATTATAGAGAAGGGTGTCTATAAAAGCCTTGCCGGGAGTAAGCAATTTGAAGAAATTGTACGCAAGCAAGGAAGCCATCAGAAGAATCAAGGTGTTGGTTTTGAACGAAAGTTCAATGCAAATGGAGTTGAGTGGGAAGAAGATCAATACCCCAAGACAAAGTTTGTTCCCCAACAAGAGAAGTATGATCCTACTTCTTTCCAAGGGACACAAGCTCAAGATGATCTTCCACCACAAGACCACAAGCAAAAAGGCAAGGACAAGCTTCAAGAGGAGATTGATGCATTTGAAGAAGCTCCCAAGGCCTTGGTCAAGTGGGTTCCCAAGACTACATCAAGTTCTACTTCATCAAGTTCCACTACTACCCCAAGGATTCCCATCAAGATGATGTGGATCCCAAAGAAGAAGAACTAGAGAGTTCTTGAGGGTGTCTCTGCCAATATACCTCACTCATATCATTTTGGCAAGGACAAGTGCAATCAACTTCCACACTTTGCACTAGTTCAAGGAGTCACAAACCCTCTTGTTTGTAAGACAAGGGACAAGGTGACCAAATGCTTTCGTGGACATCATCTTGTGTGTGCATCACTCTGTGTCTATGGATATTCTTGCTTGTTCCTTGTGGGACTAACCCATGTAGGTATTCAAAGTGCAACTCACTCCAATGGATTGCTCCAAACGATCAATGACATTGAGCATCCACATCTTCAACACCAACATGAAGTCATCATCGACAAAACCCAAGGTTAGTTCATCCCTCTTAGGGGGGATCTCACATCTAGGGGGAGCTTTACTCTAAAGAATTAAGCTAAAGCAACTCTAATGGTGTGAACACAACAATGCTTTATGTAAAAATGGTAACCCCACTTGTGCTTAAACGATCAGTATGACCTATGATCAACTGCTTTCATTTGACTCCTAAGTCAATGTACTCATATATAGATGACCTAGTCATTGCCAATTGTTTGATAGATGCTAGAATTGGTTGTGCATGCTTTGTCACATATTTATTTGCCATTTTATTGTGTGAGCATGTCTTTTGCATATTTTGCTCATTCAAGGACATCCACTTGTAGTTTTGATTGTTTGATTTCTTTTTCTTTTGCCAAGTGGATGGACAAGAATGCCTAAGAACCTTCTCTAGCTATCTATGCTTTTCTCATCTCAAACTCTATTCATGCTACATCACAAAGTTTGATCAAGTCAGATTCGAAACACTCTGTGTGAGGAGCACTCAGAGTCCCCGATTCGTCATAGACTTAAACTTCCAAAACCTCTTTGTGCAATTCGGTCTGACCGAGAAATCCATTTTTGTCAAACCGAGTTCACTAAGTTGATCTAGGTTTTCATCTCGGTGCAACCGATTTGAGCACTTCGGCCACATCGAGTTGCAGCAACTGCTTGCGATTCTGCAATCTTGGTGACACCGAGTTGTTCCACTTGGTCGCACCGACGGGGTCGGGATATATATACCCACGGGTGAGATTTTGGAAATTACTTCAAACATCTTAGCCCACGCGTGTCCTTCTCTGCCCCCTCGGGTCTCCGGATCGTCTCCTTGCTGCCAACGACCTCCCATTGTTGGACTCTACCGCCGTTGACAGATTCTGCTCTGCCGTCGCCGCCGTAGTGAACACTCGCCGCTTTAGGGTATGTGTTCGGTCCCCTGTGCTATATTTTTCACTCCGATTCCTAGCAGAAGGACAATGCCATACTTCTTGCCATGAATGAGATTAATCTATCCAGCCAAATCTTCCTTAGGTCTAGATTGTTTTGAAAATTTTAGGGTTAGCCCTCCGTGGAACTCATCTCGGACCGACCAAAATGTAGAAATCGGTCTCACTGATTCGGCTTCCCCCGTTGGACTTGCACTTTTTGGTCCGACCGCAACATGCACATCGGTGTGACCGAGTTCAGGATTCTGTGAAACCCTACCAATCTCAGTGCCACCGAACTATGACTTGGCCCAACCGAGTTCACTAGTTTAGGTTCCAAGTGTTGCTTCGGTATCACCGAGTTTGTCAATTCGGTAGCTCCGAGATCACTTCTGTAGAGAGCTAAAACTAATCTTTTCGACTCAATTTGTTTTGCAAAACCTCTATACTTTGTGATGCTCATCTACTCTACCTCATCTACAACCTATTCATAGGGTCTGCTGATAGTTTGCCTGCAAGATGTCTGACCAAAGTGACAGCTAGAACGGGTCTGAACAGCAAGAACATTTGAGTGAGGGCACTAGTCCCTCCAGTAGCTATGATGAGGGCAGCAGGAGCACACCTAGTAACTAGCAAGGAAGAAGAGGAATTCTGATTCAGAGGATGAAGACTATATTGCAGCTGAGGATGAGGTCACTTCCAAGAAGAAGGTAGTGAAGAAAGAATTTGGCACTGCTGCATCAACTAAGCCAGGCATGAACAAGAAGGCACCTGCTAGGAGAGTGCCTACATCCAAGCCAATGAAGGTTGCCATAGGTGAAACTATGAAGTTCACCATTGAATCTGAAGAAGAGGCAGTTGGTGAGGACAAGAAGAAAAAGAGGGCAAGAACAACAACAACCAAAGTTCTTGGAAAGTCAACAATGGTGAGATCTGAAGATGAAGAGGAAGAGGATGCTGCTCCAGCTCCTAAGGCACAGAAGCTCATGGGAGATGCTATTAAGTCAGGGGCTTCTCCTAAGCCCAAATCTGCTCCCAAAGTTGCTGCTACAGTTCCCAAGACTGCACCCAAGAGGAGTACGAGGAACATACCTGCTGAGGAAAATAACAAGGCCCCAGTGCCTAAAGCTGAAGAAGAGGAAGTTGAAGCTCAAGTGCTAAGAAAGCTAAAGCCCAAGATCCCAGATCATAATGATGCACATCCTATTGTAGAAGATATGAGGATCAGGAAGGATGCAGGACTGAGACAGTGGAGAAAGGCTGATCCATATGCTGTCAGGAGGAGAACTGCTATGGATTACAGATTCCACACAAAGGAACAACAACATTTCTATGAGACAATCCTACTTGACAAGAATCCCATAGTGTGTGACATGAGATGGGTGGACTGGACCTACATAAGAGAGAATGAAGAGAACTTCCTAGGTGTCTATGACAGCTTCAAGGCATGTGAGGTTGACAAGTTTGTTGGCCAAAAGCTCACGAAGTGGAATGATGAGCTGATTATGCAATTCTATTCAACTGCTCATTTCTATCCAGATGGAAAAATTGTGTGGATGTCAGAGGGTACAAGGTACCAATCTACAGTTTATGAGTGGGCTAGATTGATCAATGCTCCAGAAGCTCATGAAGATGACTTGGATGTCTATGCCAAGAAGAAGAAGGATCACAACTCAATGGCCAGCATGTACAAGGAGATACCTGATGCAGACCTGGAGACTCACAAGTTTGGCTCAGTGAAACACTTGCTGTCAGGACTGCCTACAATCAATACCATTCTGAGGCACACGCTATTGCCAAAATCAAGAGATCACAAAATGATCAGAGGACACTCCATCAACTTGCTGCATATATTTGATGTCCTCAAAAGTTCAAAATGATGAGTTTGATTGTGGAAATAATCAAGAGGACAACTACAGATCAGAAGAGATCTTGTGGGTATGCTCCACAAATTTAGGTGCTCATCAACTCCAAGATGGGCACATGCACATATTTGTTGGACAAGGAGCACTTACCCCTCAAGCCATACTTTGAGGACAACATTGTTGTCATGAATGAATAAGATCCATCATCAGTGCAAGTACATGAGAAGAGAGAGAAGGCAAGGGCAGAGAAAGCTGCAAAGGTGCCAACAACTGAAGAGGCATCTCAAGTATTCTTGAAGATCAAGGAAGATCAACTTGGATATCTGATTGCCTCCACCTTGAGGACTAAGAAGGGCTTGGCCACCCTGACTCAAAACCAGGAGAGCTTGGAGAGGATCATTGAGAGGAAATTCTATGATCTTGGTATCAAGGTAACTGAGGTTCAGTCAGTAGTTGAGCAACTTTAGGAGGAATTGGACGAGAAGAAGGGAAAGTCTACTACAGATGCTTTCACAAGAGTGCCTAGGAGTCAGAGGTCCGCTGCAGTGCCTGTCCTAGACACAAGAGCTACTACATCTGCACCAGCAGCCATAGCTTCAGTTCCACCAGCTCTAACTTCAGCTCCACTAGCTCCAGCTACTTCAAAACAAGCTTTCATCCTTAGTGTCATCTCTACACCTCCTCATGAAGACCAAGCCTGGGAGACGCATATCACTATGCATATTTTTAACTTTTTGGTACTTGTTGCCAAAGGGGGATAAGTATGTATAGATCATAGTCTTCGAGAGAGAGAGTGTGTTGCTTTTTGTCTCTCTTTGCATTTTATTTGCTTGAACTTTATTGTCTGTTTGCTTGATACATTATGTCCTTTGTAAGATACTTGGATGATCATGTGTTTGATCATATGCTACTTTAATGTGTGTTTGAACGATATTATCCTTCTTATCCATTTATGATCATTCACTTTGCTTGGTGATGACTGCATGTGTTCAACTATTATCATTTTGAGCGCTCCACCAAGATGTATGTGACATGGAAGAGTGACCCATGATCCTAACACATTGTGCATTTGCAGTCCAAAGCAAAATTTAAATAATGCACAAATTTAGGGGGAGCTCTTGTTTGTCACATACTTCTCAAAGCGACAATGTATTTCGATCTTATTATCATTTGTCGAAGCTTTGATCTATATGTTGTCATCAATTACTAAAAAGGGGGAGATTGAAAGTGCAACCACTTAGATCATAGTCTTTGAGAGAGAGAGAGAGAGAGAGAGAGAGTTGCTTTTTGTCTCTCTTTGCATTTTATTTGCTTGAACTTTATTGTGTGTTTGCTTGATACATTATGTCCTTTGTGAGATACTTGGATGATCATGTGTTTGGTCATATGCTACTTTAATGTGTGCTTGAATGATATTATCCTTCATATCCATTTATGATCATTCACTTTGCTTGGTGATGAGTGCATGTGTTCAACTATTATCATTTTGAGCGCTCCACCAAGATGTATATGACATGGAAGAGTGACCCATGATCCTAACACATTGTTCATTTGCAGTCCAAAGCAAATTTTAAATAATGCACAAATTTAGGGGGAGCTCTGTTTGTCACATACTTCTCAAAGCGACAATGTATTTCGATCTTATTATCATTTGTCGAAGCTTTGATCTATATGTTGTCATCAATTACCAAAAAGGGGGAGATTGAAAGTGCAACTATCCCTGGGTGGTTTTGGTAATGATTAACAACACAAACTCATTGAACTAATGCCATTACAAGATAAATATTTCAGGAAAGTTCAATGATTGGCATGGCATGGATAAGGAATGTGGACCCCTCAAAATGCTAAGGACAAAGGATTGGCTCAAGCTTCAAAGTCCAAGACTCTACATTTTCTATTTGAGTGATCAAAGATCATATTGAGTTTATAGGAAAGCCAATACTATTAAAAGGGGGTGAGGTGTTGCTTAATGGCTTGCTTGCTCAAAGTGCTTAGTGATATGCTCCAAAGCCCTCAACCACTTTCTTATATCCACATATGTCCCAAACCAAAAGTCAAACTCGGCCCCACCGATTTGATCCATTCGACGCCACTGCCAGAAACCCTAGTCATTTCGGTCTCACGGATAGGGATCTCAGTCTCACCGAGATGGGGTTGCAAACTCTCTGTTTCCCTTCATAAAGTTTTGGTCTAACTGAGATGAGTGAACGGTCCCACCGAGTCTGCGATGCAAACTCTCTATTTCATTTTCGTAACGCTCCGGTCCTACCGAGACGAGAGAATCGGTCCCACCGAGTTTGCCTGACCAACTCTCTGGTTAGCTTATTACCAAATTCGGTCCCACCGAGTTTGTGTAATCGGTCAAACCGAGATTACGTTATGCCCTAACCCTAATGATATCGGTCCCACCGAGATGACATGTCAGTCCCACTGAAATTGCCTAACGTTCACATATGCACTGAATCGGTCTGACCGAGTTTTCTGATTCGGTCCCACCGAGTTTGGTATTATGTGTGTAACGGTTAGATTTTGTGTGGAGGCTATATATACCCCTCCACCCTCTCCTCATTCGGGGGGAAGCCATCAGAACGTGCCTACACTTCCACTACTCATTTTCTGAGAGAGAGCCACCTACTCATGTGTTGAGACCAAGATATTCCAATCCAACCATATGAATCTTGATCTCTAGCCTTCCCCAGGTTCCTTTCCACTCAAATCAGCTTTCCACCAAATCCAATCCTATGAGAGTGAGTTGAGTGTTGGGGAGACTATCATTTGAAGCACAAGAGCAAGGAGTTCATCATCAACACACCATCTATTACCTTTTGGAGTGTGGTCTCTCCTAGATTGGTTAGGTGTCACTTGGGAGCCTCCGACAAAACTGTGGAGTGAACCAAGGAGTTTGTAAGGGCAAGGAGATCGCCTACTTCGTGAAGATCTACCCTAGTGAGGCAAGTCCTTCGTGGGCGATGGCCATGGTGGGATAGACAAGGTTGCTACTTCGTGGACCCTTCATGGGTGGAGCCCTCCGTGGACTCGCGCAGCTGTTACCCTTCGTGGGTTGAAGTCTCCATCAACGTGGATGTATGACGCCAAAAACATCCGTGTCTCCAATTGTGTTTGCTCTCCCCAAACCCTTCCCTTTACATTTTTGCAAGTTGCATGCTTTACTTTTCGCTGCTTATATACTCATTGCATGCTTGCTTGAATTGTGTTAAGATTGCTTGACTTGTGCTAAGTTGTTAAAATCTGCCAAGAACTAAAATTGGGAAAAGGGTAAGTTTTTATTTGGTCAAGTAGTCTAATCCCCCCCTCTAGACATACTTTCAATCCTACACCCAGTTAGGACCTTCCCATAAAGGCAAATGTGGTTGCATTGGTCAGATCGATTCAGTGGCACCATGACTCAGCCAACAGATGTTCAAATTCATTATTATCCGGTTAAACTTGAATGCAATAAGCTGAGTCATAAAAATTAACATGATGCAACTATGATGCATGAGCATGATATCAACATAAGCATTGATGTGCAACCATAACAAATTATCGAGCATAACAACAATGAAGCATATATCCAAATGAGCATGGCATATGGACGAGCATGAATATCACAAGTATAACACTACTCATAGTATAACATGACCACTAGCATCATAAATAAATACCATGCAAGAACATAACGTCAATACTACCAGGTGAGCATAAACCAGCTAGATGTTGAAAGAAATTTGCATAGCAACGGTACTTGGTAACAAACGATAGTCATCCACCGAAGAACATAATCAACACCAACATGAACTACTAGCAACCATGAACATATGAAAGTAATACTAGCAAGTAGATCATGATAACCGAGTGCAAGAAGACATAGCATGACGGTCAACACTGATCCATAAGCATAACCGAAATAATGACAGCAGTAGCAAAATAAACAGACAGTTATTAAAGATTCAAGTTGAAAACTAATGCTACTGCATGGCTATCAAGCAAATGGCGGGTGTGGCTTGCTTGGGGGTGACGGAGACTCCGGGAAAAAGTGCGGTGAAGCCGCGGAAATGAAACACCGGACGATTCTCTCTCAGAGGGGGCTAATTAGGGGCAAGGGCAAAATGGTCATTTTCACTATGGGACCACCTAGTAAAAATGTTACCAGCAAAAAGAGCTCGACGAGACAAAGACGTGAGCGTTGGTTTCACCCCGATCGGAGCTACAGTTGAAAAGTTGTGAGATGTTGAAGGAGAGGACCTGTTTGTAAAAAGAATATTCACCAATGGGTCGCTGAGTGGATAAGATAGAAACAGAGTTCAGAGAATACGCTTACCAGAGAGGAATGCGCACTCGAGCGCGAAGAACAACGGGATTATGCTTCCGAAAGGGGAAAATGTATTCACAGAAATACGCTTTCAAAGAAAGGAAAGCGTAGTCAGGTAAAAGCGCTTCCACTTACTAACATGGCAAAGGGGGGCGATCGTGCTCGTCGTCTTCCTCGCCTGTCCGTCCGTGAAACAGAGCAGGGACAAGGCGGGGCAGAGGGGAGAAGCGGCGAGGGGGCGGCCAGCTCCGGCCATCCTCGGCCGGGGCGAGGCCACCGGTGGGTGCGCGGGGTCGCGTCGCACCCGTTCAGAGGAGCGGCGGCCGCCGGGGAGGCCTGGAAGCGGCGGCGACGGGCGACGCTCGGAGAGGACAGAGGCGGATGGGTGGAGGTGGTGCTCGGTGATGAGGGAAACTCCAGCGATGCTGATGGGTTGGAGCGGTCCGCGGGAGCATGGGGAGGCCTGTGGTGGAGTCGGGGAGGCGAGGGAGTGGCTAGGGCGGCCAGACGGAGCAGAGGCCGAACGGCGGAGGCGGCGGCCGTGCATGGGGCACACGGCCAGGGTGGACTCCGGCGAGGGGCAAGTGGATGGGGGGAACTGCAGTGATGAGAGGGACACGGTGGACAGCTTGGGAGGAGGAGAGGAGGCTCGTGGTGCTCAGGAGGGCTCGGACTCCGGCGAACACCGAAAACGAACGGCGAAGAACGGCGAGATGTCGCTGCTCCGGTGACCAAATGAGGCGAGGGAGGGGCTTGGGAGTTGCAGGGGGACTCAGGATCTCTTATATAGGTGCGGGGGAGGTTTCTCAAGCTCACGGGCGAGCTCCAACTAAGCTTCATAGTGGACAGGGGAAGCTAGCGTCACGGGCACGGCGACGGTAACCACACCACAGCGTCTCAGGGCGGGGCAGCGATCCAGGTAGATGAAGTCGAGCACGGGAAAGCTACTAGACAAGGGTTTGCATCGAGACGAGGAGGGAAACAACAGGAAAGCTACTAGACAACATGCCAAAGCACAGTTTTGGCTGATGCATCCCATGGTCGCCGCGTGAGCTGGCATGCGCGGCGCGTCCTGGCAAAACTGACCATGTCCAGTGCATTTATATTAGTGCTCTGAGTCCAAACGAAGCAACAAGTCGGCTCAGGGGCAAAGAAGAGAAAAGCAGAAGGGGCCAAAACATATCAGCAGCAACCTGTTTGTGTTGTCTAGTGGAGACACAAACTTGGCAACGAAGGAACTGATTTGTCTGGGGCTTATCACACACTAAGTTGACTTTTATCACCAAAACTCAGCTTAAGAGGAGCAGTTTAGGGAGTGGTTGTTGTAGAAAGTGCCAAAATGGCCAGAATTAGGAATGATGAAGTTGCACTCACATGAAGAGGCAAGTTGAGCTAAAATTGGGCATGTACCGATGATCTGAGGATTTGAAGACGCCCAAAAAATTTCATGCCATTTGGATGAACCAAAATAGCACTTGCTTCACAAAGCATCTCTTTGGACAGAATTTTGAAAAAATTTCACGGGGCAAATGGAGTAATGTATCGAGCCAAAACTTGGTGGAGGGAGTTGATATGTATATGAGAATGTTCTAGAAAATTTGCAGCTTAAATGAAGCAATATAAAATATGGTTGCTTCACAAACTAAAAATCTGACCAGAAACCAAGATTTAGAGCTGGACTCACATAGAAAGGTTACATGAGATCAAATTTAGTGGAGTGTGATGATTTGATCTTATGAAGGACCTTGCAAAATTTCAACTCATTTGGATATGCCTAGCTAGTACTTCCTTCAAAATGTCTTCCCTCAGACAGGAACTTTGAAAAATTGCTCAGGGGTATTTACTAAGCAAATGAAGTTGCATTTTGGCACAGGGTAATGATATGGACAGAGAAAGATGTCCAAAAAGTTTGGGGTTAATTGGGCAAAGGTGAATAGCACTTGCTTTGTGAAGTGTCATTTAGGGCGGGATAGAAAAAGAATTATTCGAGGATTATTTTTGAACATGACAATGAAAAACTTTGCCATATTTGAGCAAGATAGGACCCAAAGAATTTATGAGAATTATTTGGGAATTTTTGGAGTGACAGAAAGATGGGTTGCTTCACAAACTAAGGCAATGAGGATAATTCCTTTAATAGAAAAGGAATATTCCCAATAAAAAGAATATTGGGATTTGGGGTAGGATGAAAATGACATGATCTAGAGATGATAATTAGGATGACAAGCCACTATAAATCCTAGGAAGACATGATCTTCCCATGTTTTGGAACCACATAGCCATAGAAAAGCAAAACAAAACAATAAATCCAAGAAAATCAAAGCAAAAAAGAAAAGGGCAAAATCCAGGGTGTTACAAACCTTCCCCCTTAAAGAAATCTCGTCCTGAATATTTGGTTGCTCAGGGATAAATAGTTTTTCTAACTTGAAGAAACCGTTTCCAACTCGGATTTCTTTTATTCATTCTCATATAATATTCCCACTGAATTGGATCTGACTGACTGCCTTGATCTGGGGTAGTTTGCTTCATCGTATCTGGCATACTGATAGGACTTACCTCATATGTTCCTGTTCATACTGACATCTGCTGGCTTAGCTAAAGTCTGAAAGATTATCATTACTGACATAGGTGTCCTTCTCGATATTGATCCTAGCTGGAGATGTTACTCCGATATCGAGTACCGAGAATATTCCACAGAGTTGGGAACACATCTTCCTAAGGAACTAGGAACCTCTTCTATCCAGATATCAGATTGCTTGAATATATGCATACCTTCTAGGTTCAAAGCAGTGACAGGAATCATACTTGGATTTCTGCTGGATTCTGACTTCTTGCAGGAGTTTTCTGATTTATCTTGCCTGGCTTTACTGTCTTTCATATCCACCCTGTACCAAAGGTTTGATTGTTGCTTGTCGAGTCTGGTAGAAAAATGCACTAGCACCTCATGATCATATTTGCAAACTTGACTGGCGGTGATCTTGGCAAAGAATCCCATTCACGACAGACTATTATGTGATTTCTTCCCATATGCGAGAGATAACAACCCTCAAAGTATGTGTTCTCACACCGATTCTTCATTTTGCCGGTATATCCATGGGGATAACAGTCCACACGATGCTTCCGCGCAGTTGCTGAGGTCAATATATTGAGCTATCGGACTTGACAAACTTGGGTATTCAATGCTGACAGTTCTGAGCGTACACTATTGACTGAGATGGTTGCCTTGCTATTAGGCCCTTACTGCAATGGGGTAGACCTCTTAGGCGTACCTTCACTTGGGTTTGGTGTGACATATCAGACTGTCTTGGGTATCCATACCACATTTTCACACAATAACTGGCATACCTGATTTGTCGGTCTTGCTCTTTCATTATCATTTTCTTTATCTAGATCCTTAACCGGAAGAGCTGGGCCTTATATATCCTGAATTGTTTTCGTGACCCTACATACTGTCATGTGCAATACATTGCAACCATGGTCTTGTTCATGTCTCTAGTCTCGGTATATTTATCCGATTCATGTGTGTTTATACAGATCTCAATACTGGTGTTGATTATACCAGATAGTGACCAAATTAATAGCATCACTTTGTCGGATGTGCAGTCTGATCTCGAGAATTACTACCAAGATTATTGCCTCAATGTTGTCTTTCTTCCAGACTTGTCGATTCTTGCATCACCCACTGGTTTTCCTTCACTTACATATCCAGTGAGGTTGTCGGATGCGTATCGTGAATTCTTCCTTGTGCGGGGGACTTGCATGAACGTGATATCATACTCACTGTATGAAGAAATATCTGATTCTGGAGGTATACCTTTGCTCTGGCTGATTCTTGTTTCTGACCCAATTGTGGTAGATCTGACACTTGGGAAATACTGCCATATGCTGACAATGCATCACTTAATATCTTGTACCAGTGCCATACTAAAGAAGACCGGGAAGCTTGCTTCGGAATCCATCGGCGTATCGTGTTGTGGAAGACTGAATAGCTTGTGCTCGAAGCTTTCTGCAGATATCTTGCTGAGGAAGGCTGGGTACCGTACCTTATAAGCTTCCCCCCTTAAAGACTTACTAGGAAAGACTCGGTACCTTATGCCATAAGATTTTGCAGTATCCAATTTAAATGACTGAATATCTTGCACTGGAATCCATTCATACCTTTCTGATGTAGACTGGCGAATCGTGTCTTGTACGCTTTGCTGATAAATTGTGGAGAAGGACTGGACTGACCTTCTCTATGAATGGATTAACATATATATTCTTGTCATTCCGGCATGCTGATTACTTGTATGATAAGAATTGTCTGACCATCCTTCTTGCTGAATTCATTGCATGTTTGGACTGACTTCTGGGTGTCGCATGCTTCAAATCTGACTCATGGCAGAATCAATCATCGAGTACAGACCATACCTCTGACTTGAAATGCACGGTTGGACTTGGATCCAATTTTGTTCTCTTGCTGACTTAATCATTGCTACAATAACGGTGTATCACTGACGGATACTTATTACTGAAAGTTTGTATTCAGACCGGATGTCTGTAATACAATGTTGTGAGTTGAAAATCTCATTTCCTTGAACTGAGTTCCTTGATATATCTCTGTACTTCTCACGGCTTCTTCTAATCTGGTGTCGGTTGATGAGCAATTTCCATAAGGGGGTCGTCGGTGTCAAAACCGGCGGATCTCGGGTAGGGGGTCCCGAACTGTGCGTCTAGGCGGATGGTAACAGGAGACAAGGGACACGATGTTTTTACCCAGGTTCGGACCCTCTCGATGGAGGTAAAACCCTACTCCTGCTTGATTAATATTGATGATATGGGTAGTACAAGAGTTGATCTACCGCGAGATCAGAGAGGCTAAACCCTAGAAGCTAGCCTATGGTATGATTGCTGTTCGTCCTACGGACTAAAGCTCTCCGGTTTATATAGACACCGGAGAGGGCTAGGGTTACACAGAGTCGGTTACAATGGGAGGAGATCTACATATCGTATCGCCAAGCTTGCCTTCCACGCCAAGGAAAGTCCCATCCGGACACGGGACGAAGTCTTCAATCTTGTATCTTCATAGTCCGGGAGTTCGGCCAAAGGTCATAGTCCGGCCATCCGGACACCCCCTAATCCAGGACTCCCTCAGTAGCCCCCGAACCAGGCTTCAATGAGGATGAGTAAGGCGCGCAAGTTTGTCTTCGGCATTGCAAGGCGGGTTCTTCTCCAAATTCCATGTACCTGTCGAATAGTGTCTGGCTTCTAGTGCATGCTGCACTCCTTGGCTTCTGTGCCCAATAATGACCATCTTCCACGTGTCAAATGAATGTGAAAAGCCAGGGAGTTTTTTCACTTACCCTCCTAGCTGCGTAAATGAGCCGCCCATAAAAGAGATGGGGATTTAGATCCAATTTACACCATCTTCCTTCCGCGAGCATTCATTGGAGCGCTTTCGACAGAGATCCATTCCATCATGGCTGATCGACGCAGCCCCTCCTCTCGCTCCTCCAGCCCTCGGCCCGGAGATTGGGAGCGGTGTTCCGTCCCGCATAGTGAGCTAGTAGTGCTTCAATCCAAGGGGCTCCTCCCCCCAGCATATATGGTCCCAGTTCGAGCCGGGCTTGCTACCTATAGTGGCGGAGAGCAGGCGGAGAGTGTCCCCAATCCCTCCAAAGGAGAGCGGGTATGCCTAGTCCCTTATTTAATAAGAGGGCTCGGGTTTCCAATTCATTCGTTTCTCCGGGGGCTACTGGAGTTTTATGGCCTCCAGCTACACAACCTCACGCCTGCCTCCATACTGCATATTGCGGACTTCGTGGCCCTTTGCGAGCTGTTTTTGGGCATTGAGGCCCATTTCGCGCTGTGGAAGAAGTTTTTCTGCCTCGTGCCCCGGTCTCAGGAGGGGCCGATTTATCAAGTGGGCGGAGCCGAACTATGGCGCATCGCCGGGACCGGATATCTATCCGGAACCCCAAAGAAGGCGTCCGAGGACTGGCCTTCAGAACGGTTTTATATAGATGACGTCCCCCTGCCGGACCCTGTACGGATCGCCCTCCCTGAGTTCAATAATTCTCCATTGAAAAAACGCCTGAGCTGGCGCCCACGGAGCCCTTAGAGGGAAACTGACAGGGACGTCCTTTACCTGATGAGTTAGATAAGGTTGTTAGCTCATTCCGGACTGACCATGGTCGAGGTCATGGCCATATGCATTATGTGGGGGGTGCAGCCGCTTCAGTACAGAGGCCACCCCATGTGGGATTTCAACGGGGAGGATGATGCCACCTGGTGCGGTCGCAAGGGGCCGGATTCGGCTGCCACTCTAACGAAGATCTTATCCGCTTTGTACAAGGGAGAAGAAGAGGAATTCCTCCGTGTCAACCCACAGGGAGGATTCTCTATGTACAATCCTCCAAGCTGGGTGAGCGAACACTTTCACTTGCCTATCCGTTTTCAAATTCCCATAATTGAGTACTTAGTCCAGCAATTTTAACGCAGGAGCTGCGCCATACTGTAAAGGAGATAAACAACCCTCCTCCACAACCCGAGGACCCGAAACGGTCCCTTGACCCGGACTCCCAAGAGGACCCGGACTTATGTGTGGAGCTAATTGATGGGGTGTTTCATCAATTGAGTAAGGACAACACCTTAGTGGCCATTACGGCCGATTATCCCGGACTACTTCCAGCCTCAAAGGTAACCGAGACCGAAGTCCCAGCACTTTCAAGAGGATCCATCCATGCTTATTTTGATTGCCATAAACCACTAGCGTTTATTTTTGCAGGGGAAATCCTTGAGGCGGAGGGCCGAGCCCGCGACGGGTAGCCAACAAGGGCCACTGAGGCCCGGCGGGCTAAAAAGAAGTGCGGACCGGATCGAGGCACCGGTACAATGGTACGGCGTGCGACTTTAATGCCCAGGGTTTATGCCTTCAAGGCATACTAATGTTCATGCTCTCTTCAGGAAGAAGAGCACCCACCGGACTATATCCACCGGCCAGGCTTCAAGGTTGGGTCCGGAAGCGGGGGCGAACACGGGGCGTGCACCGGACGCTCCTCCGACAGAGGACATGGACGGGCTATCTGCCACCAATTCAGAGGTGGAGAGTGCCATGAACCACAGGCATCGCAGGACTGTTCTTCATGACGCATGTTTTTCCCAAGAGGCGTTGGACGCCTTTAGTACGGGAGATGCGTACCTCCGTGCCGCTCAAAATGTGTTGGGGAACGTAGCAGAAATTCAAAATTTTCCTACGCGTATCACCAAGATCTATCTATGGAGAGACCAGCAACGAGTAGAAGGGAGAGGAGAGTTTGCATCTACATACCCTTGTAGATCGCTAAGCGGAAGCGTTCAAGTGAACGGGGTTGATGGAGTCGTACTCGTCGTGATTCAGATCACCGATGATCAAGTGCCGAACGGACGGCACCTCCGCGTTCAACACACGTACAGCCTGGTGACGTCTCCCACGCCTTGATCCAGCAAGGAGAGAGGGAGAGGTTGAGGAAGACTCCATCCAGCAGCAGCACAACGGCGTGGTGGTGGTGGAGGAGCGTGGCAATCCCGCAGGGCTTCGCTAAGCACCTATGGGAGAGGAGATGTGTCACGGGAGGGAGAGGGAGGCAACCAAAGGCCTTCGGTCTGATTGCTCCTCCTTTTCCCCACTATATATAGGGCCAAGGGAGAGGGGGAGGGCGCAGCCTTGCCCCCTCCTCCAAGGAAGGGGTGCGGCTAAGGATGGGGAGGAGTCCATCCTCCCCAAGGCACCTCGGAGGTGCCTTCCCCCTTTAGGACTCTCCCCTTTTTCCTTTATCTTGGCGCATGGGCCTCTAGGGGCTGGTGCCCTTGGCCCATGTAGGCCAAGGCGCACCCCCTACAGCCCATGTGGCCCCCCGGGGCAGGTGGCCCCACCCGGTGGGCCCCCGGGACTCTTCCGGTGGTCCCGGTACAATACCGATGACCCCGAAACTTGTCCCGATTGCCGAAACAGGACTTCCTATATATAAATCTTTACCTCCGGACCATTCCGGAACTCCTCGTGACGTCCGGGATCTCATCCGGGACTCCGAACAACATTCGGTAACCACATACAAGCTTCCTTTATAACCCTAGCGTCATCGAACCTTAAGTGTGTAGACCCTACGGGTTCGGGAGACATGCAGACATGACCGAGACGTTCTCCGGTCAATAACCAACAGCGGGATCTGGATACCCATGATGGCTCCCACATGTTCCACGATGATCTCATCGGATGAACCACGATGTCAAGGACTCAATCGATCCCGTATACAATTCCCTTTGTCTAGCGGTATTTTACTTGCCCGAGATTCGATCGTCGGTATACCAATACCTTGTTCAATCTCGTTACCGGCAAGTCTCTTTACTCGTTCCGTAACACATCATCCCGTGATCAACTCCTTGGTCACATTTGCGCAAATGATGATGTCCTACCGAGTGGGCCCAGAGATACCTCTCCGTTTACACGGAGTGACAAATTCCAGTCTCGATCCGCATAAAACAATAGATACTTTCGGAGATACCTGTAGTGCACCTTTATAGTCACCCAGTTACGTTGTGACGTTTGATACACCCAAAGCACTCCTACGGTATCCAGGAGTTATACGATCTCATGGTCAAAGGAAGAGATACTTGACATTCGCAAAGCTCTAGCAAATGAACTACTCGATCTTTTGTGCTAGTCTTAGGATTGGGTCTTGTCCATCACATCATTCTCCTAATGATGTGATCCCGTTATCAACGACATCCAATGTCCATAGCCAGGAAACCATGACTATCTGTTGATCACAACGAGCTAGTCAACTAGAGGCTCACTAGGGACATATTGTGGTCTATATATTCACACGTGTATTACGATTTCCGGATAATACAGTTATAGCATGTCATGAACAAGGAAATATAATAATAATACTTTTATTATTGCCTCTAGGGCATATTTCCAACAGTCTCCCACTTGCACTAGAGTCAATAATCTAGTTCACATCGCCATGTGATTAACACTCACAGGTCACATCACCATGTGACTAATACCCAAGAGTTTACTAGAGTCAGTAGTCTAGTTCACATCACTATGTGATTAACACTCAATGAGTTTTATGTTTGATCATGTTGCTTGTGAGAGAGGTTTTAGTCAACGGGTCTGAACCTTTCAGATCCGTGTGTGCTTTACAAATCTCTATGTCATCTCCTAGATGCAGCTACCACGCTCTACTTGGAGCTGTTCCAAATAACTGTTCTACTTTGAGCTATTCTAAATTATTGCTCCATTATATGTATCCGGTCTCTCTACTCAGAGCTATCCGGATAGGTGTCAAGCTTGCATCGTCGTAACCTTTACGACGAACTCTTTATCACCTCCATAACCGAGAAAATTCCTTAGTCCACTAGTTACTAAGGATAACTTTGACCGCTGTCCTGTGATCCATTCTTGGATCACTCTTGTACCCCTTGACTGACTCATGGCAAGGCACACTTCAGGTGCGGTACACAGCACAGCATACTGAAGAGCCTACGTTTTAAGCATAGGGGACGACCTTCGTCCTTTCTCTCTATTCTGCCGTGGTCGAGCTTTAAGTCTTAACTTTGTACCTTACAACTCAGGCAAGAACTCCTTCTTTGACTGGTCCATCTTGAACACCTTCAAGATCATGTCAAGGTATGTGCTCATTTGAAAGTACCATTAAGCGTTTTGATCTATCCTTATAGATCTTGATGCTCTATGCTCAAGCAGCTTAATCCAGGCTTTCCATTGAAAAACACTTTCAAAATAACCCTATATGCTTTCCAGAAATTCTACTTCATTTCTGATCAACAATATGTCAACAACATATACTCATCAGAAATTCTATAGTGCTCCCACTCACTTCTTTGGAAATACAAGTTTCTCATAAACTTTGTACAAACCCAAAATCTTTGATCATCATCAAAGCGTACATTCCAACTCCGAGATGCTCACTCCAGTCCTTAGAAGGATCGCTGGAGCTAGCATACCTTTTAGCATCCTTAGGATCGACAAAAACTTTCTGATTGTATTACATACAACCTTTCCTCACGAAAACTGGTAAGGAAACTCGTTTTGATATCCATTTGCCAGATTTCATAAATACAGCTAATGCTAACATGAATCCGACGGACTTTAAGCATCGCTACGGATGAGAAAATCTCATCGTAGTCAACTCCTTGAACTTGTGAAAAACTTTTCGCCACAAGTCGAGCTTCATGGACGGTGACATTACCATCCACGTCCGTCTTCTTCTTAAAGGATCCATTTATCTCAATGGCTTGCCGATCATCGGGCAAGTCCACCAAAGTCCATGCTTTGTTCTGATATATGGATACTATCTCGGATTTCATGGCTTCTAACCATTTGTCGGAATTCGGGCCCACCATCGCTTCTCCATAGCTCGTAGGTTCATTGTTGTCCAGCAACATGACCTTCAAGACAGGATCACCGTACCACTCTGAAGTAGTACGCATCCTTGTCACCCTACGAGGTACGGTAGTGACTTGATCTGAAGTTTCATGATCAATATCATAAGCTTCCACTTCAATTGGTGTAGGTGCCACAGGAACAACTTCCTGTGCCCTGCCACACACTAGTTGAAGAGACGGTTCAATAACCTCATCAAGTCTCCACCATCCTCCCAGTCAACTCTTTCGAGAGAAACCTTTCCTCGAGAAAGGACCCGATTCAAGAAACAATCCATATTGCTTTCGGACCTGAATTAGGAGGTATACCCAACTGTTTTGGGTTTCCTATGAAGATGCATTTTATCCGCTTTGGGTTCGAGCTTAATCCTGAAACTTTTTCACATAAGCGTCGCAGCCCCAAACCTTTAAGAAATGACAACTTAGGTTTCTCTAAACCATAATTCATACGGTGTCATCTCATCGGAATTACGTGGTGCCCTATTTAAAGTGAATGTGGTTGTCTCTAATGCCTAACCCATGAACGATAGTGGTAATTCGATAAGAGACATCATGGTACGCACCATATCCAATAGGGTGCAACTATGATGTTCGGACACACCATCACACTATGGTGTTCCAGGCGGTATTAATTGCGAAACAATTTCCACAATGTCTTAATTGTGTGCCAAAACTCGTAACTCAGATATTCATCTCTATGATCGTATCATAGACATTTCATCCTCTTGTCACAATGATCTTCTACTTCACTCTGAAATTACTTGAACCATTCAATAATTCAGACTTGTGTTTCATCAAGTAAATATTCTCAACATCTACTCGAATCATCTGTGAAGTAAGAACATAACGATATTCACTGCATGCCTCATCACTCATTGGACTGCACACATCAAAATGTGTTGCTTCCAACAAGTTGCTATCTTGTTCCATTTTACTGAAACCGAGGCTTTTCAGTCATCTTGCCTATGTGGTATGATTTGCATATCTCAAGTGATTCAAAATCAAGTGAGTTCAAACGGTCCATTTGCATGGAGTTTCTTCATGCATATATACCAATAGACATGGTTCACATGTCTCAAACTTTTCAAAAAACGAGTGAGTCCAAAGATCCATCAACATGGAGCTTCTTCATGCGTTTTATACCATTATGACTTACATGGCAGTGCCACAAGTAAGTGGTACTATCATTACTATCTTATATCTTTTGGCATGAAAATGTGTATCCCTACGATCAAGATTCAATAAACCATTCCTTTAGGTGCAAGAGCACTTATTCAGGTCAAATACTAATCTTGATGGTAGAGGGAGCGTGCGATGTTAGATCACATCAAACTTGGAAACACTTCCAACACATATCATCAGCTCACCTTTAGCTAGTCTCCGTTTCATTCCGTAGCTTTTATTTCGAGTTACTAACACTTAGCAACCGAACCGATATCTAATACCCTGGTGCTACTAGGAGTACTAGCAAAGTACACATTAACATAATGTATATCCAATATACTTCTATCGACCTTGCCAGCCTTCTCATCTACCAAGTATCTAGGGTAATGCTGCTCCAGTGGTTGTTCCCCTTATTACAGAAGCACTTAGTCTCGGGTTTGGGTTCAACCTTGGGTTTCTTCATTGGTGCAGCAGCTGATTTGCCGTTTCATGAAGTATCCCTTCTTTCCCTTGCCCTTCTTGAAACTAGTGGTTTCACCAACCATCAACAATTGATGCTCCTTCTTGATTTCTACTTTCGCGGTGTCTAACATCGCGAATACCTCAAGGATCATCTTATTTATCCCTGATATGTTATAGTTCATCACGAAGCTCTAGCAGCTCGGTGGCAATGACTTTGGGGAAACATCACTATCTCATTTGGAAGGTCAACTCCCACTCGATTCAAGTGATTGTTGCACTCAGACAATCTGAGCACAAGCTCAACGATTGAGCTTTCCTCCCTTAGTTTGCAGGCTAGGAAAATCGTCGGAGGTCTCATACCTCTTGACGTGGGCACGAGCCTGAAATCCTAATTTCAGCCCTCGAAACATCTCATATGTTCCGCGACGTTTCGAAAACGTCTTTGGTGCCTCTACTTAAACCATTTAACTGAACTATCACGTAGTTATCAAAACGTGTATGTCTGATGTTCGCAACATCGACAAACGACGTTGGGGTTCAGCATACTGAGCGGTGCATTAAGGACATAAGCTTTCTACTGATCGCATAATCGCTACTATCAACTTTCAACTATAATTTTCTCTAGGAACATATCTAAACAGTAGAACTATAGCGCGAGCTACGACATAATTTGCAAAGGGTCTTTTGACTATGTTCAGGATAATTAAGTTCATCTTATGAACTCCCACTTAGATAGACATCCCTCTAGTCATCTAAGTGATTACATGATCCGAGTCAACTAGGCCGTGTCCGATCATCACGTGAGACGGACTAGTCTTCATCGGTGAACATCTTCATGTTGATCGTATCTACTATACGACTCATGCTCGACCTTTCGGTCTCCGTGTTCCGAGGCCATGTCTGCACATGCTAGGCTCGTCAAGTTAACCCTAAGTGTTTTCGCTGTGTAAAACTGTCTTACACCCGTTGTATGTGAACGTAAGAATCCATCACACCTGATCATCACGTGGTGCTTAGAAGCGACGAACTGTAGCAACGGTGCACAGTTAGGGGAGAACACTTCTTGAAATTGTTGTAAGGGATCATCTTATTGACTACCGTCGTCCTAAGTAAACAAGATGCATAAACATGATAAACATCACATGCAATCAAATAGTGACATGATATGGCCAATATCATTTTGCTCCTTTTGATCTTCATCTTCGGGGCTCCATGATCATCATCGTCACCGGCATGACACCATGATCTCCATCATCATGATCTCCATCATCGTGTCTTCATGAAGTTGTCACGCCAACGACTACTTCTACTTCTATGACTAACGCGTTTAGCAATAAAGTAAAGTAGTTTACATGGCGTTCTTCAATGACACGCAGGTCATACAAAAAATAAAGACAACTCCTATGGCTCCTACCGGTTGTCATACTCATCGACATGCAAGTCGTGAATCCTATTACAAGAACATGATCAATCTCATACATCACATATCATTCATCACATTCTTTTTGGCCATATCACATCACATAGCATACCCTGCAAAAACAAGTTAGACGTCCTCTAATTGTTGTTGCATGTTTTACGTGGCTGCTATGGGTTTCTAGCAAGAACGTTTCTTACCTACGCAAGACCACAACGTGATATGCCAATTGCTATTTACCCTTCATAAGGACCCTTTTCATCGAATCCGTTCCGACTAAAGTGGGAGAGACTGGCACCCGCTAGCCACCTTATGCACCAAGTGCATGTCAATCGGTGGAACCTGTCTCACGTAAGAGTACGTGTAAGGTCGGTCCGGGCCGCTTCATCCCACAATACCGTCGAAACAAGATTGGACTAGTAACGGTAAGCATATTGAACAACATCAACGCCCACAACTACTTTGTGTTCTACTCGTGCAAAGAATCTACGCAATAGACCTAGCTCATGATGCCACTGTTGGGGAACGTAGCAGAAATTCAAAATTTTCCTACGCGTATCACCAAGATCTATCTATGGAGAGACCAGCAACGAGTAGAAGGGAGAGGAGAGTTTGCATCTACATACCCTTGTAGATCGCTAAGCGGAAGCGTTCAAGTGAACGGGGTTGATGGAGTCGTACTCGTCGTGATTCAGATCACCGATGATCAAGTGCCGAACGGACGGCACCTCCGCGTTCAACACACGTACAGCCCGGTGACGTCTCCCACGCCTTGATCCAGCAAGGAGAGAGGGAGAGGTTGAGGAAGACTCCATCCAGCAGCAGCACAACGGCGTGGTGGTGGTGGAGGAACGTGGCAATCCCGCAGGGCTTCGCTAAGCACCTATGGGAGAGGAGATGTGTCACGGGAGGGAGAGGGAGGCAACCAAAGGCCTTCGGTCTGATTGCTCCTCCTTTTCCCCACTATATATAGGGCCAAGGGAGAGGGGGAGGGCGCAGCCTTGCCCCCTCCTCCAAGGAAGGGGTGCGGCTAAGGATGGGGAGGAGTCCATCCTCCCCAAGGCACCTCGGAGGTGCCTTCCCCCTTTAGGACTCTCCCCTTTTTCCTTTATCTTGGCGCATGGGCCTCTAGGGGCTGGTGCCCTTGGCCCATGTAGGCCAAGGCGCACCCCCTACAGCCCATGTGGCCCCCCGGGGCAGGTGGCCCCACCCGGTGGGCCCCCGGGACTCTTCCGGTGGTCCCGGTACAATACCGATGACCCCGAAACTTGTCCCGATTGCCGAAACAGGACTTCCTATATATAAATCTTTACCTCCGGACCATTCCGGAACTCCTCGTGACGTCCGGGATCTCATCCGGGACTCCGAACAACATTCGGTAACCACATACAAGCTTCCTTTATAACCCTAGCGTCATCGAACCTTAAGTGTGTAGACCCTACGGGTTCGGGAGACATGCAGACATGACCGAGACGTTCTCCGGTCAATAACCAACAGCGGGATCTGGATACCCATGATGGCTCCCACATGTTCCACGATGATCTCATCGGATGAACCACGATGTCAAGGACTCAATCGATCCCGTATACAATTCCCTTTGTCTAGCGGTATTTTACTTGCCCGAGATTCGATCGTCGGTATACCAATACCTTGTTCAATCTCGTTACCGGCAAGTCTCTTTACTCGTTCCGTAACACATCATCCCGTGATCAACTCCTTGGTCACATTTGCGCAAATGATGATGTCCTACCGAGTGGGCCCAGAGATACCTCTCCGTTTACACGGAGTGACAAATTCCAGTCTCGATCCGCATAAAACAATAGATACTTTCAGAGATACCTGTAGTGCACCTTTATAGTCACCCAGTTACGTTGTGACGTTTGATACACCCAAAGCACTCCTACGGTATCCAGGAGTTATACGATCTCATGGTCAAAGGAAGAGATACTTGACATTCGCAAAGCTCTAGCAAATGAACTACTCGATCTTTTGTGCTAGTCTTAGGATTGGGTCTTGTCCATCACATCATTCTCCTAATGATGTGATCCCGTTATCAACGACATCCAATGTCCATAGCCAGGAAACCATGACTATCTGTTGATCACAACGAGCTAGTCAACTAGAGGCTCACTAGGGACATATTGTGGTCTATATATTCACACGTGTATTACGATTTCCGGATAATACAGTTATAGCATGAATAAAAGACAATTATCATGAACAAGGAAATATAATAATAATACTTTTATTATTGCCTCTAGGGCATATTTCCAAAAAAATGGTCTAGCGAGAGCCACAGAGCAGTATGTAAAATACATACGTGTGAGTAAATCTGATGGTTATATATGTCAGTAGCCCTCGAGACTTGAAACAGTTAAAATAACTGATTTAAGGATCATTTGTTATGCAGGATCTTACAAAAAAGAATACGCAACTGTCCCAGGGGTTGGAAGAGTGCAAGGCCCAACTTGAGGCCGCACTAGCCGCTACAGAGAATGCCAAGGGTATCCCTTTAGGTAATATATGCTTCGCAAGATAAGTATGTTGTGAAGTGCGGCATGTGTGCAATTCTGACAATAACAGTGCAGATGGGGCCGGAGTGGATCTGGACAAGCAAGAACTCTTGCGCCAGTTAAAGGCCGGCGAGAGCGTGCTCACAAGGGTGAGGCAAGAGAAGAACAAGCTTCAAGATGCCAATACCCAGATGGGCGAAGAACTAAAGGATGTTTGTGCTCAGCTGTCGGAATCCGTAAAGGAGAATCGGCGACTTCGACGCGGCATTTTGAGTAAGTGCTTGAACGAATCTTCGAAAAAGAGTTCGGCAAGGAAGTCGATTGACAGAGTTATGTTTGTAGATATGCTGATAGGTCGGCTTGCGGAGGAAATGCCCAGTTCTACGGGTGACCTTCTTCCCGAGCTATTGCAACTGCACGAACGAGTTCGGCAGGCGATGCAAGGCGTCGTCTAGGCTTTGTGGCCATCCCTCTCCATGCCCGAAGGCCTTGGAGAGCTTGCAGAGAAGCTGAAGGGAGTGCTGCAGCGCTTCCGATTATGGAAGATATCGGTCTGCCGTCAAGGCTCCAGGGAGGCCTGGGCCATGGTGAAGACGCGGTACACGAAGGCTGACCCAAACCACATGGCCGAGGTCAACCCTGTGGGGCCCAACAGGAAGGAGATCCCTGTCAGTTTAGTGTATGGCCAGGTAGAGCTGGCCGCCAAGTATTCCCAACAGGACTGTAAATTAGATAGCCTGTTGGATGGTATTGAAGAAGAATATACCCAGTCAAATTGACTGTAATTTAAAATGACATGTAAAATGCCTTCTAGCCGGATTGTAGATCGTTTGTCATTGTGGACCTTTTCGCTTCAACCTCTGGACCCGATAGTCCGGAGTCTGTCCGAATACTCTCTCGGTTATGTAAGGACCGCGGCATGCATGGAGACCAGGCGTAGGGGTCATAAGTGCTTTAGCAGACAAGTGCCCAACTAGTTATGTTATATTACATGGTTAGTAAGAAACATCTTCCAGGGAGAATAGTTCCGTTAGGGGTTCCTTTCTCTGGGAGGCATGCCCTAAAGTGCATGTCCGGACTGCGAGAAAAGCAAAAAAGCATCTGGGGGAAGATAAATAAACAAGTGAAAAATCATCTTTTAGTTCACCGACCGAATATTCCCTTAAGAACGCTAGCTTTCGGCTACACCCAGTCTGAGGTACACATCCGGCTGACCCGGCAGTTACAATCGCAGAGGTGCTCCCTTTACCACCTAGCCGAACAAACGGGAACATAGGGGTAAGCACAGGAGCCAGGCAACCCAGCTTGGCCAAAACTTAAGTCATATCGATGCATATAATGGTGCATAAAAGGTTCATGCAGAAGTGTCACACATGTTTCGGGCATGAGGCCCGTGTATATAAGCTTCTAATAAAGAAGCCCCCAGGTATAATGAGCGCGGGTGGCGCGTCAATTATGTACGAACAATGCGCGAGCAAGCCCCTAAAGGCTTGGGAGAAAAAGGAGGGAGGAGGAGAGAAATATAAGGCAGCTAATTTGTAAAAAAAAAGGGGGACAGAGGAAGGAGACGAACATAGAGTCCGGCGCTAGGCGTAGAATCTTCGTAGGCGTGCTGAGTTCCATGGGTTCGGCTCGAGTCGGTTATCCGATGCGTTTCGCAGACGGTACGCTCCACCAGTCAGGACTTGGTCGATTATGAAGGGACCCTCCCATTTGGGCTTGAGTTTGTCCTTTTTCTTGTCCGGCAGGCGTAGAACTAGTTCGCCAACATTGTAAGTTTTGGCCCGTACTTCTCTGCTTTGATATCTCCGAGCCTGCTGTTGATAGAATGCGGAATGGGCTTTTGCCATGTCATGCTCCTCCTCCAATGTGTCCAAGCTGTCCTGCCGATTGAGCTCGGCTTCTCTTTCTTCGTACATGCGCACGCGATGTGAGTCATGAATTATGTCGCAGGGCAGGACTGCCTCTGCGCCGTTTACCATAAAAAATGGTGTGAATCCGGTAGTGCGATTCGGCGTGGTCCGCAGCCCCCAGAGTACGGAGTCGAGCTCGTCTACCCAGTGCATGTTAGATTCCTTGAGGGATCGCACTAATCTGGGTTTGATGCCGCTCATGATTAGACCATTGGCCTGCTCGACTTGACCGTTAGTTTATGGGTGATAGACTGAAGCGTAATCAAGCTTAATGCCCATGTTTTTGCACCAAAGTTTAACCTCATCGGCCGTAAAGTTTGTGCCGTTGTCAGTAATGATGCTGTGGGGGACGCCGTAATGGTATACAACCCCGGATATGAAGTCTATCACCGGTCCGGATTCGGCCGTCTTAACAGGCTTGGCCTCTATCCATTTGGTGAATTTGTCCACCATGACCAGCAGATATTTTTGCTGGTGGGTTCCTCCTTTAAGGGGTCCAACCATGTCAAGCCCTCAGACCGCGAAAGGCTAGGTAATGGGTATAGTTTGGAGGGCGGTAGGCGGCATGTGGCTTTGATTAGCGAATAATTGGCAACCGAAGCATCGCTGGACTAATTCCTGAGCGTTTGCCCGGGCCGTCGACCAGTAAAATCCGGTACGGAAGGCCTTTCTCACAAGGGCTCGGGCTGCGGCGTGGTGCCCGCCGAGTCCGGCATGAATTTCAGCCAGAAGGTTCCGCCCTTCCTCGTCGGAGATACACCTTTGAAGGACTCCGGTGGTGCTTTTCTTATAAAGCTCTCCTTCGTGGACTTTATAGGCTTTAGATCACCGCACTATGCAGCGTGCCTCATTTTGGTCCTCGGGAAGTTCCTGCCTAGTTAAGTAGGCTAAGAATGGTTCTGTCCATGGGGCAATTACTGCCATTATTACGTGGGCTGAGGGTCTGACTTCATTGACGGAGTCTTCCATTGTGTCAGAGTGTTCGGGGTCAGGTGAAGCGGCCAGGTCCGGGTTGTTATTTCCGGATTCCCCTTCCCACTGTACGGATGGCTTG
>NC_041385.1:556343722-556346489 GCF_002162155.2 Triticum dicoccoides
TGTCTGATTATTTTCCCGGGCTATATGGTGAAATTCCAGCCCTTTGAACCGAGCTGACATGTTTAGGACGACGTTGTGATAAGCTACCATTTTCGGATATTTGACATCAAAGTCTCTGTTTATTTGGGATATCGCAAGGTTCGAATCCCCACACACCTCTAGGCATTGAATGCCCATGAAGACTGCCATCCGGAGGCCATGTAGAAGGGCCTCGTATTCGGCTGCATTGTTGGAGTCCGTATACATTATCTGGAGTACATATTGGACTGTATCCTCTGTTGGGGATGTCAGGACGATGCCAGCCCCCAGACCCGCCAGCATTTTGGAGCCGTCGAAGTGCATGGTCCAGTTGGAATATGTGCCGTACTCTTTAGGGAGTTCGGCTTCAGTCCATTCAGCGACAAAGTCAGCCAATGCTTGCGACTTGATGGCTCGTCGTGGCTTATATGTTATGTCGAACGGGAGGAGCTCAATGGCCCATTTGGCAATCCAGCCCATTGCGTCGCGGTTGTTTATGATATCGTTAAGAGGTACTTCAGAGGCTACTGTTATCGAACACTCTTGAAAGTAGTGTCGTAGCTTCCGGGATGCCATGAACACTGTGTATGCTATCTTTTGGTAATGCGGGTACCGGGACTTGCATGGAGCGAGGACAGTGGACTCGTAGTAGACTGGTTTCTAGACAGGGAATTTGTGTACGTCCGTTTCTCGTTCGACGGCGAGGACTGCGCTTACAACTTGGTGAGTTGCCGCGATGTATAAAACATTGGTTTGCCGATGTTAGGCGCGGCCAGGACCGGGTTTGTTGCTAGTATGGCTTTTATTTCTTCGAGTCCGGCCGTGGCGGCATCCGTCCACTCGAAGTGTTCGGTGCGCCGGAGGAGGCGGTAAAGGGGTAATGCCTTTTCCCCCAAGCGGGAGATGAAGCGTCTTAGATCCGCCACGCATCTAGTCAATTTTTGTATTTGCTTGAGATCTTTTGGAATATCCAATTGTGACAGAGCTCGGATCTTGGCTGGTTTTGCTTCAATTCCTCTACCGGATACGATGAAGCCCAAGAGCTTTCCGGCTGGTATGCCAAAAACGCATTTTTCCGGGTTAAGCCTAATGTCATATGTTCGGAGGTTATCGAACGTGAGACTCAAGTCGTCTATTAGAGTTTCGACATGCTTGGTTTTGACGACCACGTCATCCACGTACGCTTCAACCATTTTGCCGATCTGGTTGGCCAGACATGTCTGAATCATGCGTTGATATGTTGCGCCGGTGTTTTTGAGCCCGAAGGGCATTGTGTTGAAGCAGAATGGGCCGTATGGGGTGATGAATGCCGTTGCGGCTTGGTCTGACTCTGCCATCTTGATTTGGTGGTAGCCAGAGTATGCATCGAGGAAACACAATGAATCGTGTCCTGCGGTGGCGTCGATGATTTTATCAATGCGGGGGAGGGGGAAGGGATCCTTTGGGCAGGCCTTATTTAGGTCTTTGAAATCGACGCATAGGCGCCAGGATTTGTCCTTCTTTGGTACCATTACCAGGTTTGCTAGCCAGTCTGGATGTTTTATATCTCTGATGAATCCGGCTTCCAGTAGTTTGGCTAGCTCCTCTCCCATGGATTGTCTCTTAGGTTCGGAGAAACACCGAAGAGCCTGCTTAACAGGCTTGAATCCTTTTAGGTTGTTCAGCCTATGCTCGGCCAGCCTGCGTGGGATTCCTGGCATGTCTGAAGGGTGCCAGGCAAAAATGTCCCAATTTTCGCGTAGAAATTCTCTTAGTGCGGCGTCTACATCAGGGCTTAGTTCTGCCCCGATGGAAGCCGTTTTTGTAGTGTCCGTTGGATGGACTTGGATCTTGACTATTTCGTCTGCCGGCTTGAAGGAGGTGGACTTGGATCTTTTGTCGAGTATCACGTCATCCCTGTCCACCATGGAGCGCAACACAGTTAGTTCCTCGACCGCTAGGGCTTCGGATAATGCCTCGAGGGCCAGTGCGGCTGTCTTGTTTTCGGTGCGGAGCGCTGTGTCCGGATCACTAGCAAGAGTGATGATTCCGTTGGGTCCAAACATTTTGAGCTACATGTCCCCGTAATGGGGTATAGCTTGAAAAATTGTGAATGCTTCTCGCCCTAACAGAGCGTGGTATCCGCTGCTGAACGGGGCCACTCGAAATGTGACCTTCTTGGATCTGTAATTATCCGGCGTGCCGAACACCACATCCAGTGTGATTTTTCCTGTACAGCACGCTTCCCGACTGGGGATTATTCCTCTAAAGGTTGTGTTGCTTCACTCAATGCGGCTCTAGTCTATTTCCATTTTTCGTAGGGTTTCCTCATAGATGAGGTTCAATCCGTTGCCCCCGTCCATGAGTACCTTGGTAAGCCGGAAGCCGTCCACTATCGGACTAAGGACCAGTGCGGCTGGTGTTCGGGCTGTGCGGAATTTAGGTTCGTCACTGGCATTAAAGGTAATAGCCGTGTCACTCCATGGGTTTATTATCGCTACTTGGTAGACTTCGGTAAGGTTGCGGAGCGTTCGTTTCCTCGCATTGTTTGATGCGAAAGTGTCGAAGACTGTTGACACCGTACTGGCGTTTCAGGGGTGGTGCTCTGCGGATTCTAGAGTTAGAAGCTCCTCGCCACTTCTGGCCACCTGCCGGAGTATCCAACATGCTCTAAGGCTATGAGTTGGTGTGACGCCCTCTGTACTATGAATTTTACAGGGTCCATTGAGCCATCCCTCCAGTACGGTTCCATAACCTATAGAGGGTTTTT
>NC_041385.1:556346855-556353537 GCF_002162155.2 Triticum dicoccoides
TAGGTTTGTCACTGGCATTAAAGGTAATAGCCGTGTCAGTCCATGGGTTTATTGTCGCTACTTGGTAGACTTCGGTAAGGTTGCGGAGCGTTCGTTTCCTCGCATTGTTTGATGCGAAAGTGTCGAAGACTGTTGACACCGTACTGGCGTTTCAGGGGTGGTGCTCTGCGGATTCTAGAGTTAGAAGCTCCTCGCCACTTCTGGCCACCTGCCGGAGTATCCAACATGCTCTAAGGCTATGAGTTGGTGTGACGCCCTCTGTACTATGAATTTTACAGGGTCCATTGAGCCATCCCTCCAGTACGGTTCCATAACCTATAGAGGGTTTTTGTTTTTTGTTGTTTGGCCCAGGTGCCTGGCGATAATGCGCCCTTTTGTTTCGGACTAGGATTGTATTCAGGGTCAGATTGTCCCAGAATTTTGTTTCGGTTTTCCGAACGCTTCCTGTCGCACAGTACTTCCGTACTATGGATGCCAAGTCGGTGAAGCGTGTAATTTCGCGGCGACTTATGGCGTTGAGGATTCCGATGTCCATGCAGTTGTTGCAGAAGAATGAAATTGCATCCTCCTCGCGGCAGTCCTTTATCCTGTTCATAACCAGGAGGAATCTGGCCCAGTAATGGTGTACTGTTTCCCTGGGCTCTTGCCGAATTTGGGATAAATCCCTTATATTTGGGTGGGCGGGTGGATTTAAATCCGGAACCTCGCCCGATCTAAGACTTAGGGGCCAAGAAATTTCCGAACTCGGAAGCTTGGGTTCTTGGACGTTATCCAATGAATCAGGCCCGCTGCCTGACTTTAGGTTCTAGGCTTGACTGGCGTCCTTCCCTCCGCAGATGTCCGGCTTGGGGGGATCAGGAATTTGGACACATCTGGTCCTTAGGATGGGTGAAGATTCACGGCATTGTTCCTCCACCACTTCAACATGGTGGGTGACCTGGGGAGAGTCAATCTCTCTCGGATCGGGTTTAAGCCCAATCTGGCCGTAGTCTGTAGCGACTCCCAGGGCGGCGATGCGATCTAAGAGCTCGTTTAAGGAAGAGAGCTCCATCGGATCTAACTGCTCGGCAAGTTCCAAGCTGATGTGGAGATTGCTTTCGATGACCCGAGAGGTCATCGTCGGCGCGGAGGCCGAACAGGCGGTCATTAAAAACTGCCTAGCCGGAGAGTTTGGCCGACAGCCAAAGCTCCTTTAGCAACAACGTCGTCTTTAAATACGGGGTGCGGCATCCTTCCTGACGGTGACGACACAGAGGAACTCTCAATGAAAGCACCAATGTCGGTGTCAAAACCGGCGGATCTCGGGTAGGGGGTCCCGAACTGTGCGTCTAGGCGGATGGTAACAGGAGACAAGGGACATGATGTTTTTACCCAGGTGCAGGCCCTCTCGATGAAGGTAAAACCCTACTCCTGCTTGATTAATATTGATGATATAGGTAGTACAAGAGTTGATCTGCCACGAGATCAGAGAGGCTAAACCCTAGAAGCTAGCCTATGGTATGATTGTTGTTCGTCCTACGGACTAAAGCTCTCCGGTTTATATAGACACTGGAGAGGGCTAGAGTTACACAGAGTCGGTTACAATGGGAGGAGATCTACATATCGTATCGCCAAGCTTGCCTTCCACACCAAGGAAAGTCTCATCCGGACATGGGACGAAATCTTCAATCTTGTATCTTCGAGTTAATTGCACAAAAGTACCATAATTGAGGCATTAGAAGCAGATTGGTAGCAAGTTTGATAATTTTTACGCGTCAGTACCGATTTTGGGGCGAGGCGTTGCAGAATGGGCTAAATGAGGTATAAACATGTATTGACAGGGAAACTGACAGCAGGGCCCGCTGACGTGGCATCTTCTTTCACAGAAAACCCCCTCAGTTTATATTTAATCACACAAAGGGTCTCATTTGCGGCCGAAACTCAAAACAAGCAAAAAAGAACTTTAGTCGCGCCCGTGAGGATTCGAACGTGCGACGCAATAGCCGCGGAAAAGGCGCGCTGACCACTATGCTACGCGACTCCGTTTTGATACAGTTGATACTTAAACGTTTTTATACTATGCAGTAGAAACCATTTTTGTTGCTGGACAACTATTTCGTTTTTTTAATGCGTTTTTTTTGTTTCGTATTTCTGTTATATTTTAAGACACGTCCTGGCTTTCTTCCGATTTTCCTTTTTTCAACTTTTGCGCATCTCTTTTATATATAGGTTTTGTAATAAATGGCGTACATTATTTCAACACTTTCGACATTTTTAAAATTTACACCGAACTTTTTACTATGTGGCAGTTTTTTAAAATGGCGTACACTGAATATTATTGTATAAATACACACTGAATACTATTGTATAATATACAATGAACAATTTTGTTATATACGTTGCATTTTTTTTATAAATACACACTGAATACTATTGTATAACATACGATAAAAAAAGGTGTTCATATATTATAGTTCAGTATAAAAAGGTGTTCATGTTTTAAAAATGTTCATCTAAAACTAAAAAAAGGTGTTCATAATACTATTGTATAAATACACACTGAATACTATTGTATAATATGCGATGAACAATTTTGTTATATACATTGCATTTTTTTAATATACAATATCTGAAAAAATGCCGCATAGTAAAAAGTTCGGTGTAAATTTTAAAAATGTCGAAAGTATTGAAATAGTGTACACCATTTATTAAAACCTATATATAAAAGAGATGCGCAAAAGTTTAAAAAGGGAAAACCGGAAGAAGGCCAGGACGTGTCTTAAAAGATATAAGAAATACGAAACGAAAAAACGCAATAAAAAAATGAATGTCCAGCAACAAAAATGGTTTCTATAGTATATAGTATAAAAAGATTTAAGCATCAACTTTTTCAACAGCAGTGAAGTAGCGTAGTGGTCAGCGCCCCTTTCCCTTGGTAGTGCGTCGTGGGTTCGAAACCTCGTGGGCGACCGTCATATATTTTCAGTTTTCCCCGCAAACGAGGCCCCTTAGGTGATTAAATATAAAACGAGGGGTTTTTCTGTGAAAGAAGATGCCACCTCAGCCCCTGACAGGCGGGCCCTGCTGTCAGTTTCCCCGTCAATACATGTTTATACGTTGTTTAGTCCGTTCTGCAACGACCCGCCCCAAAATTGGTACTGACATGTAAAAATTATCAAACTTGGTATCAATCTGCTTCCACTGCCTCAATTGTGGTACTTCTGTATAATTAACTATGTATCTTCATAGTCCGGGAGTCCGGCCATCCGGACACCCCCTAATCCAGGACTCTCTCAGGGGTAACATCGAAGATTCAAATAAAGAAGCACGAGAAAACGAGTGATTGCAACAAAGCACATAGCAAACAAGCTACAAAACTAATCCACACAGGCACACACAAGCATAATACTAGAGCAAATGCACATGCACTATATGAAGGACTACACCCTACGCTTGAGCAAACTCTCGGGAGCCAATGAAGAAGCTAAGGGAGTAGCGAGTGCAACTGCTGACTCCGAAACTCCGGATGGACGAGGCAGAGCGGTTGGAGAAGCTGGCGGACACTGAGGTAGGGAAGGCACCAAGCAATCTCCAGGCTCGAATGGCGTCTCAGACTAACTCGAAAATAAGAAGACACTCGGCCATCATGTAACGGGACATGGAAAAGATAACCGGGTCGTCTTGAGGATTGATAGACGGGAACTTGATCCACTTAGGATTCTTGACGATGGTGGGATAGAATTGATAGGCACGGTTCTCTTGCACCATGCTCTCTTGATGGCAAAGACTGGTGATTGCTGCCATTGCAGCAAGCTGAACGGCACGCTCGCGAGTAGTGACGTAACCACCGTGGAAATTGTAGGTGTGCCTACCAACAGGAATCGAGGCTGACAGATGGACATGGGCAACATACTACAGGATTCTTCCGCTGGTAGAACACTGGAATACTTGATAATGGGGTGGATCTCCATGGGGATAAATTATACGCCACATGTTGCCAAGGAGGGCAGCAAAGCTGAGAGGTGCAGGAGTGGGGCTGAAAGCAATAGGAACAGCACCGTGAACTCTGGGAAGGGCACTGAACTTATGGAATCTGACCGCCATCTACGCACGAAACAAGGTTTATGGGTAACCGAATAAGACTATATGCAGCAAACAAATGCATCAAGCAAGGGCAACAACTAGACCCTATACTGCCATTTTCTAACGTTCCAACGGACTAGGATGCTCTATAGCCAAACTTGCTCTGATATCAAGCCTGTGGCACCCCGGCTCAGAGAAACCGGAATGCCCCGTATTCCAGCCCAAAGATCAAGGTGAAGTCTTCTGGAATACGACACTGCTTAGCATAGAACAAACCAGCTCTCTATTACAACACGGATATGAATACAAGGTCTCTGATATTACAATGAATAACACCGGGACGGCGACACTACGCCAACCACAGTTGCTCTATGCAAGCAACATAACAACTCGGGGCAGCGGAACCTCTACTAGCATCAGAAGAACTATTGGTAGCGGAACAACTATTGGCAGCAGAACAACGAACCTTGATGATGGACTACACTCTTCCTGGAACGTTTATCCTAGCTCGCGAACACATGGACCACACCAAACAAGCAAGCAATCTAGGCATGACCTGCAAACTGGCATGACATGTCAGGTTAGTACATTGAATGTACTTGCAAGCTCACAAAAACCAAAAGCAGTCAAGACAAACGAAAGCATGGCATTAGCAGGTTAAATCAATCATGAACATGATACTAGCGGAACAACATGGTATGCACAACTGAACATGATACAATTTTGACATGGCACGATCATATGGACATGATGATACTACATGCAACAGGTTAACATAATCATGCACCAACTTACTCTGCTCGGGTTACCTCGTAACGAAAACATGCATTACTTACCACCGTGGACATCACACAATCATCTCAGGATCAAATCAAGCTTGGTATAACAATACCGTATTAATCATTAAATGACCACAAGGAGCTTGACCTTTACCTGTGATTCTCGCATAACACCACAAATATCGAACAACTCGGTATCCTCGATACCACGGTGATCCTCTTGCGATCACATAAAGATCAACCAACTTCTTTCATCATCGAACCGGGGTTGTTATTAAGCACATCATTATTATTACTATTGACCCATAGTGTGACCGACTTCGAACTGGGCCCATATCCACGGGCGCGGCTATCGCTAGATTTAACACACACACACTCTGCAGAGGCTAGCACACTATACCCACACCATGGAACCCATGGCCTCGCACCCCCATTCGGGTGGAACAATGGCGTTCCGACTAAACTGCTCTATTGC
The DNA here is from genome assembly GCF_002162155.2 of Triticum dicoccoides. Classification (NCBI taxonomy): domain Eukaryota; kingdom Viridiplantae; phylum Streptophyta; class Magnoliopsida; order Poales; family Poaceae; genus Triticum; species Triticum dicoccoides. The sequence continues at coordinate 556,352,172 of NC_041385.1, forward strand.
CCATAACACTCTCCCGGCCACTCCGACCAACTCCCTTCTCGGCTAAGTCATGGGTGGCCCGTGCCTACCAAAGGCATCAACGGCCACCGTCGTGGCAAAACAAACGGCCCCAAATGGGGACATGGGCTCAAACCAAACATGGGCACACAAGGCTTATGTCATCCTACCCGGCCAAGGTAGCGTCCGCGCATAACCTTCCCTCGTTGGAGGCACCGGCAAGAGGCAAGACAATAGACCTAGTTAGGACCTTTCCATAAAGGCAAATGTGGTTGCACTGGTCAGCTTGATTCAATGGCACCATGACTCAGCCAACATATGTTCAAGTTCATTATTATCCAGTTAAACTTGAATGCAATAAGCTGAGTCATAAAAATTAACATGATGCAACTATGATGCATGAGCATGATATCAACATAAGCATGGATGTGCAACCGTAACAAATCATCGAGCATAACAACAATGAAGCATCTATCCAAATGAGCATGGCATAAGGACGAGCATGAATATCACAAGTATAACACTACTCATAGTATAACATGACCACTAGCATCATAAATAAATACCATGCAAGAACATAACGACAATACTACCAGGTGAGCATAAACCAACTCGATGCAAAGAAATATGCATGGCAATGGTACTCGGTAACAGACGATAGTCATGCACCGAAGAACATAACCAACACCAACATGAACTACTAGCAAGCATGAACATATGAAAGTAATACTAGCAAGTAGATCATGATAACCGAGTGCAAGGAAACATAGCATGACGGTCAACACCAATCCATAAGCATAACCGAAATAACAACAACAATAGCAAAACAAACAGACAGTTATTAAAGATTCAAGTTCAAAACCAAAGCTACTGCATGGCTATCATGCAAAATGGTGGTTGTGGCTTGCCTAGGGGTGACGGAGACTCCGGGAAAAAGTGTGGTGAAGCCGCGAAAACGAAACACTGGACGGTTCTCTCTCGGAGGGGGCTGATTAGGGGCAAGGGAAAAATGGTCATTTTCACTATGGGACCACCTAGTGAAAATGTTACTAATAGAAAGAGCTCTACGGTACGAAGAAGTGAGCGTTGGTTTCACCTCGATCGGAGCTACGGTTGAGAAGTTGTGAGATGTTGAAGGAGAGGGACCTGTTTGTAAAAATAATATTCACCAACGGGTCCCTAAGTGGATAAGATAGAAACTGATTTCAAAGAATACACTTTCTAGAGAGGAAAGCACATTTGTGCCTGAAGAACAACAGAAATACACTTCTGAGAGGGGAAAATGTATTTTGAGAAATACGCTTTCAAAGAACAGAAAGCGTACTCACCTAAAAGCATTTCCACTTACTAACGTGGCAAGAAGAGGGGG
>NC_041385.1:556353992-556481043 GCF_002162155.2 Triticum dicoccoides
CCCGGCCGGGGCGAGGCCACCGGCGGGTGTGCGGACGGGTGGAGGTGGTGCTCGGTGAGGGCAACTCCCGCGAGGTTGATGGGTTGGGGTGGTCCGCGGGATCACGGGGAGGCCTGTGGTGGAGTCAGGGAGGCGAGGGAGTGGCTAGCGCAGCCGGACGGAGCAGAGGCCGAACGACAGAGGCGGCGGCCGTGCATGGGGCATGCGGGCAGGGTGGACTTTGGCGAGGGACAAGTGGGTGGGGCGAACCGCGGTGATGAGAGGAACACGGTGGACAGCTTGGGAGGGCTCGGACTCCGGCGAACACCAAAAATGAACAGTGAAGAATAGCGAGATGTCGCTGCTCCGGTGACCAACTGAGGCGAGGGAGGGGCTTGGGAGCTGCGGGTGGACTCGGGGGTATCTTATATAGGCGCGGGGGAGGCTTCTCGAGCTCATGGGCGAGCTCCAACTAAGCTCCAATGGTGGATAGAGGAATCTAGCGTCACGGTCACGGCGACGGTGACCACACCGCAGCGTCTCTGGGCAGGGCAGCGATGCAGGTCGATGCAGTCGATCACATGGAAGCTACTAGACAAGGTTTGGCGTCGAAACAAGGAGGGAAACAACGGGAAACGGGGCGACAATGTGCCAGAGCATAGTTTTGGCTGATACACCCCGTGGTCACCGCTTGAACTGGCATGCGTGGCGCGTTCTGGCTGAACCGACCATGTCCAGTGCATTTACCTTAGTGCCCTGAGTCTAAACGAAGCAACAAGTCGGTTCAGGGGCAAAGAAGAGAAAAGAAGGAGGGGCCAAAACATATCAGCAGCAACCTGTTTGTGCTATCTAGAGGGGACACAAACTTGGCAACGAAGGAACTGATTTGTGTGGGGCTTATCACACACCAGGTTGACTTTGATCACCAAAAATTAGCTAAAGAGGAAGATTTTAGGGGGTGGTTGCTGTAGAAAGTGCCAAAATGGCCAGAATTGGGAATGATGAAGTTGCACTCACATGAAGAGGCAAGTTGAGCTGAAATTGGGCATGGCCCAATGATTTGAGGATTTGAAGATTCCCAAAAAGTTTCATGCCATTTGGATGAACCAAAATAGCACTTGCTTCACAAAGCATCTCTCTTGACAGAATTTTGGAAAAATTCCATAGGGCAAATGGAGTATTGTATTGATCCAAAACTTGGTGGAGGGAGTTGATATGGATATGAGAATGTCCTCGAAAATTTGCAGCTTAAACGAAGCAATATAAAATATGGTTGCTTCACAAACTGAAAATCTGACCAGAAACCAAGATTTGGAGCTGGGCTCACATAGAAAGGTTACATGAGCTCAAGTTTGGTGGAGTGTGATGATTTGATCATGTGAAGTAACTTGCAAAATTTCAACTCATTTGGATATGCCTAGCTAGTACTTCCTTCACAATGTCTTCCCTCAGACAGGAACTTTGAAAAATTGCTGAGGAATATTTACTAAGCAAATGAAGTTAAATTTTGGCACAGGGCAATGATATGATAGGAATAGATGTCCAAAAGGTTCGGGGTCAATTGGGAAAAGGTAAATAACACTTGCTTTGCAAAGTGCCATTTATGGCAGGATAGGAAAAGAATTATTGGAGGATTATTTTTGAACATGGCAATGAAAACTTTTGCCATATTTGAGCAAGATAGGACCCCAAAAAATTATGAGAATTATTTGGGAATTTTTGGAGTGACAGAAAGATGGGTTGCTTCACAACCTAGGGCAAATAAGCTAATTCCTTTAATAGAAAAGGAATATTCCCAATAAAAAGAATATTGGGATTTGGGCTAGGATGAAAATTACATAATCTATAGATGATAATGAGGATGACAAGCCACTATAAAACCTAGGAAGACATGATCTTCCCAAGTTTTGGAACCACATAGACACAGAAAATCAAATCAAATCAATAAATCCAAGAAAATCAAAGGAAAAAGAAAAAGGGCAAAATCCAGGGTGTTACATTGTCCAATCCCTTCAATATAATTTACTTTCAACAATTCAATTGGACGTGCCAGTTATGATTCTCATTTCGGTGAATTCCATGTGACCGTCTTTAAGAGAAGCAATCTCAAAGTGGTCTTTGTTGGGCATGTTGAAGACAACCTTTACGTGGTTAATTTCTCAAAATACAAAACTCATCTTGCAACATGCCTAATGGCCAAGGCCGACGTGGGTGGCTATGGCACAGACGGCTATCCCATGTTGACATGAGAAATTTACAAGCTCTCTTAAAGGAGGAGCACATCCTTGGACTAACCAATGAGTCTTTTGCCAAAGATCATCCTTGTAGTGCTTGCATTGCCGGAAAACAACATGAAAAGGCTCATAAAGTGAATACTATCATCACCACCTTGAGGCCTCTCGAGCTTATCCATTTGGATCTCTTTGGGCCTCCACCTTATGATAGTTTGGGAGGGAGGAGGTATTGCCTTGTCATTGTGGATGACTACACAAGATATACTTTGGTGTTCTTTCTCAAGACCAAAGATGAAACTCAAGAAACCTTCATCAACTTCTCCAAAGAAGCTCAACATCAACATAATTATGAGATCAAGGCAATTCAAAGTGACAATGGCACCGAGTTCAAGAGTTACATGATGGATGAGTTCTTGAGTGAAGAGGGGATAAAGCATCAATATGCCGTGCCATATACTCCACAACAAAATGGTGTTGCGGAGAGGAAGAATCAGACTCCCATTGAGAGGGCTAGGACCATGCTTGACGAGTATAAGTCTCCATACAAGCTTTGGGCCGAATCCATCAACACCGCGTGTCATGCTTCAAACCAGCTTTATCTTTGCAAGCTTAAGAACAAGACCCCGTATGAACTCCTAATTGGGAGAAAGCCTAACATCAAATACTTTTGGGTATTCGGTTGTAAGTGTTTCATTCTAAATAAAACATCTCATTTAGCTAAGTTTGAGCCTAAAACTTATGAGGGCATATTTGTTGGATGTGCATCAAGATCTCATGCTTAGCGAGTTCTCAATATATTCACCAGATGCATTGAGGAAACGGTGAATGTGGATTTTGATGAAGATAATGGTTCCTGTGTGGAGCAAATTGTTCCTAGTGTTGTAGGTGATGAGTCTCCTTCACAAGCTATAAGGACTATGGGGATAGGACACATTCTTCCACAAGAAACACCCCAAGTCCAAGTAAAAGAAGGAGTAAGAGCCCCTCTTTTGGAGTCTCCACAAGGGAAGTCATCACCTTCACCACTTGTACAAGATGCTACGGGAGATCATGAACCTATCCAAGAACAAGATCAAGTCCCTCATGTTCCCAAGAAAGATCAAGAGCAAGCTCTTTCAAATGGTGAAGAACCAATTATTGGGGCTCAAGATCAAGCTCAAGTTCTAGATCAACCCCAACCACAAGTGTCTTCATCATCGTCACTTCCAAATGAACAAGAACTTGTGGTTGTGAAGCGAAGGGTGTCTCCAGGGCTAAAACAATCTCAAGTACAAGCTTCTTTATCAAGTCCAAAACCAAGTGAAGAAGAGCTTGCACTCAAAGAGCAAAAAGTGGCCACCAAGTTAAAGCATATTCAACATCTCACCGAGAACATCTATGGAAGCATAAAATATGGGGTAACTACTCGTAGATGTTTGGCAAACTTTTGTGAACATTACTCGTTTGTCTCTTTTGTTGAGCCAGTTAAGGTTGACAATGCACTTGACGACACGGATTGGGTAGATTCCATGCATGAAAAAGTCAACAACTTCACCCACAACAAAGTATGGACTCTTGTGGAGAGACCCAAAGAGTGTCATAATGTCATTGGAACAAAGTAGATTTTCAAGAACAAACGAGATGAATATGTTCAAGTTACTAGAAACAAGGGATGGTTAGTGGCACAAGGTTTCACCCAAGTTGAAGGCTTGGCTTTTGGTGGAATGTTTGCCCCCGTTGCCCGTCTTGAATCCATTCACGTCTTGCTTGCTTATGCCTCTCATCACGATTTTAAATTATATCAAATGGATGTGAAGAGTGCATTTCTGAAAGCACAAGTGCTTCCTGGGTGATTTTGGTAATTAATGTCAACATATCACTTGTTGGACTAATACTTTTATCTAGTTATTTCAGATGAGTTCAACAATGGCGTGGTAAGGACGAGAGGATGTGGAACCCCTTCAAAATGCTAAGGACACATATTGTCAAAAGCTCAAGACTTTTCATTTCTATTTTAGTGATCCAAGATCACATTGAGTCCATAGGAAAGTCAATACTATTAAAAGGGGATGAGGTGTTGCTTAATGGTCTACTTGCTCAAAGTTCTTAGTGATATTGCTCCAAAACCCTTAGCCACTTTCTCATTTCCAAATATATCCAAAACTCAGAGTCCAACTCGGCCCCACCAATTTGATCTATCCGGCGCCACCGAGTTCAGTTGACATAGCCACTGCCAAAAACCCTAATACTTTGGTTACACCGAAACAAATCTCGACCACATCGAGATGGCCCTGCAAACTCTTTGTTTCCCTTTGTAACATTTTGGTCTCACCGAAATGAGCAATAGGTCCCATCGAGTTTGCTTGACCAACTCTCTGTTTGCTCTTTGCTGAAATCGGTCTCACCGAGTTCACGCAATTGGCTACACCGAGATGAGATTTTTCCCTATCCCAAGCACATCGGTCCCGCCGAGTTGTTCCAGTCGGTCCCACGGAGATTCCTAACATTCACATTTTGAACTGAATTGATCTCACCGAGTTCTCCTATTCGGTATGACCGTGTTGAGTCAAATGTGTGTGATGGTTGGATTTTGTGTGGAGGCTATATATACCCCTCCACCCCTATCTCCATTAATGAGAGAGCCATCAGAATGTGCCTACACTTCCACTACTCATTTTCTGAGAGAGAACTACCTACTCATGTGTTGAGACCAAGATATTCCAATCCTACCACAAGAATCATGATCTCTAGCCTTCCCCAAGTTGCTTTCCACTCAAATCATCTTTCCACCATAGCGAAATCCGTGAGAGAGAGTTGAGTGTTGGGGAGACTATCATTTGAAGCACAAGAGCAAGGAGTTCATCATCAACACACCATTTGTTACCTTTTGGAGAGTGGTGTCTCCTAGATTGGTTAGGTGTCGCTTGGGAGCCTCCGACAAGTTTGTGGAGTTGAACCAAGAAGCTTTTAAGGGAAAGGAGATCACCTTCTTCGTGAAGATCTACACGAGTGAGGCAAGTCCTTCATGGGCGATGGCCATGGTGGGATAGAAAATGTTGTTTCTTTGTGGACCCTTTGTGGGTGGAGTCCTCCATGGACTTGCGCATCCGTTACCCTTCGTGGGTTGAAGTCTCCATCAACGTGGATGTACGATAGCACCACCTATCGGAACAACGCCAAAAATCTTCGTGTCTTCAATTGCGTTTGCACACTCCAATCCCATCCCTTTACTTTCTTGCAAATAGCATGCTTTACTCTTTCCGCTGCTCATACTCTTGCCATGCTTGCTTGAAATGTATTGTGAATGTTTAAACTTGTGTTAAATCTCTACCTCAACTTGAAGAAACTAAAAATCACCACTTTTACTTGTTGAGGGTCTAATCCCCCTCTAGACCCCTCTTCTAGATTCTTTCAATTGGTATCAGAGAATTGGTGTCCATTGCTTTGGTTTAGTCACCAATGGAGGAAGATGGATGAGTCTACGATTGAGAGTATTAGACGTAGAGTGCCTATTATTGATGGAGAGTTCAATAATGCTTGGAAAAATGAGATGCTTGAGATTTTTAATGAATATAATTTGAACAAGTATATTACTAGACCTTGTGCGCCTCCTATTGATCCCTTTCATCCCACCCCCGATGAGTATCTTGACATAACCCGCAACCTAAGAGCTATTAATCCTATCATTAGAGGTTTGCCTAGAAACTTGCTTGTATTCTTGCCTACATTTGAATGTGCTTATACTATATGGAGATACCTTGAGGAGCGTTTTCCAAATTATTGTTTGAAAAATCTAGATGAGATTCTTCAAAAGTCCATTGCTTTTGATAAAGTGAATCCTAGTGACCCTAAATTTGATGATTGTCTATTTGAGCTTTGACGGTGTCCTAGACTAGGGGGTACTCACCACGTCGTCTCCCGATCAGTTGGATTGGGCCGAGGATCCCCATGGCCGTATACTCATGGGCCAGTCCGGACAGTTGCCGCATACAAGGAAGATTCCACAAGACTTGGCAATCAAGACAAGGACTCCTCCCCCACCGGCGTATTCGGCTAGGACTCTTGTTATCCTAGGCCTCTGGTGCATTATATAAACCGAGGCCAGGCTAGTCGATAGACATACAATATACAACAACAATCATACCATAGGCTAGCTTTTAGGGTTTAGCCTCTCTGATCTCGTGGTAGATCAACTCTTGTAATACCCACATCATCAATATCAATCAAGCAGGACATAGGGTTTTACCTCCATCAAGAGGGCCCGAACCTGGGTAACATTGTGTCCCTTGCCTCTTGTTACCATTAATCCTAAGACGCACTGCTTGGGACCCCCTACCCGAGATCCGCCGGTTTTGACACCGACATTGGTGCTTTCATTGAGAGTTCCGCTGTGTGATCGGTGAAAGGATCAATGGCTCGACTGCAGGTCAACTGCGACACCAGCTTCTTCGTCACCAGCTCGACTGGTCACCTTGGCTTGACCGAGGACTGCGCCCTACCTCTGACCGTCATGTTCGGATGAGGGCCTTCATAAACACCAACTCCGATCTCTATCAAGATCATGGAGGAGTCATCCATGGAGCTCGGGGGCTCTACGTCAACATTGCCCTCGGGCAACCGTACTGTTTTTCTGGACAGCAAACTTGCATCCGCCGTCACCGCCTCCTCGAGCGTCGCTTTGACGATTGCTTCGGTGGAATTGTGCGGAATTGAGTCTACAACAACCCTGGAAAATTCTGTCGACTTCCGATGGAGGAATCTCTGGCAATCTCCAATATACCGGAGCCACATTGAATCTGGACGAGAATCCGGACGAATTTAGGGCGTGGTGTCCAGCTTCTAGCTCGGACTTCCTTTGGAAGATCCAACCGTTGATCGGCTGCGGAATTCCTATATCTACCACCCCTCAAAATTTCAGCTCGATCCGACCGTCCAAACTCCGGGAACCTTCCGATTAGTGCATCACTTTTCAGATCTGTTTTCTGCGCGAAAACGAATCCGACCCGAGTTCGTATTTTTTATGAACGGGATTTCAGACATCCTTTTTGAAGGAAGTTTTGTATGGGGTATTGTGTTTTGTTCCCGAACACATCCCACTAACTTTAAGATCTTTTGAACATGATCTTCAACATCATGCTGGTGTCAAACCAGTCCGGCAATATTGCTCCACGGCTGCTGACCTGCGCTAGACACGTCGTCACTTTGTTGAGACGAGCTCAACTTCTCCGGATCATCATCTCCGCAAGCCGAACGAGAGTCCGGCATCGCGAAGGATAAATCATCACCAACATCGCCGCCCCACGGATTACACGGAGCGGGCATACCTGCATCGCCACGCGGTCGCTTCATCAAGCCGGCATCAACCGCGTCACGACCTGCATCGACAGGGCCGCACTATTGCTTCTTCAAGCTGCTGTCCATCACGCCGACCTACTTCGACATCTCGGCTGGACCGGGGGCTTCGCCATCTCTTCATCAACCTACTTCGGACACTTTGGCGTCACTAGCCGACCAGGCAATGGGTGCGCAGATCGAGTCCCAATTTTGGGAATCACCTTCCTTCAGATTGCTACAACAAATAAACCAGGTGCTATTAATCCTAGTATTTCTTTTTGCTTGTTTGGGTTAATTTTTCCCAAGGAATTATTACTCTGGTTTGTCCATCATACGTACACAGGTCTATCAGATGGTGGCCGCATTATCGATGGTCGCATGATGGTTCGGTCAGTTTCCATACAGAGTCCGGCGAACGCCGCATCCGGAACTCGAACCGACCTGTGAATCCAGGCTTTGCCACGCCTTTATTGCATTAAGCCGACGACCTGCATCGACATCGACTTCGGCGCCAGGCCATATTTCTTTTATTACCTACTTTGCATAAATTATTTATTATGCAACATTTTTTTAATTCCTATTATTACTATTATCCCCGGTTTGCACTATTTTTTGTGCACAGGAAAATGATCCAGCCGGACTATATCCTTTGACGTCACCTCGGCTGGACGGGGGGCTTCGTCAACACGTCATTACCCCATGCCAGGGACTTCGGCATCACTCAGCCGTCCTGCATTGACCATGCTATGTCACTACTTCACAGTGCCGAGCTCTTTGCTCCGCCACCTCGGGACCGGCTTGGGGGATGGAACCTTGCCCCGCATCGTCAATACCGAACACATTAACCAGCTAAGTTGCCTTCATGCTCAAAGTTTTAAAATTTCTAACTTGTGTTCGGTTCGACCAAGCATTATACTTTCTCGGGAAAAAGTTGCTTATCTTCCTTGTCGAAACTTTGTTCGCACACACTTGACGCGCTACCCGCGCTCATTATACCTGGGGGCTTCTTTAACAGAAGCTTATTAATTCGGGCTTTATGCCCAACACATGTGTCACACTTCCGCATGTACCTTTTATTCACCATTATATGCATCGATATGACTTAAGTTTTGGCCAAGCTGGGTTGCCTGGCTCCTGTGCTTATCCCTACGTTCCCGATTGTTCGGCTAGGTGGTAAAGGGAGCACCTCTGCGATTGTTACTGCCGGGTCAGCCGGATGTGTACCTCAAACTGGGTGAAGCCGAAAGCTAGCGTTCTTAAGGGAATACTCGGTCGGTGAACTAAAAGATGATTTCTTACCTATTTATTTACCTGCCCCCAGATGTTTTTCTGCTCTTTTCGCAGTCCGGACATGCACTTTAGGGCATGCCTCCCAGGGAAAGGAACCCCTAACGGAACTATTCTCCCTGGAAGATGTTTCTTACTAACCATGTAATATAACATAACTAGTTGGGCACTTGTATGATAAAGCACTAATGACCCGTACGCCTGGTCTCCACGCATGCCCCGGTTTTTATAACCGCGAGGGTATTCGGACACACTCCGGACTATTGGGTCCAGAGGTTGAAGCGAAAAGGTCCGCTACGACAAACGATCTACAATCCGGCTAGAAGGCATTCTACATGTCACCTTACATTATCAACTTTTACCCAAGTCACTTGGGGGCTCTTAAATTTATATGAGGCGTTTTATGATAAGTGTTTTCTTCTTAGTCGTTGCAAAGTTATTATTATTATTTATCACTCCTTCGACACAAGTGTGCGGTCACTAGCCGGGGAGCCTAGTTTCTCTCTCAAAGAAGCCGTAGGCGGACCCGCTTGAAGTTTTGAGATAGGATGTGTCATGTTAAAGCACGATAGAAGCACCTTTTTTTTTCTAAAGTCCAATTTTTGGATTGGCACCGAACACTTGATCTAGTCCGGACATTAATCTTTTGAATAAGTTTTTTGGCTTTTCGAGCCCATGGCACTTTTAAACTATTTGTGTGTTTTCAGCACAAGTCTCGCAGTGCAATGCCGGACACCTTTTGAGATTCGGCAAAAACATTCTCGGATATTGCTATATACGCATCAGTTTCGAATTGTGTCTTCGGTCAATAGTTGGGTTGCCCGGCTCCCGCGCTTGCCTCCTACGTTCCTCTTTGTTCGGCTAGGTGTGCAAAGGGAGAACCACTGCGATTGTGCTTCCAGCTCGCATGGTCAAGCACCTCAGTGGAGAAAGCCGAAAACTGACTGTCACAATAGGTGTAAACTGGTCAGCGATCCGATGACTATATTAAATGACGGGCCATTCATTGGCCGAAGTGTTTCCGGCTTGACCTCGACTGTCGCCGAACACTATCGGGGGCTATTAACTGGCCTCCCAAACTAAATCCTCGATATTTTGCTCTTACATTGGAGCAGAGGTTTCATGATCATGCTTAGCATGACAACCCAAAGAAAGGAACCGATAGCGGGACTATTTTCTCTGGAAGACATTTCTTCTATTAAACTGTAATATAACACGTCTCTCCGCGTACCTTTGTTTATAAAACCGTATGGCCAGATTGCCTTGTTTGTTGTAAATCTTTGCCCTCATAAAGGCTTTATAAAGAAGGACAAACACTCCTCGGCTATTGGCCGAGGAGGTGGAAGCCGATGGTCGGTCAACAAAGTTTTGTACAATGCGGATCCGAGCATTAATGACGTAAAGTACTTGGATAGATAGAGTCATTACACATAATTTGTGATTTTACTATGGATATCGATCCTTAATTCGGCCTCCCGTGCCCGCATTAAGGCTCGGGGGCTACTGGGCTTCGGGCTTATTATTTATACAAATATTAAAGGGGCACATCGATCCCCTGATCTGGTATTGCCACCCGACCAGTGTCTCGGGGGCTACTGCATTGCCTGTTCTATGCAGAAAATTTTAAGTGCAATACAGTTTCCGAGGAGATTTTGATCCTCAGGTTGGTCGGCCGCACCCAACCTGAGTCTCGAGGACTGAGCACGCCACTTTTTGTGTCCCGAAGTATTCTGCCGAGCTAGGACTTGATCCTCAGACCGATTTTGCAAATCAACATGAGTCTCAGCGGCTACGGGGATCAGCGGTCTTATGTCATCCTTCATGTGCATCTTGGGTTTTAGACCGATACCCACCTTGAGGGCTACTGGCACCAATCAAAAATATTGACAAAAATCGGTCCACATTCGGGGTGGTGCACCACCTTACAAGCAGTCCGGCGTAAAGCTCGGGCGCTAGTGGCTGGCTCCATAGAGGGCATTTCCGGCATTAAGCTCGGTTAAACTCCTTCAAACTTCTTTGAACCAAGGTGATTTACGACACCTCGAATGCAGTCCGGCGTTGGAGCTCGGATACAGTCCGGCGTTGGAGCTCGAATACATAGTCCGGCGTTGGAGCTCGGATACCATCCGGCGTTGGAGCTCGGATACATAGTCCGGCGTTAGAGCTGGGAAGCAGTCCGGCATTGGTGCTCGGCTGCAAAAGATACCTCGAATGCAGTCCGGCGTTGGAGCTCGGACGCAAGAGGATGTTGCCGCCCGGGAACAACCTCAAACCCGAGGCATGGCATAAAAGTAACAAGGCATTGATAAAGGCCGGAAACTTAAAGGGGCTCCTCGGATACCCGACGTATAAACTTGTCGAATGCATTTCGGCGATCCTCAAGATCGAAGATGAGAAGATTTGTTGAACCAGTTTTCAAGACCGGCGATGGAAGATGAAGAACAATTTGGAAGAATCGAGGAGCGTCCCCAACTTGAAGACCGGTTCAGGGGGCTACTGACGGTGTCCTGGACTAGGGGGTACTCACCACGTCGTCTCCCGATCAGTTGGATTGGGCCGAGGATCCCCATGGCCGTATACTCATGGGCGAGTCCGGACAGTTGCCGCATACAAGGAAGATTCCATAAGACTTGGCGATCAAGACAAGGACTCCTCCCCCACCGGCGTATTCGGCTAGGACTCTTGTTATCCTAGGCCTTTGGTGCATTATATAAACCGAGGCCAGGCTAGTCGAGAGACATACAATATACAACAACAATCATACCATAGGATAGCTTTTAGGGTTTAGCCTCTCTGATCTCGTGGTAGATCAACTCTTGTAATACCCACATCATCAATATCAATCAAGCAGGACGTAGGGTTTTACCTCCATCAAGAGGGCCCGAACCTGGGTAAACATTGTGTCCCTTGCCTCCTGTTACCATTGATCCTAAGACGCACTACTTGGGACCCCCTACCCGAGATCCGTCGGTTTTGACACCGACAAGCTCCGTGATCTTATGCGTGCCAAAGGAGATGTCGGAGCCATTAGTAGCATCATCTCACAAGTCACTAGAATTCATAAAGATGCACATTGTCATGGTCATAAATATAATGAATCACTCTCTCTAGGTGATGATCATTTGCATGATGATGTTGAACATGGATACTATGATGAGGATGATGATAGTGACTTTGATCTTGATGTGTCAATGAGACACTTTGATATTATGGCTAACCTTCATGGTTACATGGCAGGAGGGAAGGAGTGGGTTCTTGATAGTGGATGTATTGATCATATAACCGGAGATAAATATATGTTCCATGAGCTTGCAAAAAAATGATGGTCCATGTAAGTATGTCACCTTTGGTGATAACTCAAAAGGTAAGGTAGTTGGCCTTGGTAAGGCGGCCATCTCCCATGATAGCTCTATTCAAAATGTCATGATCATTGAATCCCTTGGTTACAATTTACTTTCCGTATCTAGACTAACCGATTTAGGTTTTAATGTTCTATTCACTAAAGTAGATTGCCAAGTGTTTCGAAGAGATAATCATAATATGGTCTTTACAGGTATTCATAGAGGTGATCTATACATAGTTGATTTCACTAAAAGAGATCAACCTCGATTTTTCTTAATTGCTAAATCTTCGAAAGGTTGGTTATTGCATAGAAGGTTAGATCATGTGGGCATGCGAAATCTTGATAAGCTTATTAAAGGTGATCATATCCTTGGTCTTAAAGATGTTATATTTGACAAGGATAGACTTTTCAATGCTTGTCAAGCAGGAATATAAGTTGGAGGAAGTCATCCCGAGAAGAACATCGTGACCACGAGAAGACCGCTTGAGTGACTTCACATGGATCTTTTTGGTCCCAATGCCTACAAGAGTCGCTGTGGTAACTCATTCGGTTTAGTCATTATTGATGATTTTTCCATATTTACGTGGGTGTTCTTTCTTGATGATAAAACGCAGGTCCAAAATATCTTCAAGAACTTCGCTAGGAAGTCCCAAAACCAATTCGAAATGAAGATCAATAAGGTTTAAAGCGACAATGGAACGGAGTTCAAGAACGCAATGTGGATACCTTTCATGATGTAGAAGGGATTTCACATGAGTTCTTAGCTACATACACACCTCAACAAAATGGAGGTTTTGAGAGGAAGAACCGGACACTCATTGAGATGGAGAGAATGATGCTCGATGAATACAAGACACTAAGACACTTTGGGGTGAAAGAGGTTGAGACAGCTTGTCATGCTGCGAATCGACTATATCTTCACAAGCTTATCGGCAAGACGACATATGAGCTTCTCACCGATAACAAACTCCAAGTTGGATACTTTCGAGTATTTGGCTCAAAGTGCTACATTCTTGATAAGCATCATCATCCAAAATTTGCCCCTAAATCTCATGAAGGTTTCCTACTCAGTTATGGCTCAAACTCTCACACTTACCATGTCTACAACAATTTCACCCGAAAGGTTGAAGAGATGGTAGATGTGAAGTTTGATGAATCTAACGGCTCGCAAGTAGAGAAATTGCCAATTGATGTAGGAAACAAAGATCCTTCGGAAGCAATTCAAGACTTGTCTATTAGCAAGGTTCATCCAACGGAGGTGAAGGAAAGTACTTTGTACATTCAAGTGGAAGCCTCAACCTCACAACAAGGTGAACCACAAGTTGACTTGGAGGCATCCACAATTGGAACACGTCAAGACGAAGGAAAGAGGAAGTACAACAAGATGAACCTCATTGACCTCCTTCTCCACCTCCACAAGAGAACAACAACACAAACAACAATGAAGAAGGACAAGAAGAAGAAGACAATGAAGATGGTGTTCCACCCCGACCCAAACAAAAGCTCTCATGAGTTAGAGCAAGAGTCTCAAGATACCATCCCGCCAAACAAATCTTTGATGATATTCAAATCGGGAGAATTACTCGCTCTAAAACTCGTTTGGCTAACTTTTGTGAACATTACTCATTCATTTCTAGTATTGAACCTATGAAGTTTGAAGAAGCTCTTGAGGATCCGGATTGGGTGAACGCTATGCATGAAGGGCTACACAACTTCGAGAGGAATCAAGTGTGGACATTGGTTGAAAAGCCGGACGACAACCACAATGTCATTGGAACCAAATGGGTGTTTCGGAATAAGTAAGATGAGGATGGACAAGTTGTACGCAATAAGGCCCGTCTCGTCGCTCAAGGCTACACTCAAATCGAAGGAATGGATTATGGTGAGACATATGCCCCCGTTGCTAGACTTGAGTCCATACGCATCTTACTTGCTTATGCCAATCACCATGATATCACTTTATACCTAATGGACATTAAAAGTGCTTTTGTCAATGGAGAAATTGGGGAGGAAGTCTATGTTAAACAACCTCCTGGCTTTGTTAATCCCAAGATATCCGATCATGTTTACAAACTTCACAAGGCTCTTTATGGTCTTAAACAAGCTCCTAGAGCATGGTATAAATGCTTGGCCAAGTTTCTTATTGAAAAGGCTTTGAAATTGAGAAGATTGCTTCTACATTTTTTACTAAAAGAGTTAATGGTGCATTATTTGTGTGCCAAATTTATGTCGATGATCATATTTGGTTCCACTAACCCTCATTTTAGTGAAAAGTTCGAAAGGCTAATGTTGAAGAAGTTTGAGATGTCTATGATGAGTGAACTCAAATTTTTCCTTGGCTTGCAAATCAAGCAAACTAAGGAAGGTGCTTTTGTTTATCAAACAAAGTATACCAAGGATCTTTTCAAGAAGTTCAACATGCAATAAAGCAAAGGTATTAAAACACCCATGCCTACTATTGGACATCTTGACTTGACTAAGGATGGAAAACCGGTTGACCAAAAGGTTTACCGCTCTATGATTGGTTCATTGTTATATCTATGTTCCTCCCATCCTGATATTATGCTAAGTGTGTGCATGTGTGCACCATATCAAGCGCCCCCTAAAGAATGTCATCTTAAGGCTGTGAAAAGGATAGTGAGATACTTAATTCATGCACCAAACTTTTGCATTTGGTATCCTAAGAGGTCATCTTTTGATCTTGTTGGCTACTCCAATTCGGACTATGCCGGAGACAAGGTTGATAGAAAGTACACTTTGGGTACTTGCCAATTTCTTGGTAGATGCCTTGTGTCTTGGTCCTCCAAGAAACAAAACTTGGTATCCTTATCCACCGCCAAAGCAGAATACATTGTCGCCGGATCATGTTGTGCTCAGTTACTTTGGATGACCCAAACCCTTAAGGATTATGGGATACATGTGAAACATGTTCCATTGCTTTGTGATAATGAGAGTGCTATTAAGATTGCTCACAATCCCGTGCAACATTCTCAAACTAAGCATATTGAAGTTCGTCATCATTTCATTCAAGATCATGTTGTTAAAGGAGACATCAATCTTAAGAATGTTCGTACCGATAAGCAATTGGCGGGTATATTCACTAGACCGCTTGATGAGAAAGTATTTTGCCGTTTGATAGGTGAATTGAACATCATTGATGCCTCAAACTTGGAGTAGAAACTCCATTTGGATACATGCAAGGCATGCACCTTTTATGTCTAATCCTTGATATTTCTCTTATGATGATGATCATATGTCTTGGGTCTATACCTGTACCCTTGCATGTTATCTAATCCTTGTAGGTACTTGGATGAGCCCAAAACTATGGGATTGCAAGTCATTCCTCTCTTAAGCAATCTATACATCACCAAGTCCCTACTTCATGGTTGTTGAATACAAGTGCTCTTCCTTGCAAGACTAACCCATGTAGGAAGATGAACTCAAACTACTAGTGGTGCTCCCAACTCCTGATGGACTACATCAACCTTGAGCATCCAACACAAGTTCAACTACATGATCAAGATCAACACTACAATCTAAGGTATGTTATTTCATCTTAGAGAAGCTTTACTCCAAGAAATGAGTCAAAGCAACTCAACGAGATGTGAATACATCAAAATGCTTAAACAAAAAATGGTAACCCCATTTTGAGCTTAAATAATGAGTATGACCTATGATCAAGTGACCTCACTTGACTCCTAAGTCAATATACTCTAACATAGGTGACTTTGTCGCCGACCCCTTCTAGATGAAGTTCTCTAGTGGTTCTATGTAACTTCTTATCTAATTCATTGCAAATATTTCAGTCAATTCCTTGCAAATCCTTGTGAGATTTAATTTGCTAAGTGAGCTGAGTTGACAAAATATTTACTCTGTGTTGAACTCGGTCCCTCCGATTCAAACCTATCGGCCTAACTGAAACACAAGGTATCCTTGTGAATAGTTCATCAGTTCAACCGACATGGACTAACTCGGTCGCACCGATCAGGATCTTCTGTGACTTTGCTCATTCGGGGTCACCGACAAAAAACAATTGGCGTCACCGATTTCAACTATGAGAAAATGTTTTGCCATTTTTACTGCCTATCTTCTTCAGCTCCACTCAATGATTCTTATCCTCTACCCGCATCTTAAACTACATACTGCTTTGTAGTGTGTCTCAAGGACCACACCTATTTGACCCATGCTCCAGAAGTACCCTTCTTGGAAATTGATGTCAAAGGGGAAGAGAGAGCACATCAAAGCTTATCATATGAGCACATCTAAGCTCTTCTAGATGCCAGTAAATCTAAGAGGAGAGAAGTCACATGTCTTTTAGAGGGGAAATACATGTCAACTTATTTGATCCTAGCTATTGCTAATATTCTTGTTGCTCTAAATTTTGGCTGATTGTACCATTTCTTGCTCTGATTGCTCCAATTTTCACTCACCCTACCTTCTCCCATTATCCAATATCAGATTCAAGGGGAGAAAGTGCCTATGTCATCCTAAGGGAAGAAAAATCTTTGGAATTCATTGCATATCTTTAAATCTTTTTGGGGACATGTCTATATCTAATTCAAGTACTCGGTACTCACTCTGTAACATCCCAATTTTCAATTTGGATGGTATACATAGATCATTCATATGCATTCATATTTTATTGCACTTTGGTTTTTATTTGGTTGTGATCCAAGAAATCTTAAGCAACTCAAAGACCCAATGAGAGAGTTGGAGGTTTCATATAAATTTCATTTTTGAATTTATTCAAATTTGAAAAGTGGATCAATTTGATTTCAACAAATTCTTTCCAACTATTTCAAAATAATAAAAATAAAGAGAGAAGATAAAAGTACTTCTTCAAAAACAGAGGAGAAATGTTGGAAAAGAAATTTGGGAGTCAAATTATTTTATTTTATTTTATTCATTTGCATTTTATTAAATTAGGAAAAAATGCATTTTTAAAAATTGCATTTTAGTCCAGAAAAATGTTCACATTGTCCCGAATATTAGGAAGGGATGGTGAAAATTGTTTTCGGAATTTTAGAAAGTTTATTTTTATTTTATTCGGATTTTTCTTCACGACGCTATTTAAAAAAACGCACGCATGCCAACTGGGCCGACCCAGCTGAAGCCAGGCCAAGGCCTAGCTTGCCAACCGCCTCACCGTCGCCCTGTGACCGCGCCGGACTCCGACAAGGGAGTCCGGGTCGAAGCCGCCCGTCGACCCCTCGCGCAAGCCGAGTCGCTCCCCCTAACCTCCTTATAAGCCGCCGCTACCGCCCCCTCTCCTCCCCAACTCGCAAGCCGCCGCCGCCCTCTGCACTGCACCGTGCCGCACCATCGAGCCCGCAAGTCGTTGCCACCCACACCGCCACCGCCGCTGCTATTGCTTGCCGCTATTACCGCAGCCGCCGCCGCTGCTCGATGCTGTCGCTGTCGTCGCCAAGCCACCACCGCCGGAGCCGCCGCCCCGCCTCGCCGTTGACCGCTTCGCCGTTGACCGAACCGGTATAAAAACCGTCATGGTTCGCCGGTTTATTTCTTTGGTTTTTTAGATTTTGGTTTAGTTAGGTTAGATCGGTTTTTATTTTTTATTTTCGTTAGTAGGACTCGGAACATGTGGATTGGTTGTAGTACTTGAGGTAGGAACCTATTACCTTTGATCACCCCAGGAATATATGTTATGCTCATTTATTGCTTAGCCATGCTCGTAGACAGGGATTGGATCGAGATACACATGAAAGTTGTGAGAGATATAATTTTTGGATAACATTAAGGTGGCAACTTTAATACACATCTGGGTGGATTGGTTGGGGCACCTAGAGAAACCAGTGCTAGCCCATTTGGGAAATCCCGGAATACCTGTGTGATTTTTCCTTGGTTCCCCACCCAGGCTCAAAGGGATCATATGATATTTCATGCCTAGAAACTTCCGTGTCCAGCCACAAGCCATTATGGGCTCTGGCATAGTTGAGTAAGTTGTGTGAGCTCTTGAAGAGGTGGACTAGCAGATGTAGGGGAAAGTAGGTGTACCGGTCTACCCAGAGTAGAGAGTTAATGCTTCAGAAAGACTATGTCTCGATCTTTCGATCATGGATGCGGTCGAGTCTTGTGGGGAAAAGTGCACAACCTCTACAGAGTGTATAAACTAATCATGGTTAGCCGTGTCCCCGGTTATGGAAATCTTGAGTATCTAGCAGTGGATATTATTGTTGATCTCATCACTCTTTAATTAATGAATTGGGTTTAATGATGATACTTGTTGGGATTTGAGTTGGAGGAACCTTCTCAAATATTGGTTTTACTTTGTAGTAAATAAAATTTATTCCTTTGTTGTAGGAAAAAATTAGCTTTATGCAAAACCTTAAACTTAGAGCCTCCACCAGCCAAAAATGCATGTAGATATAGTTTATTGCATTCATTTGCTCTACAGTGTAACTCTGCCAGCATATTCCATGTGCTGACCTACATGGATGCAATGTCTCATGTTGTAGACTTTACCGACGAAGAATAAGGTGCAATACGTCGTTGTCATGCATTCAGCTATGTCCTTAGAGTTGATGGACTCATTTATCTTTGAAGCTTCCGCAATTATTTAGTTTAGATGGCCTTCAACCATTTTATTTGTGTATCAGATACTCTTTATGAGGACCTCGATGTAATAAGTGTGTGATTGAACTCTGTTATAATTCCTCGAGTACTGTGTGTGTCAGCATACCGATCCATGGATGACACTTAAGCACAGAGACTTCGGTCCATTAGGATCGTGGTCGCTATAAGATCGAGATATTGAGTTTTTACTTGAGTTATTGCCAGGCACCAGACCAATATCCAAGAGACCATATCGGATGCCCGCAAACGATCTGGAGGAAATTAAAAAGCAACTTAAGGAGTTACTGGAGAAAGGTTATATTCGACCAAGTTCATCGCCTTGGGGAGCCCCTGTGCTTCTAGTTGAGAAGAAGGATGGATCTTTGAGGATGTTTGTTGATTATCATGCACTGAATGAGGTGATGATCAAGAACAAATACCCTCTGCCGATGATCAATGATTTGTTTGGCTAGCTACAGGGAGCTAAGATTTTCTCCAAGATTAATCTTCGATTAGGTTATCACCAGTTGAAGATCCGAGAGCAGGATATACCTAAGACAACTTTTACCACAAGGTATGTGCTATATGAGTATACAGTTATGTCATTTGGTTTGACTGATGCCCGTGCCTATTTTATGAGCATGATGAACAAGGTGTTCATAGAGTTCTTGGATAAGTTGGTTGTGGTCTTCATTGATGACATATTGGTCTACTCTAAGAATGATGAAGAGCATAAGGAACATTTGTGTTTGGTTCTTGAGAAGCTCCCGGAACATCAGTTGTATGCCAACTTTAGCAAATGTGAGTTTTGGTTGAAGGAAGTTGGATTTCTCAGATATGTTATATCCAGAGAAGGAATAGCAGTAGACCCTACCAAGGTTGCATCTGTCACTGAGTGGTTGGCACCCACCTCAGTTGGAGAGATTAGAAGTTTTCTTGGACTCACAGGATATTATCGGAGATTTATCGAGAATTTTTCCAATACAGCAAAGCCCATGGTGGAGTTATTGAAGTAGGACACCGAGTTTAAATGGACTAAGGATTATGAGGCCAGTTCTCAGGAGTTGAAGAAACGTTTGGTTACAACCCCAGTGCTGATTCTCCCAGACATACACAAGGATTTCCAAATCTATTGTGACGCTTCACGTCAAGGACTTGGAGGTGTGCTTATGCAGGATGGAAGAGTTGTTTCATATGCCTCATGACAGCTTCGACCTCATGAGTTGAACTATGCTACACATAATTTGGAGTTAGCAGCCATAGTGCATGCGCTCAAGACATGGAGACACTTTCTCATCAGTAACCGTTGTGATGTTTACATGGATCATAAGAGTTTGAAGTACATCTTCACGCAGAAGGAGCTGAACCTCAGGCAAATAAGATGGTTGGAGCTCATAAAGGATTATGACATGAGATTGCATTATCATCCAGGAAAGGACAATGTCATAGCAGATGTGTTGAGTCACAAGAGTTATGTTAACATGCTCATAATTGGAAGATTATCTCATGAGTTAGCATATGATCTTTGAGAACTTCGGTTGGAGATAGTTTTAAGAGGTTATGTTACAACATTGCAAATCCAGTCCACTTTCACTACAAAAAAAATACACTTCCGTGATGATACATGTTTGTCAAAGTAGGTCGCGTTTTTTGTCATGCATGTACACCATGACGATTTTATGACAGAATAAAGATAGTCATACCTTGCTGTCGTAGAAGTGTTCCATGACATTACCAAAATTATAATCATGGAAGTGTCCACTTCCATGACGATAAATCACGCATCACAGAAGTGCTTTCATCAAGGGTGACCGACACGTGGCATCCACCGTAACGGAACGCGTTAAGCTATCGGGTCCGGTTTTGGATCCGATAACCCGTTAACAACCCAGACCAATGGGGATTTTCCACGTGTAAAATCATCATTGGCTTGAGGAAACACGTGTGAGCTCCGCGTTGGCACAGGTGTCACTCATCCAATGGGCGAGATGCGCCTATGATATGTTGACACGTGGACCGGCCCAAAAGTGGCCTGTCGGGGGTTGGGTGCGACATATGCCAAAGGATGGCTTATCATGGTGGGAGCGAGTAGAACGTCGCCGGTGCCAGGAAACGGGATTAGGCGAAGGCATGCACGCCGGCGAATCTTACCCAGCTTCGGGGCTCTCCGGGGAGATAACACCCCTACTGCTGCTTTGCGGGGTCTCCGCATGATCACTAAGGCGTAGTGACTACAAGGTTGCTCCTAGAGCTGTATTCTGGAGGTGGAAGCAGGCAAGGCTAGCTTTCCCCTTCCTATATGATCTGGTCTAAGGCTAATGGATGCCAACCCTTTACATGGGTGCCCCGGGGGGTTTATATAGGTCTACCCCCCGGGGGTACAATGGTAATCCGGCTGGGCGCGGGTCCCAGCCGTCCGTCTCACAGGCCGCCTTCTTCTCCGCCGACTGCTAGGGCCCACCGAATTGTGGGCCCCGCCGGCGAGTCCGGCACTGTAGCCGTGCTTCTGATGACGCAGGCTTGGTCATTGGGTCGTGGCAACAGTGCCGCCGTCTATCGGGCGATCACTGTCGTTACTCCCCATCTTGTCTGGTTAATGGCGCGTGGGACCCGTGGGAAAGGCTGGCCGACTCCGGGGAGCCGACTTCCACGAGGCCGCCTTCGGGGCGTATCCGCCGTCTTCTATGCTCTCACTGACTGGCAGGTCCGCCATCTCTGTGCCGTATGGCTAGGCCATCGTGGCCACAGTGCGTCGCGCACTATGGCTGAAGTCAGGTCTGGCATGGCTACAGTGCCGGGCCATGCCGGAGATCTCCGGCGGTACGGCACACTGTAGCCATGCCGCCTCTTCGCAAGCAGGAGGTGACGGCCACGCCGTGGTCGTACCCGCCCCGACTATCGCAATGAGTGTAGAGTCGTGGGCCGACTCTCCATAGCCGGCTCCTCCAGAAGTCGCCGGCCAGGAGTCGGCTCATATGGGAGTCGGCATCTGAGACTCGGCTCATCTAGGAGTCGGCATCTGAGACTCGGCTCATCTGGGAGTCGGCATCTGAGACTTGGCTTTGAGGGGCGCGCCTGCCCCGATGTCTTGAAAGGTTCTGGGGCTCGGGTCAGCCTACCCGTAGCCCATTACTCCGACAGTAGTCCCCGAAGCTGGTGAGGCTCCGAGAGTGACTCGCTGGGGGGCCTCAACAGTTTCATTCTTCCGGTGGTGGAATCCGGGCTTCGTTTACCGTCTTCCTCTGGGCCGACTATCCGTAGTCGGATTCGTAGAGGGCCGTCCTGCTCCGTGGAGAGCTCGAAAGTCATGGCGGGAGACCAGGCGGCGTGCCTGATACGCTTCCCTGCTGCCGCCCACCGCAGCCCTATCGTGTGGCGCCACGCGGTAGGGACAGTATGCCAGCCCACGCGCGCAACAGGACGGGCTGTCAGGTGGGGCCCGCCACTACCGCGCCTCGGCATGCGAACGGATCCGCTGCGGCCGCACAAACGGTTAGGCTTCTCACACCGTTACTGCGCAGTAACTTTGTGGGGTAAATAGTGGGGCGGCGTGGGGCTCTGGGCGCAGTTAATCCCACGCCTGCCCCCTCGGCTTCTCAGCCTCCAAGGCTATAAGTAGGGGGGGGAGTGGAGCGGCATAGCACGCGCGCCCATCTCCCCCGACCCCTGCTTCCTCCTGCTCCTTCTCGCCGCCGGCAAGCAGAACCGCACCGCACCAGCCAGCGATGAGCTCCTCCTCCGTCGCCGCGGCTCCGGCCATGTGCTCCGACGCGTGGGACGGCTCGGAGGTAGACGACGACCTCATTGAATTCCTCCGCAAGACGCGCCGCCTCCCCGACGCACACCTCGTGCGAGCCTGCACCGCGCCAGCGAAGGAGATATCGCCGGCGCCGGAGGAGGGCGAGCGGGTCATCTTCCGCTCGCACCTCATGCGCGGCCTGGGGCTGCCGGCGAGCGGCTTCTTCCGCTCCTTCTTGGAGTTTCACAGCCTCCAACCGCACCACCTCACCCCGAATACGGTGGTGCTGCTCTCCGCCTTCGCCACTCTGTGCGAAGGTTTCCTCGGCGTTCTCCCCACCATCGAGTTGTGGGGAGAATTCTTCTCTTCTAAGATCGGCAGGCACGTCACCAGCGTGCCGGCTCAGTGCGGTGCCTACATCACGATGCGGCGCTCGACGACCGACAACCCCTTCCCTTCCATCTTGCTGATCAAGTCGGTGAGGATGTGGCAGCCCTCATACTTCTACATGAAGAACCACACCTCCGACGGCGACTGGGTTAATCTGCCGCCTTACGAAGCCGGCCCCCCAGCTGGGAGGCTCCCCAGCTGGTCTCATCGAGTCAAGACGCTGACTCCCGCCAGAGCCGCCGCCGTTGCGCGACTCCGAGTCTTGACGCAGTCGGAGGGCCTCGTCGGGGCCGACTTGCTGGCCGCCTTCATGGTGCGCCGAGTTCTCCCGCTCCAAGGCCGGCCTCACCTGATCTGTCAGATGAGCGGCCTCCGAGACCCAAGTCGGATGAGCACCAAGGAGATGCCCCGCGCGGAGGTGGCAAACATGGTGAACCATATCGCGCACTGCGAGTTCGGGGAGGAATGGCAGTTCGGCAAGGAGCCATACTCGCGCGACAACCCCCCACCAGTGGTGAGTCGCATCTCCTTATTTCTTTGTCATCTTTGCGGCCGAATCTAGTTTCTGATTTTCGTTGGTTTTTTCTAAGCTAGAACCCCCTCATGCAGCCTGCAGCCGGCGCCACGAGACAACCCTGCGAGTTTGTCCCCAATCGCGCGGAGAGCGACGTCGACGACCCCGAGTTGAGGGCAGCGGCGATGGAAGCCGACACCGAAGGCGGGGGAGGAGGAGCGGTAGGCGGCTTCAGGCCCTCGGCCACCTTCGCCGACTGGCCTGATGACGACGCCGAAGGGGAAGTCACCCCGCGCCACCAACCGAGGGTCATCTCATCGGGCACCGGTTCCTCCGCCGGCCAAGGCGGCTTGAAGAGGCGTCATGCCGGGCCGAGTGCGCCCGGTGGCAAGTTGAAGAAGTTCAAGGGGGCGGCCGCCGTGACCAAGCGAGAGGAGGCGGCCGCGAAGGCCAACCGCTTCCGTAGGGAAGTGAGAAGGCCGCCGCTAGTCTCTGCATAAGTTTTTACGCTTTTTTATTTTCCTTCGGCGAATCTTGTCCGAGTCTTCTTTTATACTCCTCCCATTCTTCTTCAGGGCCCCTCTTTCCCTTGAGAGAGTCGCCGTCCCCTCCGTCATGGGGTCGGCAGAGACGTCCACCAATACTCGGCGGGTCGATCCCGCTGCCGACCTCCGGGAGGCGACGGAGCGAAACGCGCGGGAGAAGCGCAACGAGGAGGAAGCCGACCGTCTGGATAAGGCGGAGGCCGAGAAGGCGGCCGCCTCCACCCAGAAGAAGCTGGAGGATGCCGAAGCCACCCTTGCGGCGAGACGGCGAGCCGAGGAGGCCGCGCGTTGCCGATCGGCGATGCTCGTCCCCCCACTGTCCTCTGCACCGCCGCCTCCAGAGTTCACGGGGCAGACCGGAGAGGCCGGCACCGAGAACCCCATTGTGAAGAAGGAGAGCGGCGAGGCTTCCATGTCGGACACTCTCGTGCCGCCACCGCCACCTCCACCGCCATCTGGGAGACCGCACGGCAAACAGTCGGCGGTCCGCCGGAGCCGCCGACCACGGACGAGTCCGAGGCGAGGCTGCTTCTCCAAGTCACCTCACCCGTGCGCCACTGTCTTGAGAGGGCGACCTCGACGCCGCGACCTCGGGAGACCGGCGCCGCCAGCTCGGCAACCCTAGACGCCGAGGCAACAAGCGCCGCGCCCATCGGGTGGTTGCGCGGAGGCGACACTGGGCCGCTAAATCAAGCACTTTTGGATGTTCAGGCGAAGCTGCGCGCTGAAGGCGAAGCCCTTCAAACTTGCACCAGGGCGCATCTGGCAGCGCGGACGGTCGTCCGAGTACGTTTCCTTCTTCTTTTTGATTCTTGTTTTTCTCTGTGGGGGCACGCCAGCGGACCCACTGGGTGTAGTCCCCGAGTTCCGGGCCGGCTGCTGAGCAGGCGGTTCGGAAATCCCTCTGGCGAGTTCCAAATGTTGACTTTGTCTGAAATCTTTGTTTTGCAGGAGTATCACAACCTCCGCGCCACTGCCTTCAACCGCAATGTTGAGGAGTTGAGCAAGCGGACTGCCGACTTGTCGGAAAGACGGAGTAAGTTTTTTCCCTCTCTTCTTCGCGGGGGCGCGTTGGCGCATCCGCGGGCTGTAGTCCCCGAGATTCGGGCCGACTGCTGAGCAGTCGGGCCGGATCTTCCCGGCGATCTTCTTTGCTGCCGACTTCGACGTTTCCTTTCTTGTTCTTCTTTCTTCGCGGGGGCGCGCTGGCGCACCCGCGGGCTGTAGTCCCCGAGATTCGGGCCGACTGCTGAGCAGTCGGGCCGGATCTTCCCGGCGACCTTCTTTGCTGACGACTTATTTGTCTCTTTCTTTCGCTCTTCAGGGGCCAACGCTACTCTTCAGGGGCAGCTGGGTGAAGTTAACACCGCCTTGCGCGTCAAGGGGGAGGAGTGCATCAAACTCGCTGCGGAGCGCGATCTGCTTACCGCGTAGCTGGCCGAGCAGAAAGAGCTGCTCAAGAAGGCGCAGGACGAGGCCGAGAAGAGAGAGGCCGCTCTTCTGGCCGAGTTCGAGAGCGAGTGCTCCTCCTAGACCGACAAGGAGGCGATGCTGACCTCCGGCTTCCACGAGATTGAGGATATCGTCGATGGTGAGCTTTCTTTCTTTGAATTTCTGACTATGTGTTAGGCTGACTTCTGATTTTCTGACTTGCTTCATTTTTGTTTTGGCAGACACCTTCCCTGGCCACTCGCAGGCGGTCCCTCTGGCCATCGAGGCTGATCGTGAGGCGCGAAGGGCAAACGGTGAGGAAATCGCCGCTAACGCCCCCCGAACCATTGATGAGCAGCTTCTGAGCATCGAAGCCCGTCTTTGTCCGGCCCACCGGATGATGCGCTGGCTTCAGCGTGCCGGCGCCCAGGCGGTTGCCGCCCTGTGGCCAGACGTGCCGGCTCTGTGCACCACCAGTCGAACTGCCGACTGGTTGGAGGTCGCAGCCGGCCGTCTTGAGGCCTGGAAGGGTTCCTCGGCCCGGGCCGGAGCGCGCCGGGCCTTGGAGCTCGTCAAGGCGTGGTATCCGGGGCTGGACCTGGACCGTCTGGCCGCGTTCCGGTCAAAGGCCCAGGCCGAGCTGGAGGCTGTGGAGGGCTCCCTTGCCGAGCATGCGCCGGCCATCGCCGAGTACACGGACACCAGTGTCTTCGTCCCCGAGCGGGCTGAAGGCGGTGAGGAAGTGCCGCCGGAGTGGTTCGGGATGAACCCGGAATATGGCAAGGACTCGGCGGAGGTGATTGACTCCAGCACTGAGGAAGAAGGCGAGGCAGAGGACGAAGGCGAGACGGAGGTGCCAGAGGGCGGAGCGGGCGACCAGCCTCAGCTCGACCGCGCCTCTAGCAATGAGCCGTGCCCGTCCGGGCCAACTGCCGCTAGCGGCGATCAAGCCGAGACTGCCCAGCCGACTCCCCCGGCGCCTGACACCGCCGTCTCCTCCGACCCTTCGAACCCGTTTGCTGCTCCTTAGGCTGCCTTCTGGCTTTACTTATCTGTTCTAGAAGGTCTTTGATGAACTTGTTAATTTGCACAATTCCACCCTCGGGGTGTATTTTAAACTTCTGTCTGAAGATTCGGCCAATGGGCCTATGCTTATGTAAATATTAATCCGAGTTCTATCTTTCCTTGCTTATTGCTCCTTTGGCTTTTTCCTTTGCCGCCTTCCCCTAGTTGCCGCTTTGCCAGCCGGCAAGCCGCTCTGCGGACTGCCGCTGGGCCAAATGCCTGGCTACTTTGGGGAAAGCAAGTACTTGCCTTTCTTTGGAGTTTATTTAACAAGTCGGATTGAAAGCAGCAAGCTGAATATTCGCGAGTCGGCTTGTAAAAAGGGGGGCTAGAAACCGGCTTAAGCTATGTTGATGCTTTGGGTCCTTAGCCATTTTTCGTGTGGACGCCCATTCATCCTTACTCCTGCCTACCAAAGAGTCGCTCTGCGAGCTGCGGCTTCTGGCAGGAGATGGCTTAGGCGCCGCACACTACTTGTCCGACTTCAGGAAACATTTCATAGCGCCAAACAGCGAGTCCCCGGGTCGACTAGTCGAACCCGGCGCCAAGCGGCTTTGCAAGAAGTAGCATACTTGAAGGCATAATTCTTATCATATAGATAATCAAAAGGGGCAGTCCCTGAGCTCGTCTCGGGGGGCCCGAAGTCTCAGTACTTTAATACAAAGGTGTAGCGTGATACATACTGAATCAATTGTAAAATCTTCGGAGGAGGTTTGCATTCCATGGTCGTTCTGACTCTTTGCCGGAGTCGTCTCTCTTGCGAGCTCGGGTCTTCTGGGCATCGATCAGGTAGTAGGAGTCACTGCCCAACACCTTGCTGACAATGAAGGGGCCCTCCCAAGGTGCCGACAGCTTGTGCTTGCCAGCTGTCCACTGGATCAGTCGGAGCACAAGGTCGCCCTCTTGGAAAGATCTTGGCTTGACCTTCTTGTTGTAGTATCGGCGGAGGCTCTGCTAGTAGATGCCGGACCGACTGAGTGCCAACAGCCGGCCCTCTTCCAGCAGATCGACGCCGTCTTGACGTGCTTCTTCCACTTCCTCCTCGGTGTACATAGTGACTTGCGGGGAGTCGAATTCTATGTCCGTCGGGATGACAGCTTCAGCACCGTAGACGAGGAATAAAGGCGTGAAGCCGGTTGACTTGTTTGGAGTCGTGCGCAGACTCCAGAGGACGGCTGGCAGCTCTTCAAGCCAACAGCCAGCCGAGCTTGATGCCGGATAGGATGAGGCCGTTTGCTCGATCTACCTGGCCGTTTGACTGCGGATGGGCGACTGACGCTAAGTCCAGTCGGATGCCTTGTGTTGCGCAGAAACGGGCCAAGGCTCCTTTGGCAAAATTTGTGCCATTGTCGGTGATGATGCTATGTGCTATGCCGTACCGAGTCGTAATGTCGGCGATGAAGGTTACTGCAGTTGGACCATTCAATTTCTTGATGGGTTTTGCTTCTATCCACTTGGTGAACTTGTCCACTGCGACAAGTAGGTGAGTTAGGCCGCCTCGTGCTGTCTTGAATGGTCCCACCATGTCCAGGCCCCAAACTGCAAAGGGCCAGGTGATGGGAATGGTCTTGAGCACCGAAGCCGGCTGGAGCAGCTTGGAACGGAACATCTAGCACCCTTTGCAGTTTTGGACTAATTCCTTGGCCTCTTCCAGGGCAGTCGGCCAGAAGAATCCGTGTCGGAAGGCTTTGGCGACGAGTGCCCTTGAAGCCGCATGATGTCCACACTCGCCTTCATGGATGTCTCTGAGAATTGCTTGGCCTTGTTCTGCCTCGACACAGCGTTGATAGACACCAGTGACACTGCGCCTGACCAGCTCTCTGTTGACTATGGTATAGGCTGCCGCTCGGCGTTGCACTTGCCGAGCCAGGATTTCATCAGCTGGCAGCTCTCTGTTTACTAGGAACTTGAGGATGGGCTAGGCCCATAAGGGTGCTGCTACTTCTTCGATTGCCACTATTGCGACTTGGACAAGGGTGGCTGGGCTGGGAGGCGGCGGGCTGGGATCCGCGGCCGCTTGCTGGGTCGATGAAGTCCCCGGGCCGAGTTCTGAAGTCTTCAGGCTGACTGTCGCAGTCCCCGGGCCAGGTTCTGAAGTCTTCAGGCTGACTGTCGCAGTCCCCAGACCGGGTTCCGAAGTCCTCAGGTCGGCTTTGACTGCGATATTTTTGGAGCCTTCTGTGAGGATTCTTTTGCTGTCTGCTGGTGCTCTTGAGTCGGATCCGACTTCTTCGGGGGGAGCTGGCACAAAAATTGAGTCTGATTCTGGCGAAGGCTTGATAGACTGCTTGAGGAGGCGCTGAAGGGCGACGCCGGATGGTATTGCTTGACGGGTGGAGCCGACTCGTGCCAGGGCGTCCGCTTGGTCATTGTCATTTCTTGGAATGTGAAGGAATTCACACCCCTCGAAATATCCGCTGAGTTGCTGCACCAGGAAGCGGTAGCTTGCCATGTTTGCGTCTTTGGCGTCCCAGTCGCCAGATGACTGTTGGACCACCAAATCGGAGTCGCCGTAGCACAAGATCCGGCGGATGCCGAGCTCTTTGGCGAGCCGGAGTCCGTGCACGAGCGCCTCGTATTCGGCAACGCTGTTGGAGGCAGCGAAATGGATCTGCAGTGCATACTTGAGCTTGTCGCCTTTGGGGGAGGTGAGGACGACGCCGGCTCCCAGGCCAGTGCGCATCTTGGAGCCATCAAAATGCATTCGCCAATGGGTGGAGTCAGGCGCTGGCGGCAGGTACTGGGTCTCGGCCCAGTCGACAAGGAAGTCAGCCAGTGCTTGTGACTTGATGGCGGTGTGGGGCTGGTAGTAGATGGTGTACGAAGCCAGATCTATGGCCCACTTGGCTACTCGGCCTGAAGCATCACGACTTCCAATGATCTCGGCCAGTGGAGCGGTGCAAACCACAGTGATTGGATGCTCTTGAAAGTAAGGCTTCAACTTCTTAGCGGCGAAATGCACGCCGTAGCACATCTTCTGGTAGTGGGGGTAGTTCTGCTTGGAGGTCGACAGTACCTCACTCAGGTAATATACCGGTCTCTGGACAGGGAACGCCATGCCTTCCTCCTTGCGCTCGACTACGACAACTGTGCTGACTACCCGGCTGGTGGCGGCAATGTATAGGAGCATAGGCTCTTTGGGAGTCGGAGCCGCCAGCACAGGAGGAGTAGTCAACATCTTCTTAAGGTCGAGAAATGCTTCATCCGCCTTGTGGTTCCACTCAAAAAAGGTGGTCTTCTTCATTAGTTGGTACAAAGGGAGAGCCTTCTCGCCCAGCCGACTGATGAATCGGCTGATGGACGCCAGGCAGCCGGTGAACTTCTGCACATCTAACAGTCGGCGGGGGACTGCCATCCTCTCGATGGCTTTGATCTTTACAGGGTTGCACTCTATGCCGCGTTCAGAGACCAGGAAGCCAAGGAGCTGGCCAGCTGGTACTCCGAAGAAGCACTTCTCCGGATTGAGCTTGATCTGGAATCGGCACAGATTCTCAAAGGTTTCTTGGAGATCTTCCAACAATGTTCCCCGCTTTTCCGTCTTCACTACCACATCATCCACATAGACGTGGGCATTTCTACCGAGTTGCTTGAGGAGACACTTCTGCATGCAATGCTGAAAGGTGGCGCCGGCATTCCTCAAGCCGAACGTCATAGTCAGGTAGCAGAAGGCTCCAAACGGCGTGATGAAGGCAGTCTTCAGTCTGTCTGCCGGGTTCAGCTTGATCTGGTGATATCCTGAATATGCATCTAAGAAGCTCAACAGCTCGCATCCGGCTGTGGAGTCTATCACCTGGTCAATTCTTGGTAGAGCAAATGGATCTTTGGGGCATGCTTTGTTGAGGCTTGTGTAGTCGATACACATCCGCCACTGCTTGTTCTTCTTCAACACTAGGACCGGGTTCGCCAGCCATTCTGGAAAGAACACCTCCATAATGAAGCCGGCCGCTAGGAGTCGGGCTATCTCTTCTCCAACAACTCTTCTTTTCTCTTCTGACAGGCGGCGCAAAGGCTGCCTGACGGGCTTCACATCAGATCGGACATGTAACTTGTGCTCGGCGAATTCCGTCGGTACACCTGGCATGTCTTTAGGGGACCATGCAAAGATGTCCCGATTCTCAAGGAGGAAATCGACGAGCTCGCCTTCCTATTTGCTGTCTAGGTTTGCACATATGACAACGTGCCTCTCCGGGTGCTCCGGGTCCAAAGGTATCCTCTTTCTTTCTTTAAACGGCTTGAACGAACCCTCGTCTTCTGACTCCTTGGGGTCGAGCGACATTTCTGGCTGCTTGCCGACCATCGCCACAACCCGGTCAAGGAGCCGCCTCTCAGCTGCGATCACCAGGGACTCGGCCAGCCGACTGCTCTCGGCTGCGCAGGCGGACGACTTCCTGTAGTCGCCAGCCACGGTCAGAATCCCCTTTGAACTCGGCATCTTCATCTTGAGGTAGGCGTAGTGGGGGACCGCCATGAACTTTGCTAAAGCAGGTCGGCCAAGCAACGCTTGGTATGGGCTTTCCAGGTCCACCACTTCAAACCAGACTAGCTCTCGGCGAAAATGATCTTTGTCTCCGAAGAGGACGTCTATCTGGATCTTGCCGATTGGGGAGCAGGAAAGGCCAGGTACAATGCCGTGGAAAACAGTTCAGCTGCTTTGAAGCTGTTTCTGCTTGATTCCTAATTTCTCCATGGTATCCTTGTACAGGATGTTGATGCTGCTGCCTCCGTCTATCAACACTCGCGAGAAGCGAGCGGCCCGCCTATCAGTGGCCAAGGTAGCACTCAGAACCAAGGCGTAGGAGCCCGGATTCGGCATCACCTCTGGGTGATCTGCTCTGCTCCAACTGATAGGCTTCTCGGACCAATGCATAAACTCCGGAGTATCTGACGCTACTGCATTTACTTCTTGCTGCTGCAACCGTCTGCTGCGTCGATCATCAGCCATACTGGTGAACACCACATAAGCTCTATGTTCTTCGGGGTATTCATCTTGTATGGCGCCGACTGGCCTGGCCGCCGGCTGCTGGGGCGGCTGTGGAGGCGGCGGCCCAGCAGGCGGTGGAGGAAGGAGGCTGTCTCCCTTGGTGATTCTGGTGAGCCAGTGGCATTTCCGGGTGGTATGGTTTGATGGCTTCGCGCCGCTGTGAAACTTGCAGGGACCATACAGAGTCTGCTCATAAGAGAAGGCCGGCAGCCAGTTGGACTTGCCGCCTTTCTGCCGCTTCGCCGGAGGCTGCCCCTCAGGCTATTGGTCTTCGACTATCGCGACCTGCCGACTGCTGGAAGTTGGCTGCGGGGCCTTGCGCTTGTGATCATTCTGCTGCTGTCGCCGACTAGTATGTCCAGCCGGAGTTCTAGGAGCTTGAGGGGCCACTTTGCCAGTCGCACTAACTTGAATCTCTGTCTTCATGGAGGAGTCGGCTGTGGCATATTTGTTTGCAATGACCAGCAACTCGTCGAGGGTCTCGGGCTCGTCGCAGAGGAGCCGGTGCTTGAGGAGGGTGCCTTCTCTGCACCCGGCGGTGAAGTACTCGATAGCCTGCACCTCGTGCACGCCCTCGCAGGAGTTCCGAAGCTCGCCCCATCGCGTGAGGTAGTCGCGTGTCGACTCGTCTTGGCCTTGCACGCACAAGGAGAGTTGTCGTGGCCTGGGGGGCCACTTGTACGTGCTGGTGAAGTTGCGGATGAAAGCTTCGGTAAAGTCGACCCAACTGTTGATGCTGCGGGGCTTTAAACTGTTCAGCCAGGTCCGGGCCGTACCCTGGAGCATGAGAGGAACGTACTTCACGGTAACACGCTTGTTGCCGTTTGCTATGTTGACGGCTGTGGAGTAGTCAACTAGCCAATCTTCTGGCTTCATGGAGCCGGTGTATTTGGGCGTGTCTCGGGGGAGCGTGAACCCTTTGGGGAAATGCTCATCTCGGATGCGGGGCCCAAAGCAGGGTGGACCCAGCTCGTCTTCTTCTTCCAGTGCTAGGGATCGGTGGAGTCGGTCGATCCGGTGGCGAGCGTCGTTCTCTCCGACTCCCTCTCGACGGCCGAGGCGATCGCCGAGAGTCGGATGCTCGATAGGCGGCGGGGTGACTCGTCTTTCCCTTCGTGGTGGGGGAGGCAGGTAGTCGTCCTGCCGCTCCACTGCTCTTGGCCAGCCGTCTTGGTCGCGCTCGATGGTGATGCGAGTCCGACTGTGGCTGACAGCCGGATCCTTCTCTTTTCTTCCGTGGACTCCGCCTGTCGGCGTCCGAGACGTCGCGCCTTGATCACAGCGGGGAGGTAAGTCGTCATTCTTTCGCTGCGGCGCCTCCGTGCGACAGCCGGCTTCGTTCTGTGCGGCAGCCGCTTTGAGGAGTCGCTGGACTCGCTCGGTCATTAGGCGGCGCTCTTTGCCTTCAAAGTTGTCTAGCTCGTCGGCTGCCGCCTGGGCGGCACGGATGTTCTCCGCAGGCATGGCATATACGGGGCGATCGGCCCCGAATAGGTTGGGGACGGCCGCGCCGCGTTGTCGGACCGCGCCTAGGCGGCTAGGCCCAGTCGGCGCTAACGAGCCGGCCCAAGCGCAATCCATCTCACGTTGGTAGGCCTTCGACAAGCGTCTCATGCTTGCCAGCTTCTTCGCGCCTTCGACAAGCTGAAGGCGGCGTGCCTCCAGCGTCTCGGCGTCAGCGTCCTCCAGAATGGGCGCCGTCAGGTCTCGTAGAGCCGCGTCGAGCGGGTCATGAGCTCCTTCACTGGAGTGCTCGCCATGACTGATGACGAGCACTTCCGTGATGGCGCTTCCGCCGCTCGCTCCGCGAGGGAGCGGCTCGTCGTAGATCACCACGTTGGAGGGGAACGTGTCGAGCGACACGTAGTCAAAGTCGACCAGCATCGGGTCGGTGGAGCCTACGGACTCCAAGTCCACGGCAGGCTCGCTGGCGACATGGAGATGGTCGAGGAGGCCCGCGAGGAGGCTTTCGGGGCCGTCCGTGCCCGCGTCGGATGCAGGCTCGTCGGAGATGCTAACCTCGCCGAGGAGGTCAGCGAGGCAGCTCGCCGCGCAGGCGTCGTTGATGCTTTGCAACGCATCAGGGCAAGCGCCATCGGGCATGCCGGGCTGGCTACGCTCGTGGGGGAAAAAGGTTCCCGTCCAAAGCAGGTCTCCGGACGACGGTGCACCTCGCCCCATGGTGGGCGCAAAATGTCGGGGGTTGGGTGCGACATTGCCAAAGGATGGCTTATCATGGTGGGAGCGAGTAGAACGTCGCCGGTGCCAGGAAACGGGATTAGGCGAAGGCATGCACGCCGGCGAATCTTACCCAGCTTCGGGGCTCTCCAGGGAGATAACACCCCTACTGCTGCTTTGCGGGGTCTCCGCATGATCACTAAGGCGTAGTGACTACAAGGTTGCTCCTAGAGCTGTATTCTGGAGGTGGAAGGAGGCAAGGCTAGCTTTCCCCTTCCTATATGATCTGGTCTAAGGCTAATGGATGCCAACCCTTTACATGGGTGCCCCGGGGGGTTTATATAGGCCTACCCCCCAGGGTTACAATGGTAATCCGGCTGGGCGCGGGTCCCAGCCGTCCGTCTCATAGGCCGCCTTCTTCTCCGCCGACATCTGGGGCCCGCCGACTTGTGGGCCCCGCCGGCGAGTCCGGCACTGTAGCCGTGCTTCTGATGACGCAGGCTTGGTCATTGGGTCGTGGCAACAATGCCGTCGTCTATCGGGCGATCACTGTCGTTACTCCCCATCTTGTCTGGTTAATGGTGCGTGGGACCCATGGGAAAGGCTGGCCGACTCCAGGGAGCCGACTTCCACGGGGCCGCCTTCGGGGCGTATCCGCCGTCTTCTATGCTCTCACTGACTGGCGGGTCCGCCGTCTCTATGCTGTATGGGTAGGCCATCGTGGCCACAGTGCACCGCGCACTGTGGCTGAAGTCAGGTCTGGCATGGCTACAGTGCCGGGCCACGCCGGAGATCTCCGGCGGTACGACACACTATAGCCACGCCGGCTGTTCGCAAGCAGGAGGTGACGGCCACGCCGTGGTCGTACCCGCCCCGCCTATCGCAATGAGTGTAGAGTCGTGGGCCGACTCTCCATAGCCGGCTCCTCCGGAAGTCGTCGGCCAGGAGTCGGCTCATATGGGAGTCGGCATCTGAGACTCGGCTCATCTGGGAGTCGGCATCTGAGACTCGGCTTTGAGGGGCGCGGCCTGCCCCGATGTCTTGAAAGGTTCTGGGGCTCGGGTCAGCCTACCCGTAGCCCATTACTCCGACATGGCCCATAAATTTTAAATGAGCCGGCCCAACTAAAGGCCCACAAGATTTTGCGAACCATAATGGGCCGACCCAGCTAAAGGCCCATATGATTTTGTGGACCATAATGGGCTGGCCTAGCTAAAGGCCCACAAGATTTTGAGGGCCATAATGGGCCGGCCCAAGTAAAGGCCCACAAGATTTTTGCGGATCATAATGGGCCGGCCCAGCTAAAGGCCCACGAGATTTCACCGACATTAATGGGCCGGCCCAGTTGTAGGACCACAAGATTTTGAGGACCCTAGTAGGTCGACCCATTAACTGACTGCCATGTTTTGGGCCAAATGCCGGCCCATATTGATCCGGTCCATTAATGACCTGCCACGTTTCGGGCCTAATAATGGCCCATATGAGATCCGGCCCGTTAAAAGCCTACAAGGTTCTGGGCCAAATTATAGCCCAGATCAGGTCCGGCCCTTTAAGAGGCTTTGGCTAAATTATGGCCCATATCAGATTTGGCCTGTCAACTGGACGCTGTGCTTTTGGGCCCACTTGCTAAAGCCCCATTTAGTAATTCGGCCTAATTTTAGTTTCGGCCTGTTAAGGGGCAATTTAACATTTCGGCCCTATATTAATTTCGGCCTATTAAAAGCCCATCATATAGTTGGGCCTAACTACGGCCCGGTTTGCATCTTGTCATGTTGAGATTTTAAAACCACGAGTGCGAACATGCAGAGTAGCAATGAAGACCAAACACGGGATATTGGGGACATCTTCAAGGAGCGTGGCAAGTTAAAGAGGAGATGCACCGAACCTGTAAAACGAACTTTTGTAAGTAACACCCTTTCAATTACTTTTGTTTAGCCTCATGTTCTTCGATGTGTATATGTTGTAGTTTATGTTTCTCTTAAGCCTGGTGTTCTTTGATGTGTAATAAGAAGAGTCTTAATCGTCCTAATGCTTTCGTTTTTAGCTTGATGTAGGAAGTGGGTAGGAAGTGGGTGTTCTCACCTTGTAGTATGTTTCTATTTTTTTCCTTTTGAATTCACTTCTTCGAGTTATGTTTATCTGGCTTCTACTAAATGGATCGGGGTGGCTCTGAGTATTGATCTAAAAAAGAAGTAACTTCATGTCAGGATGCAGTTCCTGCGAGGAGGGAAGTATGGTCAACCTCGAGATCATGTTTCCAAAATGAGGCCGGATTACACACAAGGTGCCAGTTCCCTAATGATGCTGGATTAGACACACAAGGTGCAAATTTCCAGATGATGCTGGATTACACACAAGCCAGGTGGAGTCGTCAGCTGTTCGTGTCCACGTGGCTCTAGTAAAGGCTGAAAGAAAGCGTGCAGCAGCCCTTGAGAATGTAGCTGAGTTCCTGAAGAAGCAAAAAGAGCAATCAGATGCTCTCTTCACCCAAGCCAAAGAAGAGATGGAAGAAGCCAAAAATAAGCTAGCAGAGGCAGAGCAGGCTAGGCGTCTACTACTATCTAAAACTGATGTCAATACAAAATTTCCTTCATAATAGTTAGGTTCAAATGTTTATCCTGTCAGCATGCCAGTTGTGATGTCCATGCATCTACTGATGTGGCACAGAATATTTTTTTTCGGGTCATGTAATAACAGCAATTACTTTCCAAACAATAACAGATGAAGCATTGGACATGGTATAGTTCACACGCAAGCCCGACATTCCAAGTTCAACTTCCACATCAAACTCATATGTTCATAGATATCTGCTCATTCATACATAATCTCCACAATCCTGATTCACTTCAAAGCCAAAAAAATGTGAGGAGAGTTATAAATAAAGAAAAACCTCTTCTAGTTCCTGCTACCAGTGCGAGCACAACAAGTCAAGACCATGCATAAATTAATTATATTTTAGTCATTATTTGTGTTCTAAAATGTCGGCCGGCTCGCGGAAGGACGTGTTGATGGCACACGCGCGGATTCAATGAAGGCAGGCAGGGCAGTCTGAAGCTGGTTGCACGCGGCAAGGAGGCGTGCTCAGCCGGCCCTGCAGCGAGTGGGTCCTTCTTGGCCGGCACGCCGGTTCAATGCCTGTGCTACGAGAGCTCGCTTCCGTGTCCGAGCAATCACTCCCTCCAGTCCTTTTTTGTTTGGGTATAAGAAAATCTCGTTTTCCATTCACATTTTACAAGTAAAATTCATGGACAAACTTTGACCCAAAATACGATGGGGACTAGTAAACCAGAATGGAGGTAGTAGTTTTTTTGAATCAAAGAAGAGTTTCCCCTTCTGATTTTCATTACTGAAAACCAGGATCTAAATCTAAACCATAGTATTTGCCCTAGAACTACCAGGTTCAACATCTCGCAACATAAACCCATACAACCATACGCCAAGGAGGTACGTAGTACTATGAATTCCATTTTCGCTCCATACCAATCGTTCTAAAAACTACTTAGTACTTATAACAGGCCATTGAAAATCGGAACTCTTAACCCCGCTAAAAATGATATTTTAAATGTGGCTACTCAATCTGTGGCAACTGGCGAGCCACCGCCTCCAAGTCGTTCACCTGTGGTCCCGACCATCAACTCCTACGGATCAAATTATCACGCGAGCTGACTATTCCTACAAAGGTGCTCCACCACGTACCCGGTACCCGCGAATGCAGCAATCGTGCACCTAGGGTTTTAGGGTTTATTTGTTAACGTCGCCTTTACGTAACACTCATGTGTGCAAGACAGCGAGAGACCGACTGCGTGCGTGCGCCTCTTCTCTTTGTATATGTACTCCACCGTTTATCTGGTGTCCAAAAAATTATAATAACTACTAGCAATGTGCCAATGCGTTGCCACACGATCAAAGTAGATTAATCCATATTCACCGATTTGATAGAAAAAAAGTCTAGTTTTGAAATATGTATATCACTAAAAATATGTTATGTTTCACTCAAAATATATTCCTTTGGCGGTTTTGATGAGATAAGGGAGGAAAGTTGTTGGTTTCAAGATTCGAGAAGTGGTATATGTCTAATTTCTACTCTTACTAGCAAGATGCCCGTGCGTTGCACGGAACATCAAGATCTTGTGGGAGAAAATGATGAACGAGGGAAGGCCTTATCTGCAAATGTGGTGAGGAGTGCGGGTAAGTTGCCATATTTTCCTTCCTATCCGTCAGATATAAATCGGACGACCTACATTGCAGGATGGCAGGCCAACCATCATCACCAACTCTGTTTTTTATCCCTACTCTTATAAAAAAAGCATTATCGGTGATGATCGTGTGCCTGCCATCTTGCAATATAGGCCATCCGATATATATCTGATGGATAGGAAGGAAACTATGGCAATTTTGCAAAAAGATACCCACACCCCTCTCCACATTTGCAAATAAGGCCTTCCCTCGTTCATCCTTTTCCCCCACAAGATAAACTACTCATACAAATGCATCTTGATGTTTCGTGCAACGCATGGCCATCTTGCTAGTTGTTGCAAAAAGCCCATGTGTGTGTGAGAGAGAGAGAGAGGGAGAGTGGAGGAGGACAGAGTGCATGTGTGAAAAAGACACAAAGAGTGTGTGTGCGATAGGTATCAACTTAAAATGAGGCGATACTGTGTGTATGCATGATCGAGAGGGCATGTCTCAAGAAGGGAAGAAAAACCTACATAGATACAAGGAGCAGGAGAGAGACATGTATGCGATAGTGGAAGCACGAGTGTGCGGGTGTATAAACCTATCTATAGGCTAGTCGATAAATGTTTGTGAGAGAAATACGAGTCGGGGTGCGAAAGCAAGAGTTTTGTGTGTGAGAGAGAGACGGTAGTCAAGAAGGGGAGTGGAAGCAGGAGTTGTGTGTGTGTGTGTCTCTGTGTGAGAGACAGGGGGGTTGTCTGATTGGTAAACAAATGAATAATGTCATTCTGGGATGGAGACGAAAAGGAGACCGCAACAAATGTTGTGTCTACAGGAGAGAGAGAGAGAGAAAGAGTAATTTTAGTGGTATGAGTCATATCTAGAGACATATAGGGTGTGTGAGAGAATCCCATAGACAGGAAGACAAAGTGAAAGACGAGTGGAGACTGTGTGTGTGGCGGTGAAAAAGAAAGCTTAGGTACCGAGCGATACCAGAGAACAGTAGAGATGTGAGAGATAATGAAAACCGTGTAATGTATAATGATAGGGAGAGTGTGACACTTCTCAAGGGGGACGTCGAGAGACCATGTTTGCGAGGATAGGAAAAACATGAAGTGAGCGTGCGGGTGAGCTGGAGAAAAGAGAGTGATAGCTACATGAAGGAGCATGCATGCGAGAGAGATGGGCGTGAAAGGTGAACATAAAAGGGATTCAAATATTTGAATTCGAGATGATGATACATGTAATCCATACTCGAACCAAAATTGATCTATCAAACATGCATACTCATATAAATTCACATGCATCTATGTTATTTAATATGTAGATATTACTGATCCATATATTTTAGTAGAACATAATTTGGTTAAATTTTTTTTGAATTCGGTAAACGTGCACTCTGGAAAAATTGAACAAAGCGGGGAAAGTCGCAGTAACCGCCCGAAACCAAAATATGCGAGATGGAAATTACTACTGCATATCCCTGCCACGCAAAGCCTATCTACTAGATTTCTATAGGTTTCAATAGGGGTAGGTTTGTAATTTCACCCAAACGTGATGTAACTGCCTCTCATCCGGATTTATACACGGTGGGCGCCAAAACACAGTGTGTCCTCGGCCAAAATCGACTCCCTCCCCAATTCATATTCATACACGGTGGACGCCAAAAACAAACTCTCGTCGGCAAATATTCGGTGTATGCGAGATTACCGCCCTATCCCCAACCGACTAATATTGCTGTGATGTAGGAAATTTGAAATGGGGGCTAAGTTTGTAAATTTCCTCGCATTTGAGACAAGCGCACCATGAATACATGGTTCCCCCTTCCTATCTACCCCCCTTTTCCCCATTCGTACTCCGTGGGCGCCAAAACACCCTCTCCACCCCAGCCTCCTCCGTCCGCCACCCCATCCACCACCGTCCTCCTCCACCATGCCAGAGCTAATACCCCGATATCGCCGTCCATTACAAGAGGATCCTTGCATCCCGTCCTCTCGCTTCATCCCCACCGCCGTCCACCTTGCCGGCGCCGCTCTCTACGACCGTCTCATCCACCGCGCCCCGCCGCCACCAGCTACCCTCCTAGATCTGCTCCCACGCTGCCGACAACCATCGCTACCGCAGCACTGTCAAATTCTCAGCAGATGCATACACGGCGCCACACCAGAGGCGGTACTCTTTCTTATCTGCTCAACTTATTTATAGCAGTGATGTCTACTACACAACCTTTTTCTTGTAGACGTTGTTGGGCCTGCAAGTGCACAGGTTTGTAGGACAGTAGCAAATTTCCCTCAAGTGGATGACCTAAGGTTTATCAATCTGTAGGAGGCATAGGATGAAGATGATCTCTCTCAAACAACCCTGCAACCAAATAACAAAGAGTTTCTTGTGTCCCCAACACACCCAATACAATGGTAAATTGTATAGGTGTACTAGTTCGGTGAAGAGATGGTGATACAAGTGCAATATGGATGGTAGATAAAGGTATTTGTAATATGAAATTATAAAAACAGCATGGTAACAAGTGGTAAAAGTGAGCGTAAACGGTATTGCAATGGTAGGAAACAAGGCATAGGGTTCATACTTTCACTAGTGCAAGTTCTCTCAACAATAATAACATAGATAGATCATATAACAATCCCTCAACATGCAAGAAAGAGTCACTCCAAAGCCACTAATAGCGGAGAACAAACGAAGAGATTATGGTAGGGTACGAAACCACCTCAAAGCTATTCTTTCAGATCAATCTATTCAAGAGTTTGTACTAGAATAACACCTTAAGACACAAATCAACCAAAACCCTAATGTCACCTAGATACTCCATTGTCACCTCAAGTATCCTGGGCATGATTATACGATATGCATCACACAATCTCAGATTCATCTATTCAACCAACACAAAGTACTTCAAAGAGTGTCCCAAAGTTTCTACCAGAGAGTCAAGAACGTGTGCCAACCCCTATGCATAGGTTCATGGGCGGAACCCGCAAGTTGGTCACCAAAACATACTAGTGGCACATGATATCCCATTGTCACCACAGATAAGCACGGCGTGACATACATAAAGTGTTCTCATAAAAGACTCAATCCGATAAGACAACTTCAAAGGGGAAAACTCAATCCATTATATTACAAAAGAGTAGCGGGGGGAGAAACATCACAAGATCCAACTATAATAGCAAATCTCGGGATACATAAAGATTGTGCCATAGAGGTAACACAAGAGAGAACACGAGAGAGAGAGATCAAACACATAGCTATTGGTACATACCCTCAGCCTCGAGGGTGAACTACTCCCTCCTCGTCATGGATAGCGCTGGGATGATGAATATGGCCACCGATGAAGGATCCCCCTCCAGCAGGGTGCCGGGAAGGGCTCCTGAGAGTTTTTTGGTGGCTACAGAGGCTTGCGGCGGCGGAACTCCCGATCTATCTTGATATTCGATGTTTTTAGGGTACGTAGGCTTATATAGGCGAAAGAAGTCGGTCGGGAGGTGCTCGAGGGGCCCATGAGACAGGGGGCGCGCCCAGTAGGGGGGGCCTCCTACCTCCTGGCCTCCTCGAGGCTCTTCTGACGTGAACTCCAAGTCTCCTGGGTGATATTCTTCCAAAAAATCACGCTGCCGAAGGTTTCATTCCGTTTGGACTCCGTTTGATATTCCTTTTCTTCGAAATGCTGAAACAGCAATAAAACAGCAATATGGGCTGGGCCTCCGGTTAATAGGTTAGTCCCAAAAGTAATATAAAAGTGTATAATAAAGCCCATAATGATTCAAAACAGATAATAAAATAGCATGAATGCTTCATAAATTACAGATACGTTGGAGACGTATCAGCATCCCCAAGCATAATTCCCACTCGTCCTCGAGTAGGTAAATTATAAAAGAAAGAATTTATGAAGTATGAGTGCTAGAAGGAGCACAAGTTTGATCAATGATAATTTCAATCACCTTTTCTAGCATGTTTATATGTCATAACAGTGGTTCATCTCATAAAATTTTCATGAACAAGTAACAGGCTATTCACATAAAGCATAGACCAGAAACTTTCTTCAAAACTAGCAAACTTCATACTTAATCACCAAACAATTGCAATTCATCTTACTTTCAGGAAGAGTCTATGTCAAAGCTTTGATTTATCAAACTTCACATACTCAACTATCATATAGTCTTCTACAATTGCTAACACTCACGCAATACTTGTGGTTATGAAGTTTTAATCAGACACAGAGAAAGATTGGGGATTATAATGTTGCCTCCAAACGTATTCACCTTTGGGTGATGTTAACAATAATAGTTCATGCTAATGTACATCCAATTGGATATATATATCAAGATCACCCTAACACAAAGTGCTTGCCAAAGGAAAAAATAAAAAAGGGAAAGGTGAAGATCACCTTGACTCTTGCATAAAGTAAAAGACATAAAGTAAAAGATAGGCCCTTCGCAGAGGGAAGCAGGGATTTGCAGAGGTGCCAGAGCTCGATTTTGAAATAGAGATAAATAATTTTGAGAGGTATGATCTCATTGTCAAAATAACAACCAAGAGTTCCCAATATCTTCCTTACTACATACATTATAGGCGGTTCCCAAACAGAATGGAAAAGATTTTACTCCCCCTCCACCAACAATCATCAATCCATCGCTTGCCCGAAACAACGGGTGCCTCCAACTAACACCAAACCTGGGGAAGTTTTGTTTGCAATTATTTTGATTTGATTTTGATCTTTTTGATCATGGGACTAGGCATCCCGGTTACCGCCACTTTCTCGTGAATGAGGAGCGGAGTCCACTCCTCTTGAGAATAACCCACCTAGCATGGAATACACTGACAGCCCCTAGTTGCTACATGAGCAATTTGGGCATACAAAACATATTATAATTTGAAGGTTTAGAGTTTGGCACATGCAAATTTACTTGGAACGGCAGGTAAATACCGCATATAGGTAGGTATGGTGGACACTCATGGCA
Source organism: Triticum dicoccoides (assembly GCF_002162155.2). Lineage (NCBI taxonomy): Eukaryota > Viridiplantae > Streptophyta > Magnoliopsida > Poales > Poaceae > Triticum > Triticum dicoccoides. The sequence continues at coordinate 556,396,711 of NC_041385.1, forward strand.
AAAACTTGGTTTAAGGATATTGGATGCACAAGTATTATCTCTACTTAGTGCAAGGAATTTGGCTAGCATGAGGCGGAAAGGCAAACTAAACATGTTTGAATGATCCATGACAATATACTTTAACTAAGATGTGAGAAAACATAACCCATTACGTTGTCTTCCTTGTCCAATATCAACTCTTTAGCATGTCATACTTAATGAGTGCTCACAATTATAAAAGATGTCTATGATAATATATTTATATGTGAAGTCTCTCTTCCTTCAATATTCTTTCATGAATTGTTCAAATGACCAATACAATTGTAGCTAACCTTCAATAAACTTACTATTTCTACTTCTTATATGTGAAGTCATTACTCCCCAAGGGATAAGCAAATGAAACATATATAATTTCAGATTTATGACATTCAACTCATTCAACCATTTACTCAAAGGATATAAGTCAAGCACACGAGTAAATGACAAACTACTCCAAAAAGATATAAGTGAAGATCAATGAGTAGCTAAATAATTATGCAACTATGTGAAGACTCTCTCTCATTTAATAATTTCAGATCTTGGTATTGTATTCAAGCAGAAAGAAAAACAAAATAAAATGACATTACAAGGATAGCACAACTCATGTGAAGAAGCAAAAACTTAGGCTCAACCGATACTAACTGATAGTTGTTGAAGAAGAAAGGTGGGATGCCTACCGGGGCATCCCCAAGCTTAGATGATTGAGACTTCTTGAAATATTATCTTGGGGTGCCTTGGGCATCCCCAATCTTGAACTTTTGTGTCTCCTTAATTCCTCTCATATCATGGTTTCTCTTTTTATCAAAAGCTTCATCCACAACAAACACAACAAGAACTCGTGAGATAGGTTAGTATAGACCAATGCAAAACCTTATAATTTTCTACTGTAACAAATCACTAAAATTATTATTCAACATTTCATAATAAATTTATCTTCATATTTAATACTCCTATCCTCAAATAGAATCATTAAACAAGCAAACATATGCAAACAATGCAAACATAACAGCAATCTGCCAAAACAGTACAGTCTGTAAAGAATGCAAGAGTATCAATACTTCCCTAACTCCAAAAATTATAAGAAAAATACTAAGCTGTAAAATATTTATCAGAGCTCATTATGAAAAAGGATTCAACATTATATCACTCTCTGACTTTTCTAGGGAATTTTTGCAACAGCGGTAAACTTTCTGTTTTCAAACAGCAACATGTATACTTGCAAAATAAGCATGGAAAAGGCTATCCTTGACATTTTCATTGAAAATAAAGATGCAAACCATTATTATAAATAACAGAAAGCAAATAATAACAAAATAAAATGATGCTCCAAGCAAAACACATATCATGTGGTGAATAAAAATATAGCTCCAAATAAAGTTACAGATGAACGGAGACGAAAGAGGGGATTCCTTCTGGGGCATCCCCAAGCTTAGTTGCTTGGTTTTCCTTGAATATTACCTTTGGGTGCCTTAGGAATCCCCAATCTTAGGCTCTTACCACTCCTTATTCCATATTCCATCGAATCCTTACCCAAAACTTGAAAACTTCAACCACACAAAACTCAACACAAAACTCGTAAGCTCTGTTAGTGAAAGAAAACAAAACCACCACATAAGGTACTGTAATGAACTCATTATTTATTAATATTGGTGTAATATCTACTGTATTCTAACTTCTCTATGGTTCATACCCTTACATACTATCCATAGATTCATCAAAATAAGCAAACAACACAATGAAAACAGAATCTGTCAAAAACAGAACATTCTGTAGTAATATGTATCAAACGTAATACTTATGGAAACCCAAAAATTATGAAATAAATTGGTGGACCTTAGGAAATTGTCTATTAATCATATTCAAAAAGAATCAACCTAAAAGCACTCTCCAGTAAACAATTGCAGCTATTCTCGTCAGCGCTAGAGTTTCTGTTTTTCACAGCAAGATCATATAGACTTCACCCAAGCCTTCCCAAAGGCTCTACTTGGCACTTCATTGAAATAAAAGCTATAAAACATGATTACTACAGTATCATAATCATGTGAACACGCAAAAACAGTAAGGGTAACTATTGGGTTGTCTCCCAACAAGTGCTTTTCTTTAATGCCTTTCTAGCTAGGCATGATGATGGCAATGATGCTCAAATAAAAGATAAGAGTTGAAATATAACGAGAGCATCATGAAGCATATGACTAGCACATTTAAGTCTAACCCACTTCCTATGCATAGGGATTTTTTGAGCAGACAACTTATGGGAACAATAATCAACTAGCATAGGAAGGTACAACAAGCATAGCTTCAAAATTTTCAACACATAGAGAGGAAACTTGACATTATTGCAATTCCTACAAGCATATGTTCCTCCCTCATAATAGTTTTCAGTAGCATCATGAATGAATTTAACAATATAACCAGAACCTAAAGCATTCTTTTCATGATCTACAAGCATAGAAAATTTACTACTCTCCACATAAGCAAATTTCTTCTCATGAATAATAGTGGGAGCAAACTCAACAAAATAACTATCATGTGAGGCATAATCCAATTGAAAACTAAAATCATGAGACAAGTTTCACGGTTATCATTATTCTTAATAGCATATAAGTCATCACAATAATCATCATAGATAACAACTTTGTTCTCATAATCAATTGGAACCTCTTCCAAAATAGTGGAATCATCACTAAATAAAGTTGACACTCTTCCAAATCCACTTTCATATTCATCATAATAAGATTCAACATCCTCCAAAATAGTGGGATTACTACTACCTAAAGTTGACACTCTTCCAAACCCACTTTAATCAATATAATCATCATAAGTAGCAGGCATTCTATCATCAAACTAAATTTGCTCATCAAAACTTGGGGGACAAAAAATATCATCCTCATCAAACACAGCTTCCCCCAGCTTATGGCTTTGCATATCATTAGCATCATGGATATTCAAGGAATTCATACTAACAACATTGCAATCATGCTCATCATTCACATATTTCATGCCAAGCATTCTATGTAATTCTTCTTCTAGCACTTGAGAACAATTTTCGTTTCCATCATTCTCACAAAAGATATTAAAAAGATGAAGCATAAGAGGCATACTCAATTCCATTTTTTTGTAGTTTTCTTTTATAAACGAAACTAGTGATAAAACAAGAAACAAAATGACTCGATTGCAAGATCTAAAGATATAACTTCAAGCACTCACCGCACCAAAAAAGAGCTTAATTGACGGGGTGTGAGTGCCGTTTACCTAGCCTCCCCGGCAACGGCGCCAGAAAAGAGCTTGATGTCTACTACACAACCTTCTTCTTGTAGACGTTGTTGGGCCTGCAAGTGCACAAGTTTGTAGGACTGTAGCAAATTGCCCTCAAGTGGATGACCTAAGGTTTATCAATCCGTAGGAGGCGTAGGATGAAGATGGTCTCTCTCAAACAACCCTGCAACCAAATAACAAAGAGTCTCTTGTGTCCCCAACACACCCAATACAATGGTAAATTGTATAGATGCACTTGTTCGGCGAAGAGATGGTGATACAAGTGCAATATGGATGGTAGATAAAGGTATTTGTAATCTGAAATTATAAAAATAGCAAGGTAACAAGTGGTAAAAGTGAGCGTAAGCGGTATTGCAATGGTAGGAAACAAGGCATAGGGTTCATACTTTCACTAGTGCAAGTTCTCTCAACAATAATAACATAGATAGATTTTTTGACTATGAACAGTAGGGTAAAAATAATAACATAGATAGATCATATAACAATCCCTCAGCATGCAACAAAGAGTCACTCCAAAGCCACTAATAGCTGAGAACAAACGAAGAGATTATGGTAGGGTAGCAAACCACCTCAAAGCTATTCTTTCAGATCAATCTATTCAAGAGTTCGTACTAGAATAACACCTTAAGACACAAATCAACCAAAACCCTAATGTCACCTAGATACTCCATTGTCACCTCAAGTATCCGTGGGCATGACTATACGATATGCATCACACAATCTCAGATTCATCTATTCAACCGACACAAAGTACTTCAGAGAGTGTCCCAAAGTCTCTACCGGAGAGTCAAGAATGTGTGCCAACCCCTATGCATAGGTTCATGGGCGGAACCCGCAAGTTGGTCACCATAACATACATCAAGTGGCACATGATATCCCATTGTCACCACAGATAAGCACGACATGACATACATCAAGTGTTCTCATAAAAGACTCAATCCGATTAGACAACTTCAAAGGGGAAAACTCAATCCATTACAAAAGAGTATAGGGGGGAGAAACACCATAAGATCCAATTATAATAGCAAAGCTCGGGATACTTCAAGATCGTGCCATAGAGGGAACACGAGAGAGAGAGAGAGATCAAACACATAGCTACTGGTACATACCCTCAACCTCGAGGGTGAACTACTCCCTCCTCGTCATGGATAGCGCCGGGATGATGAAGATGTCCACCGGTGAAGGATCCCCCCTCCGGCAGGGTGCCGGGAAGGGCCCCCGAGAGGTTTTTGGTGGCTACAGAGGCTTGCGGCGGCGGAACTCCCGATCTATCTTTATATTCGATGTTTTTAGGGTACGTAGGCTTATATAGGCGAAAGAAGTCGGTCGGGAGGTGCTCGAGGGGCCCACGAGATAGGGGGCGCGCCCAATAGGGGGGGCACACCCTCCTATCTCCTGGCCTCCTCGAGGCTCTTCTGACGTGAACTCCAAGTCTCCTGGGTGATATTCTTCCAAAAAATCACGCTACCGAAGGTTTCATTTCGTTTGGACTTCTTTTGATATTCCTTTTCTTCGAAATACTGAACAGGCAATAAAACAGCAATATGGGGTGGGCCTCCGGTTAATAGGTTAGTCCCAAAAGTAATATAAAAGTGTATAATAAAGCCCATAATCATTCAAAACATATAATAAAATAGCATGAATGCTTCATAAATTATAGATACGTTGGAGACGTATCAAGCAGCAAGAAAATAGATCGCCACTGCTTTACTCTGATTTCTTGTCTTGGTTGCGAAGTTGCCTTTGTCCGGTTTGCACCTTTAGATCCGCCATGGCATGCTCAACACTATACTCCCAATGCTTATGGTTTTCCCCTTTTATATCCACACTTGTTAAATCACAGTAGACTAAATTTCAAAATTGGGTCAGTTGATTTTTCAGAGCTCGCCGGAGTTCGCCGGTGCAAATGAAGGGGCTCGGGTGCTTGTGGGGCCTCGCGAACGAAGAAAACTCGACGCGGGTGAGGGAGGGGTGGGGGTGGCGGAGGAACACAGGCCGTGGGGGCGGTGGTCCGGCCGGCGGCCCGTGCGTTGTTCTGTATGGGAAGAAACAGATACAAGGAAGAATAAGGGTTAGGAGATGTAGGATCTTCATCCAACCACCTGAAATGGTCGAGAGACAACTGGGAGTTGCATTCTTAATGCGCTCTGGTTCATCATGTGTGGGCACTGCGCAACCAACATTTTATTATCCAAAATCTGCTTGCTCTTCTTTACCATGTTCCTCTTCCGTTCTTGTTTAGTATGTATTCTCTCTGTTCCTAAATACAAGTCTTTGTATAGATTCCACCATGGACTACATATGGAGCAAAATGAGTGAATATACACTCTAAAATGTATCTGGATACATCTGTATGTGATCCATAGTGGAAATCTCTACCAAGACTTATATTTTGGAATGGAGGGAGTATGATAGTAGTACAGTATGTTCCTTGTACTGAAGATGAGCAGGGAGATTTACAGTGTAGAGGTCTATACGGTCGGTTGTGATAGACACTTTGAGCCTCTTTGATTCGTAGGATTTTGTAAACATAGGAATAGGACTTGTAGTGACCTGCCCACTTGAATCCTATAAGAATAAGAAGGAATGCGGGGAGTTGTGTCGCCTTTGAGAGTTACACCGATATTAACAGTACCACACCTTTAGTTGAAGAGAACTGGTATCCGAAGCCTTTCTAGACATACCGGCAGTACTAGCACATATATTCCAGCAAGTTCCACTTTGCTGATTTTACTATGATGCTTACGATTTTCCAGTTGTATCTACACTATGATCTGTGTAGTTGCTTTGTGTCACACTAGCAGCAGTCCACTCTTGAAGCTAAACACTGCAATGCCTTACAAAATTGGCACCAAGGCATTGAGTCTCATTCTGGATGCAATGAAACTCATACGCTCCCCACCTGTTGATTCTTGTTCAGAATATGATCCTAATGACTATTCTGACCTCGAGGAGTCAAAGGCAGATGGCCTGTCCTGTTCACCCATCAAGGTGCCTGTTCTAATTTGGCAAGGTTTTATTGATTGAGCGTATCTTGCATATGTTGTCTTGCATTTCTTCTACTTTGTTTCACCGCCATCTGCTTAATTTACTCATCATATATGTCGAGATGCCATGCCCATCCATTATCAATACATATTCCATCTGTCATCATACCATGTTTTTCCACTCAAATGCTATTCTTGTGCATTAGACATCAAAAAGGAACAGGGTGATTGCCAAACCTGAAGGAGCACCAGCAAAGTCCTTGAAAAACGTGGTGGTGCCGAAGAAATCAAACAGCACCCCACTTATATTGGTTGTACAACCAGTGACACAAGATGTAGGACCGACTCCAGCAGACTGTACCCATACTTCACTGGCCACACCACTAGCCCGACCACTCAGGACTTGCACTCCAACAAAAGGTATACCGATTTCATTTTCCATAGCACCTGCCGTACCACAGAAAAATCCCACTCCAGCAAAAACTACAGCAAGTCCACTGGCCGAAGATCTATCCCAACTACAGAGACGGCCAATTCCTGCAGATTGGAACCCCATTCCATTTATTCCCAGTTTAAAAGACAATGCCTTCAATGTTGTTAGGGACTACGTGCATATATTCCCATCATGGGAAGATTATAGTGAAGACAAACACCATTTTCACGTCTTCCTGTCCAACTTACGTGTAAGTGCTATTATTCCTGGTTATTATTTTCCTATTTTTTGCTGATTGAACACATCAATGATTTACATTACATTGTTGTTACTAGGCGAGGGTCAATCTGGATAGTCATGATGATCAAAGGTTGCTTGTGCTTTTCAAGCAAGCATTGCAGCAGTATCGGTGTTACCTGAGGAAATCAGACTTTGATGGCAAGTCTATAAACGAATTTCTGATGAAGTCTCCCGTGCCAAATTTAGAAGATATTGAATGGAAAAACCTTGTTATGCACTGATCTCATTCCCAGGATGAGGTACTGTCTATGAAATCACAAGACAATTTGAACTTCTACTTTTCCGCATGTGCTTTACGTATCTTTTTTGCAGGAAATCTGCATGAAAAGAATTCCGATTTGAAAAGAACGACATGATATCACAAATATGTTGCCGGCTGCTTTGCTCTTGTTAGTACCTGTTGTCCTGTATCACTGTACTTGCATACATACCTGGTTCATTATGTGACAGCAATATGCATGATAGCTTGCTTATCAATTGTTCGCTCCAAATTATCTGATCTGTATGAATGGTTACATTAGTGTAGAATATATCCAATGCCAATGATTTTTTTAGCTCTGCATTGTTCTTGTAAGTACATGTTGTCCTTTATCAGTGTACTTATATTGATAGGTGGTTGTTCATGTACCATCACTCTGCAGCTTATTTTCCTTTGCCCTCCATTTTCTACACATCAGATATATATTTACTCTTACCATAAGGTTGGATAACACCAATGGTACTAAAGAAGTTTAGGTGTGCATTGCTCTTGGCTGTACCTTTTTCCTATATCGCTACACTTACATTTATAGCTACTTGGTTATGTAGCATCACTCTTCATCTTATCTTAAATATTCTCCATTTTTTCGTATATTATCACATATATATTTACTCTTAACAAAATGTAGAATAAAGGCAATGCTTATGAAGAGGATTCTGTGGTAAACTTCTTGAATTCCCCCCCCCCCCAATCAGCATGGACAAGGGCTTTATAGAGCCTATCTTCACCAATAATATAAGTTTGTCCTTCTCAAGCCTTCAAACTTTGTTGTGTATATTTGGTTAGGCATGACTGCAACAGTTGTTTATTTTTGGTGTTTGCATCAAATTTCATGTTTAAAGTTTATTATGTAGTTCATAAACAAAAGTTTGTCCTTCTCAATGTAAGTTTTCAGTTGTACAACCAAGTTCCTTCTTCATACCATGTAAATTAAACTATACAGAGCAATTTATCTTCTTTTGCACTGCATGTATGCTTCTGTTCTTGATCTGTAATCCAGTGGTGTGGTGAACCTACCCACTACAGCACAATGTCATATTTTGTAATGTCTTAACTATGAACAATGTCATATCATTCTACTATTATTTAAACCTTCTCTTTATTTGCCAATCTGAAATGGGATAAATTGACAGCACACTAACCATTGATACTTATGAGTTCTTGATCTGTAATCCACTGGTGTCGTGAAGCTGCCAACTCCTTCACAATGTCATTTCCTGCCATGTCTTGACCTGAACAATACCATATTGTGTTAATGCAATTTTAAACCATGTCACTTTATTTGTCAGTAAGAAATCTGATGAATTGTCAGCACTGATACTTTTATGTGCAAAACCTGTCAACTGCCTGCTTGTTTACCTTTCAGAGTGAGGAAGATATAAGTGTGGAACAAGCGTAGTCTCATCAGCTTGCTCAGCTACTTGCGCTGCAGCTCCCCAGCAGGGCTAACCTTTCTTGAACTCTATTGAAGTGTTGTTGGTTTTGTATATTATTTTGTCGGCGTGTTTATTTGCACTGGTGGCGATCTTTGATGCCCAGTGTATGTAATCTACTCTCTGTTTGTGCTTTATTATCATAGGGGCGAACTTTGATGCCCAGTGGATGTAATATGCCGTAATTTCTTTATTGTATAGTCTAGGTTTTTTCTTATTCATGATGCTGTAGTTATTTTACTATATATATATCCTGTCTTCGCAGTAAACCGGCCAAACCGTAAAATTACGGTACATAATCGGGCCGTCATGCAATCACGATGTATGATCCACATCATGGGCCCCGTCATCTTGGTCCGTTAAAAGGCGAAAAGTAAACTGGCCCACTAGTAGATTCGGGCCTTTAATAGGCCGAGTAAACCCCGACCCTCTTTTCGCAAGAAAACTCAATGGGCTTTTAGGAGGCTGAGAAGTAGGTTGGGCCTGAAACATGCCGAACAGCTCACGGGCCGGCAGCAGCCTGAAATGGACCCCGGCCCATGATTGTGTGAATCAAATCACGGGCTTTTAACAGGCCAAAATTGTCTCCGTCCTTGTTTGGCCCAATCAGATATCGGTTGCGAGTAGGCTGGATGCAAACTGGGCCGTAGTTAGGCCCAACTATATGACAGGCTTTTAACAGGCTGAAATTAATATAGGTCCGAAATGTTAAACGGGTCCTTAACAGGCCGAAACTAATATCAGGCCGAATTACTAAATGGGCCTTTAGCAAGTGGGCCCAAAAGCATAGCGTCCAATTGACGGGCCGAATCTGATATGGGCCATAATTTAGCCCAAAGCCTCTTAAAGGGCCGGATCTGATCTGGGCCGTAATTTGGCCCAGAACGTGGTAGGCTTTTAACTGGACGGATCTCATATGTGCCATTATTAGGCCCGGAGCGTGGCAGGCCATTAATGGAACGGACCAAATATGGGCCGACATTTGGCCCTAAACATGGCAGCCAGTTAATGGGCCGGCCTACTAGGGTCCTCAAAATCTTGTGGGCCTACAGCTGGGCTGGCCCATTAATGTCGGCAAAATCTCGTGGGCCTTTAGCTGGGCCGGCCCATTATGATATGCAAGAATCTTGTGGGCCTTTACCTGGGCCGGTCCATTATGGCACACAAAAATCTTGTGGGCCTTTACCTGGACTGGCCCGTTATGACCCGCAAAATCTTGTGGGCCTTTAGCTGGGCCGGCCCATTATGGTCCGCAAAATCTCATGGGCCTTTAGCTGGGCCAGCCCATTATGGTCCGCAAAATCTTGTGGGCCTTTAGTTGGGCCAGCCCATTTAAACTTTATGGGCCGGTCCACGTGTCAACATATCATAGGCGCGTCTCTCCCATTGGATGAGTGACACATGTGCCAACGCGGAGCTGACATGTGTTTCCTCCAGCTAATGATGATTTTACACGTGGAAAATCCCAATTGGTCCAGGCTGTTAACGGGTTATCGGATCCAAAACCGGACCCGATAGCTTAACGGCATTCCGTTACGGTGGATGCCACGTGTCGGTCACCCTTGATGAAAGCACTTCTATGACGCGTGATTTATCGTCATGGAAGTGGACACTTCCGTGATGATAATTTTTGTAATGTCATGGAACACTTCTACGACAGCTCATGTATGACTATCTTGATTCTGTCATAAAATCGTCATGGATGTACATGCATGACAAAAAATGCGACCTACTGTGACAAACACGTATCATCATGGAAGTGTATTTTTTTGTAGTGTTCTCTAGCGCAGTGTGGTCGCCGTCTTCGATCTCCTCAATGCCCTCTTTGAAAATTGAGGTGTTGTGCATGCTGGGGTGTAGAGAAGCACAAGTGAGAGTGGTCGCCATATAACCTTGGATGGGGATGAATTGTGTGCTCGGGGGAGGGGGTGTGTGTCTGATGTGCTGTGTTGTGTGTGTGTGTGTGTGTGTGTGTGTGTGTGTGTGTGTTTGTGTGTGTGTGTGTGTCAGATATTGAGAGAAAACAAACCTAAGGAGAGAAATGTGTGTGTATGTGACGGAAAGCTACATGCTAAATAGGGTATTCACGAAGAGATTGTGCGGGCCTTGAGGTGGGCAGGGGCCGCGTGAGGGTGTCAAAATGTGCGCGTTGATGCATGTGTTACATGCGATTGTGCGAGGGACGGACGACTCGGGAGAGATGGTTGTTTTGTTACGGATTCTCCTCTCTCTCTCTCTCTCTCTCTCTCTCTCACTCACACACACACACACACACACAAGTAAAATAGAAGACTGTTCTCTCATGTATACACAACGTATCAGCATCTGTCTATGTCTCACTCATGCATGATCATTTGCACATTCACACCTCTCTATGTCTCTATCACACGCACACCATCTCCACATTGCCCTTCCGCCACAACACACATATGGACACATACACACGTTCTCTCTCAGTCACACACACAAAATCTGTATTAAGAAAATAGGGCGAACCTAAAACGTCCAAATCCAAATAAACACAAACTGGAGCTAAATTCTAATATATAGAAATATTGTAGCGTCAAGAACTTTTCTAGGAAAAACAATTTGAGTAATATTCGGGGATTGTTTTCACACACTCAAAAAGGTTCGGTGGATGTCCTTCGAGCGCGACACGGTGACGCACTGTTCGATCGGCCATGCGGCCGCGGTTCACGCGCTTGCACGGGATTCTGTATTGTGGCTGTGGTAACTAATAAAAGTGTTGCCTAAGTATAATGTTTATGTGTACTAGTACGGTTTTCTTTTAAGTTTGACCAACCATATATAAAACTAAACTAAGCTCCCATACGTGCACTCATCAATATGCCGCCGCCGCTATTGCGCATGCCGGTGCCCGCCTGCTCCGGCCAACAATTTCTCGCCCATCACCACCGTATCGCCACCATCCCTGTGCCATGAAGCCGAAGGCTCACCCGCTCACATCGTCTGCAGTCCCTCCTCACGATGCCGCCGCGCTGCCAAGCACGTGAGCAGCTAGTGGAGCCGCGTCTATGCACGCAGCATACAAAGAGGAGGACGAGTGCGTGCTCCAGCACGCCGTCGAGGAGGAACTAGCGTTACATTGTTGTCTCCGCCCGCGCGGAGGAGGCGCACATGGTGGTTGTCACGACGGAAGAGGGTCGCATGCGCGTCGAGCCTGCAAACCAGGTGCAGACGCGGAATCTACCTTCGAGACCTTGAATGCCACATGGATCCTGCAATCTGAAGGAGCAATTTGGGTCAGTCGACTCTTGTGAGCCGTTTGATGCAACATGGATGGCTAGAAGGGTTTCTTCAACCTCCGAAATCGATGCACGGTTCATCTTCTAAGCCTGCCACATGCCTAACCGCCTGCCGCCGCCGCCCCACCCTCCCCTGAACCGCCTGCCACCGCCATGCTCCCCCACCCCGCCATCCGTTTAACCCCGAGCACGATCCATATTTCTCGTCAAACTGCATTCCACACCCAACACTCATAAGATAGATCATGGGCACCCTGCCACCCTAATATAGATACTGGGGTAGCTTCTCTGCCGTCTTCTTCCTTCGCTCTGTCGAACTTCTTTCACAAATCGACTGACCCCAATTATACTACTAGTACGAACATATTAAGTACAGTAGGAACATGAAGATACGAGCAGTAGTACCAACTGCAAGAAGAACAATAGTATGACATAGTACTAGTACTACTATACATACTAAAGAGTTCAAATAATGAGAAAGAACATAAACATAGTTCTACTGGGGCCTCAACACAACACACCCTTGAAAATAAACTAAGCAACTAGTCCGCTTGACACTGCAGTAGAACCAGCATAAGCGACGGTACTCCCACCTACTTGGAGTCCGAGTCCACGTCCTCGACTTCGTCCTCGTCCCTCATTCTCTTCCTCTTCGCCGACGCTTCTTTGCTTGAACCGGACACTGGGCTCTGCTTCTTCATCCAACCCTTGTAGACATTTAAACAAAGGTAGGCATCCATTGTTGCATACAGGATGTGATCTTCATCTAATGTCTTCGACTCCCATGCATGATGAAACTCGTGGTGAGGTTTCTTCAGTTTAGCGTATGAAGGATCAATCATGGCTGCTGCCAGGGTCAACATTGAAGGCTGAGAGGAGGACACCATGCTTGCCTTCTGGAGATCAAAGGGCTGACCTACAACGAGGCCTATCTGACCCAGGACATCCCTATCGTTCCTAAAGTCTACAGTAACGAATTTCACTCTTTCGTCCTTCAGGAAGTTCTTAAAATCCTGGCACTCAGCGTCGGCATGGCATATGTGGTAGACCAAGCACACGTTATGTATGCAAACCTGGATCACGGCGGGCTTCTTCTTCTCCGCCTCCTTTATATTCTTCTCTCTTTCCCGGACTGTGGTGTACTCAACATCTAGCCCAACGACCCACTCATCCTTTGAACTGTTGAACATGCGTAGGAAGCGAGCAAGGCATGCTTTCACCGTCGCGGATCCACGTGTGTAGATGATGATGAACTCATCGCCGGTGATGGATCTAACCTGGTACTCAGCGGCGACCATGGAGATTTGGGAGGCCATGGATTTTGGAGGAGGGTTAGGATGAAGTTGAACTAGTGTAATGTGAAAGGACAGGATGACTGGGAGCGAACTGTTGTAAGGTATTGTACTAGTAGAAGATGGGGACGAGTAGGGCGTGCGAATGGCGTGGGGTTGCTGGCTTTCCCGGTGGATAAACGACTGCAAGCCCCCAAAGAGTTCTCGAGAACTATGCGGGACCCACTAGATGTCATGTCTACTAGACCCATATCATAGGCCTAACGGTATAGCTTCTGGCTGTTCGCACGCCATGCTGGCGCGTGGATCTAACTTCACTTAATTCCATCAACTGTCGCGCCTCCCACGACCTTCGGCTCCCTCGTGCGGTCGCGCCCTTTGAGACTTCGACCGACTATAAATGAGCAATTATTTTTGCCTACTCCGCATGCATGATACTCCCTCTGGTCCTTTTTTACTTCCGTCAACCGTTTGCAAAGTGTTTGACCAAATTTATACTAAAAATATCAATATCTACAATACTGATTATAATGAGTATAAAAATATTGATTTGACATTGTGAATGTTGATACATTTTTCTATAAGTTTGGTCAAAGTAGAGGTACATTGACTTCAGACAAAACTTAAATGCACAATGCAGACTAGTTCCTCCATCGAGGTGCGTGCCATGTCCTATCTTGTTATCACAACAAGGTTAGCTATTAGAGTACTACTACCTCCCTTCTAGTTTCAAGGGCTCGATTCAAAATTTTCACCTACTCTTAGCAAGATAGTAGAGGCGGTGGAGTAATTTTTGAAGTCTGCAAAAGTACTCAACTAATGTCGTCGTTCTTCACAAAAAAATGTGTTTACCAATGCATGCATGAACACTAGTTATTCTAACCCCCATGTCTTCTTTAATTCTTTGCCACATCAGCATGTTTTCTATTCCCGTGTGCATGATACCAGCTAAGATACCACCATTATGGCCAGCCTTAATCATCGCATGCAATAATTTAGTGCACCTTGAAAGATGAACATGTGTGGGGCGTGTATGTTTTTAATGACTTGACTATACCTAGACCGGCATGCAAGATGACTTATTATGCATCGTCCCCCATACCTGCAGGAAGCCCGTTCGTCTCCAAATCTTTTCCTCTCCATGTGTGGAAATAATAATATGCCTGCCAAACTCCCCTTCTCCCTCTAGCGGTCCCACCACTCCACCTCGTGTGGAAAAAATCGTTATGCATGACTCTCCTCCCCCACGCTCGTTCAATCCGTTGTGACCAACAATATTTCCACCCCTTCCCTCCCCCATGATTTACTCCAACTAATATGCCCACGTAGCTAGTTGTTATGTTAATCACGCAGATATCTTCTGGGATGCTGCTTTAGTTACTTAACTGCAGGTGCATTGGGTCACTGACATATGGGCCCAACAGGGGTCTTGCCCACATGTCAGTGATGCAACTGGACCTGCAGTTAATTCAGTGCAGCTCAGTCCATATCTTACGTAGGTGTGCCATTGCTCGCTATAAATACTGCGCCTCCCATGGAATTTGGAGGAACGCTCACGTTCATTGCTATCTCCTCCCCTCCCTCTCACGTGGACAACCATGACATCACGCCTCCCAAGCCCTAGGTGCCCCTCGCTGCACTGCCTGGATGGTCACGCGTTGTTGTTCCGTTCCTCGCCGCCACTAGTCGAGGAGGACGCGTCGGCGTTCCACTCCTCACAGTGACGCGTCGAGGTGGATGCGTCGGCATTCCCAATCTCGCCAGCGCGCGCGTCGGAGGACGCGTCGGCTCCCCGATACAAGGAGAATGTCGCGCCACCCGCCTCCCCCCCAGCCTTGGGGATCTTTGCAAAGAAAAGGATGTCTCCATGTGGGAGGCTTTGCCGCCGGCAGAGCACGCCAAAATAGAGGCGGAGAAGAAGGCCAAGGAAGAGAAGCGCGCCGCGGGGCAAGCTGCCTGGCAGGTCTATGTCGTGTCCGAGAGAGTCAGGCAATTGGCTCTTTGGCAGAAGGCTCATGCAAGGGCCGTGAGGGTGGGAGAGGACGCCCGTGCCAAAGCCCTGAGTGCAGTCGGGCCCAAGCGCCTCATCTACGCTTGGCGGTACGTGAACCGGGTGCACGCTTCCAGCGAGGAGGAGTACCTGCTGGCGCCGGATCACCACACAGGTGAGATCGTGCTCTCCCATCGGCAAGCCGCCAATCAGCACCTTGCGAGTTGCGAGACTGAGGAACAGGCGTTGTATCGGCGCACTGGGAAACAGTTGCGCATCAGGGCACTCGTGGCGCGCCGCAAGTGCTCCTGCGAGCGTCGTGGCTTTTAGTAGGAGTATAATTTTGTTTCGTAAGGTGATCTCATTAGTTTTGGGACGCAAATGATAAATCCCGAACGTTCGGGAATTATTAGCGTCCTTAATTAAGTATGTAAGAGGGAAAGTTTGGAAACCTTGTGTATCCGTATGCATTTTGTAAGTAGGTGCATATAGCACAAACTTTACTACTATATACTATCGCACTACACGTCTTTATCTATATATGCTTGCAGACTGTGCTACTCCCTCCGTCCAGGTGAATAAGTAATCTTTTGTTGTGCACCGTGACCAAGAAGGAGGGAAAATTTTGTACACCTAGATGGAGGGAGTACTACTATTACTTATGTATGTGCAAATGCATGTTTTAATATTACGATGCGGTTTTTGTAAAAGTAGAAAAACAGCACTAGTCAATCTTATGAACTGATTCAATGCAAAACAAATGCAAAAATGCTCGTTTGATTGTTTACTCTTAGCTTCCTTCTCTGTGGTTATTTATCTGTCGTACTTTGTATGGAGTATCTCACTGGTCGGAAAGGCATGCAAATTCCCAAACCTCTTCCTACACCATGTATCGAACTTTTTGCCTATCAAGTTGTGTCGTGCGATTGGAATTCCAACTTGAGTACTAGTACTACTAGTAGGAGTACCAGGGGCAAGTTCGTTTAGGCTTCTAGATTAGTAGTGATCCCATTACTACTAGCTCCGTATTGGTTTATTGGTCCCCACTGTAATCTGTGTCAAATTTTGATCATAAATTTAAGTAATGAAATGTTTGTGCATGTCACATGCACTAACATTTTATTAGTTAAATATTTGGTCAAAATTTACCACAAATTACAATGGTGACGAATAAACCAAGACGAAGGTACTAGTAGTAGTTTAGAAGCCCAAATAAATGAGTGAGGCGTCTTAATGTTACTCTCCACTCTGACTAGTCTTATGGGAAAAGCTGGGGAAGAGACGGCTTATTTTTTAAGCCGCCAAAAGAACTGGTCCTAGGAGTAGTAGCTAGGGATACTAGGAGTAGTAGCTAGGGATCAAGTGTGCAATATGAACCAGAGAAAGTAAATGCAGAGAGATGAAATGCAAAAAAGACGGAGGGATGTGATGGTTTCTTGTCCGTTTATTTTACCAGGCCACTTATTACTGGCAGTGGCTGGGTTTTGTGATATGACAGCTTTACTTCCATGCCACGAGCGGGGTGAAACTCCCGTGCAGCGCCGCCCTCTACACTTGTACTACATCAGTCATGGTTAATTAGTCCCCCATTGAATTTGACTGAAGATTTAACTAACAAAATGTTAGTGCATGTCAACAAAAGCTATACCGTTGGATTCGTATTTGAACATAGTTTTCAATGAAATGATTTTAGGTGACATGCATCAACATTTATTGTACTATATATAATGTTCAATTTTTGGTCGTACTAATCTATAGTAGTAAGGTGCCCATGCGTTGCACGGAAGAGTGAAATGCATTGATCGGGGAGTTGTTTATTTTGACAAAGGATGTGGGGGTCATCTCATGTGTTACATGTATCGATAGGTTTATTCGGATATTATTTCATCTCTAGAGCTCACAAACATCTGGGTGAAATAGATAAAAAGGTATCTTTTGCAAACAAAAGCGTTCAACTGTTCAACCTGCATCCAAAACTTGTGAAGAAATAACACGTCTTGTGCTTTGCAAGAAATGATCTTTAAGAATTAGTTTTTGAGTATCGATTGTTATACATGTTGTCTACAGATGACATGGCACTTTCTTATAGTCAACAGTTGGCTATACTATTAAGTATTAACCATGCCCTTATACACCTAGACAGAGGGATTAAATTAGGATGACTTGGAAGGGGCAGAGGAGATGTAAAAATGGTTCATAGTAAGTCTTTCACCAGTACTGTAGTAAAAGTTCATACATGGAAGATTCTAGATTAAACCATAAACGGATACACTTTTATTCATGCGCGATAATCCAATAGAGCAAGATCATGCATGGAAGTCTCCACATGCTTAAACAGCGGATTACATTGAGCGAAGACTAATGATCAACATTTAACTTGATAATGCGTATGTCCAGGTGAATCTCCTTGGAGTCCCCGTGCACCGCGTTGGTGGGTAAATAAGACCATGGGTTTTCCAAGTCCACATCAGTGGGAAGGTCCCAGCTCCGCAGAGTCCAAGTCCGTTCGATGTAGCCGGTGTCGCCGCCCACGTGACCCGGAGGGGTAGTAACACTGACCATGCACCCGTACATCGGCCTCGTGTCAGTGTTAGCGTCAGCGGCGTCGCCCCTGACACACACACTACAGAGACGGGGCGGCGGCCTGCGCGGGCCTCGCCGGTGCCCATGATCAAGACGAAGACGCTGTCGTCCTCCTCTGAGACTAGCAGGCGATAGTGATCCTCCAGCGACTCTGGCATCGTGAATGGGTAGCATGTCTCGTATTTGATGTTCTCCACCAAGGGCCAGTAGTGACCGTTGCACGCATCTTTGAGGTGATGCATGATGTCTGTCGGCGAGCCCCAAAACGGCATCAGGCACTCATAGCAGTAGACGAAGGGCTCCTTGGAGGCATCGACCAGGCCGTCCATGAAACGGGAGTGGCTGTAGGGGACGTTACTACGAGATTTAATCTGAATAAGCACAAAATAAATTATGACAGCTATAACAGAGATTAAACTAATCATGTGGACTAGCATAGTAGATGAACAGATAAAATCTATAATAGTAGGATACAGAGTAGAAACATGAATTCTACCACTATTTCAAACAGGAAGGACAGAAACACATACGGTGCAACTGGAGCAGCACCATTGGTGTTGGGGTTGTCACCCATGTCGTTGAGGAAGAGGTTGCAAGGTCGGGGAAGAAGTCGTCGTCGGTGAAGTCGTGGCTGCCAGCAGTTGCGAGAGTGCGCTCCCCAAATTTCAACAGCGCCAGCCGAATGGAGCGCAGGAGGGAGTGGCTGTAGGGGATGTTGCGGCCGCCGAATGGATCGCAAGAGTAGCACACAAAGCAGTAGATGGTGCTTCTCCCTAAGTCTCTATCTCTACTCTTATCTCTATCTCTAATACTCTTCTTTGTTTTTTATAACAAATCGAATAGTACTGTGCCGTCTGCTGCACGCCCGACTGAACATGCCTCCTCGCCTCCATCATCACCAATTGAGTCTTTTATAGGAGTAGGAGTAGAGAAAAAACCGAGTTGGTGATGATGGTGTCCTGTGCAATGCATGGGCATCTTGCTAATTTTTTTGCATATAATTCCAAACACCACGTAGACACGGTCTTTGACCATTTTACAACTACGTTAGTATCATTGTTAGTGGTCAGCCAGTGCAAGTTATAGCCCCGGGTGTTTTAACCTTTTTTAGTAATGATATCTGGCGATTGTTCGGCACGAGCTCAATCTTGGTGAATCCCATGTAACCTTCAGATTTGTATCCGACGGTGGCCGTTTTTTAAGCCATAGTATTTTACAAAACCGCCACCCTTACACACGTACTGTAACTGCATCATGGGCGTTTGCAACTGCCATGTCTCCCAGCGAATGTTTGTTGGGGATTGGAGTTAGCACCGATGGCGGTTCGTAGTCGTTCCACGCTTGCACATTGAAGTTTGTAACTATTTTAGATTAGAATATACTACTCCGCTGGTGCTAGTAGTATGGCAGAGTCCTACTCCACTACTACTCTACTCAAGCAAGTTAGGGCATAGTAGTAGGTACTGTAGGGAGTACCAGTGCTGTGATCACTCAAGCAAGTTGTCTGGCATCCATATGACATTACGCTGCTGGTATGTGTCTCGTAAGTCAAGCGGCATACTGTAGTCATCATCACCTGTCCACTTCCCGCAGCACATATTCGCCTCTCCATCTTTGTCCGCACATAATCTCGTCCAATCTTCCATCCCCACTAAGGCGCCTCCCCCCTCGTCCAAAACCCAAGCACTAACAATGGCAGAACTGAGCAGCGTCCGCCGAAAGAGTGGTTGGAATTCGCTCCCCACAGAGGTAATCAAGCTCATTGTTTCATGTGTGGACAATCTCAGTACCATGCCTCTCGCCGCGTGCTCGTCGGGGCTGTACCGTTTACTCAAAGCCCTCAGGCCAGAGCTATTTAAGCCAGCTCTTTGCTTGCTGATGCCGCCTGATATTCAGAAACGGCGTGTCATGCAACATAACGATCATAGGGTGGCGAGCATCAACCCCCTTGACTGTGATCCGATCCCCATCACCCTCAACTACATTAACAATATGTATTGGGTTGGCATGAACACGTCTTGGATGGTGCTCGTCGACGGTCGCAGCAGCTGGATGCTCGTGGAGGTCTACACCCGGTGATTGATCCCCCTTCCTTTGATTAACACTGCACTGCTTTGGCACCCGCAGCCCTGAATACTCGGAATCTTACAATAGACAACATGATACCAAGTTTTATTTTCTCAAGGTTGTAATCTGCCAAGTGCCCACAAGATCTGCGAATTATAAAGACTTCAGGCTAATTGCGTTCTTCAACCACGGTCTTGCTTATCTGACAGGTCACTGCGGTAAGTGGATAAATCTGCACATCCATCACAGGATCATACATCCTCCATGGTTCTTTGATGCCATTGAACACAAGGGCTTCATTTACGATGTCGACTCCTTCTATGGCTGGACGTATTGCTGGCCTACTCCAGTCATCGCTACAAACGGCTGCTACAGCAGTATGTTACTTTCCTATGGTATCATGATGGCTTTCTTATATTACTATCAACATTTACTGAAAAAATATTCATGCTCATAACCTGTTGTTCTTAAGATTGACTACATCAAGAGCCCTTTTTTATTTGACTCCAACTTGATATGATGTTGTAGGAAGCCTGGTGCCCCTACCCTTCCTAATCCCAGAACCTTCTAAAGAAAAGCGGCATAGTAGTTGCAGGTGGTTCTTGGCTCGATCAGACGATGGCGAATGATTGATGATCATTCGCATGTACAGGACGTGTTGTTTCGCGAATACAATCACAGTCACTGCAAGGTCTTTGAGCAGGATCCCAGCTTCTCTGGGCCTTCAGGAATTTTTGACTGGAGGCTGGTAAGTAGCCTTGGTACACGCTCTCTGTTTGTCGGACTGAATTATCCGATTAACTAGGAGATAACCGACGGCAAGGATCATGATGTCAGCGTGGTTTCGTTCACCAGGCAAAACTATGTGTACACAGCATACCATGCATCTCTGCATGCACCATACCCTGATATGTGCCGCCACGCTCTGAAGCCCAAAGTAGGAGAGAGGTTTGCAAGTATCAGACTTCGACCTGCTGGTGGACTTTTCCCCGTCAGGCTCCCATCTGGTTCAAGCCGTCAGCCAATCTCCACAGCTTAATAAATAGTAACGTCTAACTGAGCCAGTTAGTTAGATGCGTACACTTGGTGTAGTAGTATCTTTATTTAGTTTGATGCATACACTTGTTCTTTTTTGGTAGCCCTTTTGTAATAATGGCTAATGTTTGGTTTGGAAGAGAGAGCTACGTCTTCACTCTTGTGGCCTGCTTACTGCTTCTGTTGCACCCCCAGCCCTGGTTGCTGTTGCTATTGTTTTCAATGTACAATCAGTAGTATATTTCGTCTGTTGGTTGAATAAATGTGTTGTTAGAATGACAAACACAATGTTTTGGAAGTCGTTGCACGGTTGGATCCTTAGTGCCCCGTACCATACGTAGCGCATACTATTTTTCGTACGGAACACATTTTCCACTTGTTGATAACATGCAGCCCACTAATGAAGGTCCATTAGAGGGGCCCATAATTAACTGGAAGGGAGGCTCTCACATGAATCCGGCCCCGGTACATGCTCATGGTCCTCTAAACATAAATAAGTAAATAAATAAATAAAGCTAAATGCTCATGCACCAGTTCTTTAAATTCATGATTTAACAGGAGGATATTATTTCCTATGATAGTGTCGTTACATTCAGTCGATATTATTCTTAGGCAAAGATAGTGACTAGTCTTCTTTCTCCCAGCATTTTCTTCCTGCAACCTGCGGACCCATGCAAATCATAGTCAACATCGTAAATAGTTCCGATCCATTTTTATTTTTCAATAAGAATGTCCAACCCAGCACAGCGCATTGGCGACACCACTTGATCCTCCGCCTTGGTGCGCTCGCCGCGGCGCCGCCGTCCGGCCCTGTCAACATAATTTTTTTCGAAACGGTCCCAGTCAACATAGTGAATCAGGAGAGAACTGTAGTTGTGAGTATGACAGTATGGACCCACCAGGTCCACTCCCGAACACAAGCAAGCGGCTCTTTTACTACTCAGATGCACCCCTCGTTTTTTACTCTAATCCACCCCGCTGATATCTGGGACCCACATCATTTTCAACGTATAGTCAATTAACGACAGATTTGCACAACTTTTTTTTGAGTAGTAATTCAGAGGAGCAGGCTATAAACTGGGTTGTGCGGTCTCTATGGCCCGTCTAACAACATGACCAGCCCAGCAGTTTTTTCTTTGGGAAAATAGGTAGCCCAGTATTTCTACCCAAGCTAGGCCTATTTGTTTTGTCTGACTTACTGGGCTACAAATCTTTCAAGATGAGGAGGGATGTATTCCGGCCTGGCCAAAGAGTATGGCCAGTGTGTGTTAAAAGTAATATCAAAGGGGTTGAAAATTCCAAAAAATTATAGCAAATGGGATATTAGTTTCTTTTTTTGTTTTTGTTCTTCACTGATATTTTATAGTATTTCATTGGATTTAACATGACATAGTACTAATTTATTTTTAAATTTGTTTTACTATGGCTACTAATTTTTGGATCAAGAATATTTTGTTCCCCATTAAAAATTTGCGAATTTTCAAAATTTCGCACATGTTTAGTTAATTTTTTAACCTTGGTACTGACCAGAAAATGGGCAGCAATTCTAAAAATGGAAAACGGGCTGCAATAAATTCCATATGAATTAGAAAATGAGTAAAATTATAAAAATAATAGTAAATGGGTTGTACACGCCATAGATTTCGAGGCTGACTTGTTTACGCAAGGCTTTGTAAGTCAACACACGATTCTAGCAGAAGTGACAGTTGGATGTCCATCGAATGACCGACATTCTTCTTCAATCTCTAATCTTCCTGCTCCAGCCACCTAAACTAGCACTGGCGGGAATGCCTGCTCCCTCCTCTTGTGGCTCGCTATGATGCCGCGCAGGCTTCCCAGGCCCACCCTACTCCCTCCGCTGGGTTGGCCGCACACAATCAACTGCCTCCTTATTACGCGAAAAAATGATTCCTCCCACTGACATCTGGGGCACACCGGTTGGGAGGCTTACCTATGGGCCTACTAAGTTGACGCGTACGCATGGCTTGTCAACTTAGTCAACAAACAATTCTAGCAGCAGTAACCGTTGGATTTGAATCGAACGGTCCTACTGCTTTTTCAATCGCTACTCTTCTTGCTCCAGCTGCCCAAACCAGCACCAGCGAGACCGCCTGCTCCTGCCTCCAGTTGCCGATTGTGTTGCCGTTGACGCCTCACCGCCCCTACTACTCCCACCGCTAGCCAGGACCTACGACAACGGTAGCCTCACACCGCAACCGAACCAGTGAACCCTCGTACTCCTCTCTGCATGGGCATCCACTATCGCGTCTTCCCGGGCTCCGCATCTTCTCCGGCTCCGCGTCGTCCCCTTCCTAGGCCTCACCGTCATCCACCGCCCTGGTGCTCCCAGCGCGGCATGGTCAACATGGTCATGGAATGACTTCCATCGGACGTGGACTGTACGTAAAGAGGCTGACAGCTGGGTCCATGGCCGCACACAAGGAAATACCTCCTTATTATGCGCAAAATAATGATTCCTCCAGCTGACATCTGGGACCCACCGGAAGGGCCTCTATATTTCGCGAAAAAACGTCCCCCCCCCGCTGACAGGTCGGATCACCAGCTATATCTTCGCACGCAAGGAAGTGCCTCCTTATTATGCACAAAAAAATGAATACCCCCTGCTAGCTGGGACCCAACATAGTGGGATGCTGACTTGTGGGCCTACTAAGTTGACGGGGATGGAGGGCTTTGTCAACTTAGTCAGTATGAACGAATCTAGCTCTAGTTACCGTACAATATTCATCCAACGGCTGTAGTGCTTCTTCAACCTCTGGTCTTCTTGCTCTAGCCGCCCAAAGCAGCACCGGTCGTGCCGCCTGCTCCTGCCTCCCGTGGCCGGCTGTGCTGCCGCGGAGGCCTCACTGCCCCTACTACTCCCACCGCTGGCCAGGCCCTGCAGCGACGACAGCCTCACACCACAGCCGAACCAGTAAACCCTCGTACTCCTCTCCGCATGGGCTTCCACTGCCGCGTCTTCCCCGGCTCTGCGTCGTCCCCTTCCTAGGCCTCGCCATCGTCCACCGCCCTGGTGCTCGCATGGTCAATGTGGTCAAAGAACGACTTCCATCGGACATGGACTATAAGTGGAGAGGCTGACAGCTTGGTCCACAGCCGCAGCAAAGAAGTGCCTCCTTATTACACGGAAAATAATGATTCCTCCATCTGATAGTAGGGACCCACCGGACGGGCCACCGTATTTCGTGAAAAAAACGTTTCCCCCCTGACTGCTAGGACCTACCAGCTACATCTTTGCAAGCAAGGAAGTGCGTCCATATTACAGAAAAAAATGATTCGCCCCTGACTACTGGGACCCACCAGCTACATCTTCCCATCCAAGGAAGTGCCTTACAGTCGAGACCCACCTGGTCGAAGCATACGTAGCATTGTCATTCTGGTCGCGAACGTGTACGTACATACTAGTTGATGTAGAGGCGCACACGTATCGTAGTAGAGGCACGCACGTGTCGTAGTAGAGGCGCGCATGTAGCATGTACACGTACGTACAGCGGCCAGGGTGCAAGAAAGAAAATACGGCCACATACGTACATACGGGCGGGGTCTCGAACGCCTACTCGCACATACATACGGCCAGGGCTCATCTACATGGCTGGGTCGTAATGGAGAAAGCGTCATCGTCATGTTCTTGGGGAGCCAACAGGTTGGGTCGAAACAGAATGCATCGTCGTGTTCATCGGGGGGAGGGCTTGGACGGAACAACTGATGGAAACGAGGCCTGGCGTACCGCACAACGGAGGAAACGGCCTTGTGTTCGACCGGCCACGTTCGAAACGGGATCCTGTTCATCGAGAGGGGTCTTGCGTACTGCAAAACAGAGGAAATGGACTTGTGTTGGACCCCCTATGGTCAAAACAGGGTCCTGTTGATTGGGAGGGGTGTGGCGTACCGCAAAACGGAAGAAACGGACTTGTGTTGGAGCGCTACGGTCGAAATGGGGGTCCTATTCATTGGGAGGGGTGTGGCGTACCGCAAAACTAGACTCCATGGGATACTGTTCATCTCCACCGTCGACCTCCTCCAGCCTCCACGGGCTACTGTTCATCCATCATTGACCTCCTCCAGCCTCGACCTACGACTGTTCATCCACGGGCTCATGTTCATCCAGCCTCCACCGCGTGCCACTCCACCGGCTACTGTTCAACAAGACCTCTCCACGGGCTCCTGTTCAACCACCCCTTCATGGGGTACAGTTCATCCAACCCTCCACCATCTACTGTTCATCCAGCCCTCCATGGGGTCATCCTGTTCATCCAGCCCTCCACGAGGTCCTGTTCATCCAACCCCAACTGGCTCGATCAATCGGGGTCATTTTCATCCAGAGGCAACACCACGGGGTCCTGTTCATCCACCCCCACCGCGAACTGTTCATCCAAACCCCCCAACAACGCTCACTGTTCATCCAGAGGCAGCATGGATCGACTTCAGTTAGCAGCAGTAGCGAAGGAATTGCTCGATCGGGTTCAATTAACAACCACCAATCGATCGCTCGGGTTCAGTAGGCAAACGCCTCGCTCGGTTTCAGTTAGAGCCCAACGCCTCGCACCCACCGTGCATCGCTCAGCCCCGACCACCCACCGTAAACGGGAACACCCTGATATTTTCCTCGCCCTCGCTTCCACCACGGTTTTTTCTGTCATGGACGGCCCAAAGAATGTCATGCAGCTGCGTCTCCGGCCCGCCCAGGATGAAAAGCCCATTTTTTGTCATGATTTTTTGTCATAGAAGTAGGAGCCCACCACATCTATGATGATACCGGGTTTTGTCACAATTATAGTCATAGAAGTGTCATAAGTATGACAGAGATTTTTTCCGTTCAGCCCAAAATGTCACGGATGTGTCTTTTTTTGTAGTGTTTGTTGGTAAAGATCAGAGAAGCCCAGAAGACGGACTAGGAGATTGCAGAAACAAAGGAAAGGATGAGTAAAGGAAAGGCTAAAGGTTTTCATGAGGATGAGCACGAGACTTTATGGTTTGAGGATCATATCTATGTGCCTAATGACCCTGAGATCAGGAAGTTGATTCTTCAGGAGGCTCATGATTCGCCTTATTCGATTCACCCAGGCAACACCAAGATGTATCTGGATTTGAAGGAGAGTTTTTTGTGGACAAGAATGAAGAAGGATATTGCAGAGTATGTAGTAGTGTGTGATGTATGTCAGAGAGTTAAGGCAGAGCATCAGAAACCAGCAGGATTGCTTCAGCCTTTGCCAATACCCGAATGGAAGTGGGATAAACTTGGCATAGATTTTATCACGGGATTACCCAGGACCCGTTCAGGCTATGACTCTATCTGGGTAATAGTCGATCGCTTGACGAAGGTGGCCCATTTCATCCATGTGAAGACAACTTATACGAGTGCTAAGTTGGTGAAGATTTACATGACCAGGATCATGTGTTTGCATGGACTTCTGAGGACCATCGTATCAGTTAGAGGAACACAATTTACTTCAAAGTTTTGCAATCAGCTGCATGAAACTTTGGGTACAAGGCTAGAGTTCAGTACAACCTTTCATCTGCAGTCAGATGGACACACCGAGGGAGTCAACCAGATTCTAGAGGACATGTTGAGAGCTTGTGTGCTAGATTATGGATCTAGTTGGGTTGATAATTTTCCCTATGCAAAGTTCTCCTATAACAACAGCTATTAAGCCAGTTTGAAGATGGCCCCTTTCGAAGTCTTGTACAGAAGGAGGTGCAGGACACCATTATCGTGGGATGAAGTTGGAGATTGACAGTTGTTCGGACCAGACTTAATCATAGATTCTAAGGAGAAGGTTAAGTTGATTCGAGACAGACTCAAGATAGCCCAGTCCAGGTAGAAGAGCTATGCAGATACTAAACACAAGGAGGTAGCCTACAAAGTAGGAGACAAAGCATATCTTCGTGTGTCCCCACTTCGCGGAGTTAAGCGTTTTGGAGTCAAAGGGATGCTAGCACCATGATTTGTAGGACCATACAGAGTTTTGGAATGCATGGGAGAAGTGGCCTACAAGTTGGAATTACCTAAGGATTGTCAGGAGTTCATGATGTCTTCACGTTTCCCAGTTGAACAAGTGCCACGCAGAGATGGCCGACATTCCTCTGAGAGATACAGTGCCAGTGGAAGCGATTCAGTTGGATAGCGATCTGACCTATGAGTAGAAGCCAGTTAAGATTCTCGAGTTTTCCAGCCGAGTTACTGATGTCTACTACGCAACCTTCTTCTTGTAGACGTTGTTGGGCCTCCAAGTGCAGAGGTTTGTAGGACAGTAGCA
This sequence comes from Triticum dicoccoides, assembly GCF_002162155.2. Taxonomy (NCBI): domain Eukaryota; kingdom Viridiplantae; phylum Streptophyta; class Magnoliopsida; order Poales; family Poaceae; genus Triticum; species Triticum dicoccoides. The sequence goes on from NC_041385.1 coordinate 556,423,925, forward strand.
AATTTCCCTCAGGTGGATTACCTAAGGTTTATCAATTCATGGGAGGCGTAGGATGAAGATGGTCTCTCTCAAACAACCCTGCAACTAAATAACAAAGAGTCTCTTGTTTCCCCAACACACCCAATACAATGGCAAATTGTATAGGTGCACTAGTTCGGCGAAGAGATGGTGATACAAGTGCAATATGGATGGTAGATATAGGTATTTGTAATCTGAAATATAAAAACAGCAAGGTAACAAGTGATAAAAGTGAGTGTAAACGGTATTGCAATGCTAGGAAACAAGGCCTAAGGTTCATACTTTCACTAGTGCAAGTTCTCTCAACAATAATAACATAACTAGATCATATAACTATCCCTCAACATGCAACAAAGATTCACTCCAAAGCCACTAAGAGCGGAGAACAAACGAAGAGATTATGGTAGGGTACGAAACCACCTCAAAGTTATCCTTTCTATTCTATTTATTCAAGAGTCCGTAGTAAAATAACATGAGGCTATTCTTCCCGTTCAATCTATCATAGAGTTTGTACTAGAATAACACCTTAAGACACAAATCAACCAAAACCCTAATGTCACCTAGATACTCCATTGTCACCTCAAGTATCCATGGGCATGATTATACGATATGCATCACACAATCTCAGATTCATCTATTCAACCAACACAAAGTACTTCAAAGAGTGCCCCAAAGTTTCTACCGGAGAGTCAAGACGAAAAGATGTGCCAAACCCTATGCATAGGTTCCCAAGGTCACGGAACCCACAAGTTGATCACCAAAACATACATCAAGTAGATCACGTGAATATCCCATTGTCACCACAGATAAGCACGGCAAGACATACATCAAGTGTTCTCAAATCCTTAAAGACTCAATCCGGTAAGATAACTTCAAAGGGAATACTCAATCCATTACAAGAGAGTAGAGGGGGAGAAACATCATAAGATCCAACTATAATAGCAAAGCTCGCGATACATCAAGATCGTATCACCTCAAGAACACGAGAGAGAGAGAGAGAGAGAGAGAGAGAGATCAAACACATAGCTACTAGTACATACCCTCAGCCCCGAGGGTGAACTACTCCCTCCTCGTCATGGAGAGCGCCGGGATGATGAAGATGGCCACCGGTGATGCGTTTCCCCTCCGGCAGGGTGCCGGAATGGGCTCCTGATAGGTTTTTGGGTGGCTATAGAGGCTTGCGGCGGCGGAAATCCAGATCTATTGTGTTCCTCAATGTTTTTAGGGTATATGGAGATATATAGGCGAAAGAAGTCGGTCAGGAGAGCCATGAGGGCCCACGAGGGTGTGGGGCACGCCCAGGGGAGGTGGGCACGCCTCCCAGCCTTGTCGCCACCTCGAAACTTCCCTTACGTGCACTCCAAGTCCCCTGGATTGCTTCCGTTCCAAAAATAACTTTCCCGAAGGTTTCATTCCATTTGGACTTCGTTCGATATTCCTTTTCTTCAAAACACTGAAATAGGCAAGAAAACAGCAATATGGGTTAGGCCTCCGCTTAATAGGTTAGTCCCAAAAATAATATAAAAATGTATAATAAAGCCCATAATCATCCAAAACAGATAATATAATAGCAGGAATGCTTCATAAATTATAGATACGTTGGAGACGTATCAGCATCCCCAAGCTTAATTCCTGCTCGTCCTCGAGTAGGTAAATGATAAAAGAAATAATTTATGAAGTGTGAATGCTAGCAGGTGCACAAGTTTGATCAATGATAATTTCTATCACCTTTTCTAGCATGATTATATGTCATAACATTAGTTCATCTCATAAAACTTCTCAAGATCAAGTAACAAGCTATTCACATGTTAAAGAATAGACCATAAACTTTCTTGAAAACTAGCAAACTTCATTCTTAGTCATCAAACAATTACAATTCATCTTATTTTCAGGAAGGGTCTATGTCAGACCTTTGATTTAGCAAACTCCACATACTCAATTATCATATAGTCTTCCATGATTGCTACCACTCAAAGCATATTCTTAGAACAAATAGCGTCCATCGAACACAGAGAAAGATAGGTTCTTAGTGTTTCGCCTCCCAACTCACTTATCATATAGATAATTGTCAACAATAATAATTCATGATCAAATATATTTGCATGGCCATATATGTTTAGATCTTTCACCAACACACGATGCTTGCCAACTAAAGAGTAGGTAGGAATGAGAAGGAATACTACTGACTCTTGCATAAAAGTAAAAGATAGGCCCTTCGCTGTGGGAAGTAAGGATTTGCAGAGGTGCCAGAGCTCGATTTTGAAATAGTGATGAAAATAATTTTGAGAGGTATGCTTTCATTGTCAACATAACAACCAAGAGTTCCCAATATCTTCCATACTACATACATTATAGGCGGTTCCCAAACAGAATGGTAAAGATTTTACTCCCCCTCCACCAACAATCACACTCCAAGGCTTGTCCGAAACAACGGGTGCCATCCAACTATCAACAATCCTGGGGGAGTTTTTGTTTGCAATTATTTTGATTTGATTTTGATCTTTTGATCATGGGACTGGGCATCCCAGTTACCAGCAATTTTTCTCGTGAATGATGAGCGGAGTCCACTCATCGTGAGAATAACCCACCTAGCATGGAAGATACTGACAACCCCTAGTCGCTACATGAGCGATTCAGGCATACAAAACATATTATTATTTGAAGGTTTAGAGTTTGGCACATGCAAATTTACTTGGAACGGCAGGTAAATACCGCATATAGGTAGGTATGGTGGACACTCATGGAAGAAACTTGGTTCAAGGAATTTGGATGCACAAGAAGTATTCCCTCTTAATACAGATATTTGGCTAGCAAAGTATTCTAAACAACAAGCATCACATGTTGGAGGATCTATAACAATATAACTTCTATACAAATATACCCAAGCATAACTCAATACGTTGTCTTCCTTGTCCAATTTCAACTAATTTGCTCATGTTAAAATAATTAATGATTCTCACAATCATAGAAGATGTCTAAGATAGTATATTTATATGTGAAATCTCTCTTCCTTCAATATTATTTCATGAATTGTTCAAGTGACCAATACAATGTTTGCTAACCTTCAATAAATTTACTACCTCTACTTCTTAGATGTGAAGTCATTACTCCAACGGGGTAAGCATATGAAACATATATAATTTCAGATTTATGACATTCAACTCATTAAAACATTTACTCAAAGGATATAAGTGAAGCACACGAGTAAATGACAAACTACTCCAAAAAGATGTAAGTGAAGATCAATGAGTAGTTAAATAATTATGTAGCTACGCGAAGACTCTCTCTCATTTAAGAATTTCAGATCTTGGTATTTTATTCAAACATCAAGCAAAGCAAAACAAAATGACATTTCAAGGATAGCACAACTCATGTGAAGAAGCAAAAAACTTAGGTTCAACCGATACTAACCGATAACTGTTGAAGAAGAAAGGTGGGATGCCTACCGGGGCATCCCCAAGCTTGGATGCTTGAGACTTCTTGAAATATTATCTTGGGGTGCCTTGGGCATACCCAAGCATGAGCTTTTGTGTCTCATTAATTCCTTTTATATCACGGCTTCCCTACATCTCAAAAGCTTCATCCACACCAAACTCAACAAGAACTCATGAGATAAGTTAGTATAAACCAATGCAAAAACCTTATCACGGAAACAAGGCCTAAGGTTCATACTTTCACTAGTGCAAGTTCTCTCAACATAATAACATAACTAGATCATATAACTATCCCTCAACATGCAACAAAGAGTCACTCCAAAGCCACTAATAGCGGAGAACAAACGAAGAGATTATGGTAGGGTACGAAACCACATCAAAGTTATCCTTTCTGTTCTATCTATTCAAGAGTCTGTAGTAAAATAACATGAAGCTATTCTTCCCGTTCGATCTATCATAGAGTTCGTACTAGAATAACACCTTAAGACACAAATCAACCAAAACCCTAATGTCACCTAGATACTCCATTGTCACCTCAAGTATCCGTGGGCATGATTATACGATATGCATCACACAATCTCAGATTCATCTATTCAACCAACACAAAGTACTTCAAAGAGTGCCCCAAAGTTTCTACCGGAGAGTCAAGAAGAAAAGATGTGCCAAACCCTATGCATAGATTCCCAAGGTGACGGAACCCGTAAGTTGATCACCAAAACATACATCAAGTAGATCACGTGAATATCCCATTGTCACCACATATAAGCACGACAAGACATACATCAAGTGTTCTCAAATCCTTAAAGACTCAATCCGGTAAGATAACTTCAAATGGAAAACTCAATCCATTACAAGAGAGTGGAGGGGGAGAAACATCATAAGATCCAACTATAATAGCAAAGCTCGCGATACATCAAGATCGTATCACCTCAAGAACACGAGAGAGAGAGAGAGAGATCAAACACATAGCTACTGGTACATACCCTCAGCCCCGAGGGTGAACTACTCCCTCCACATCATGGAGAGCACCGGGATGATGAAGATGGCCACCGGTGATGGGTTCCCCCTCCGGGAGGGTGCCGAAACGGGCTCCCGAGAGGTTTTCGGTGGCTACAGAGGCTTGCGGCGGCGGAACTCCAGATCTATTGTGTTCCTCAATGTTTTTTGGGTATATGGAGATATATAGGCGAAAGAAGCCGGTCAGGGGAGCCACGAGGGGCCCACGAGGGTGGGGGCGTGCCCAGGGGAGGTGGGTGCACCTCCCTGCCTCGTGGCCACCTCGAAACGTCCCTTACATGTAATCCAAGTCCCCTGGATTGCTTCCGTTCCAAAAATAACTTTCCCGAAGGTTTCATTCCATTTGGACTCCATTTGATATTCCTTTTCTTCGAAACACTGAAATAGGCAAGAAAATAGCAATATGGGCTCGGCCTCCAGTTAATAGGTTAGTCCCAAAAACAATATAAAAGTGTATAATAAAGCCCATAATCATCCAAAATAGATAATATAATAGCATGAATGCTTCATAAATTATAAATACGTTGGAGACGTATCAGTTACTCGCAGCAATGTCATCAAGTTCTGCAAAGTTCAGTGGAGCCACCACACCAAGGAGGAAGCTACCTGGGAGCGAGAAGAACATCTCCACAACCACCACCCACACCTTTTTGCTAACCAACCCGAATCTCGAGGGCAAGATTCATATTAAGGGGAGGGGTAGGTTTGTAACATCCCAATTTTCAATTTGGATGTGATCCAAGAAATCTTAAGCAACTGAAGGACCCAAGGAGAGAGTTGGAGGTTTCATATAAATTTCATTTTTGAATTTATTCAAATTTGAAAAGTGGATAAATTTGATTTCAATAAATTCTTTCCAACTATTTCAAAATAATAAAAATAAAGAGAGAAGATAAAAGGACTTCTTCAAAAACAGAGGAGAAATGTTGGAAAAGAAATTTGGGAGTCAAATTAATTTATTGGATTTTATTTGCAATTTTATTCATTTGCATTGTATTAAATTAGGAAAAAAATTGCATTTTTAAAAATTGCATTTTAGTCCAAACAAATGTTCACATTGTCCCAAATATTAGGAAGGGATGGTGAAAATTGTTTCTGGAATTTTATTTTTATTTTATTCAAATTTTTCTTCGTGTCGCTGGTTAAGAAAAATGCACGCGTGCCAACTGGGCCGGCCTAGCTGAAGCCACGCCAAGGCCCAGCTTGCCAACCGCCTCGCCGTCGGCCCGTGACCGCGCTGGATTTTGGCAAGGGAGTCTGGGGAGTCTGGGTCGAAGCCGCCCGTCGCCCCCTCGCACAAGCCGAGTCGCTCCCCCCGACCTCCTTATAAGCCGTCTTCGCCGCCCCCTCTCCTCCCCAACTCGCAAGCTGTCGCCGCCCTCTGCACCGCACCTCGCCGCGCCACCGAGCCCGCAAGTCGCTGCTGCCCACACAGACGCCGCCACTGATGCTGCTGCGTGCTACCGTCGCCGCCCGCCGCCGCCGAAGCCGCCACCTCGCCGGAGCCACCACCCCGCCTCGCTGTTGACCGCTTCTCTGTTGACCGAACCGGTATAAAAACTGTCCCGGTTCGCCGGTTTATTTATTCGTTTTTTTGGATTTCAGTTTAGTTAGGTTAGATCGGTTTTATTTTTTTATTTTCGTTAGTTAGTGAATGTTCGCCCGATTAGTTATGTTAACAAAGGAGTTCATTCGTTAGTCTCTGTTAGCGGATGTTCGTCCGATAGATTTTTCCTTTTTCTGTTTATTTTCATCCAGGGACCTATCCGCGAATAGTTTTATCATGATTTAGCCCCTCATCTTCAAACTAGCATAACTTTTAGCTCTTCGGTCCAAATTAGATGAAACGAACACCGAAATCTTCGTAACGATCCCATCTATCCAGTAAACCAATTTGAACATGATTTTGACAATTTAAAATTTGAGTTTAGTTCAGATTTGTATTCGATCTTGTTTTATTGTATCTTGAGTTTCGTAGCTCCGTTTGAGTTGATTCTTTTTGCAAATCGTAGCTAATCGTGTATACCTACTATTAAGATCTAATCCACATAAAAATAATTCTATTAGATTTAGCTTTCGGTTTAGTTTAGTTATTTACTTGTTTCGAGTTTTATTTGGATCTTTTCTCGATTTCTTTTTGCATCATTTGCTTGATTGCTTATGTATGCTACTGCTTTTCTATTCTAGATTTTCTGGTGTGCGAAGCTTGTTACTACGAGTCTCTAGAGTTTTCCGATCGTCATCAAGGCAAGTTACACTTTGATCATACTTTTCAATACCCACTTTTTACTATGCATTAGTTTTGCCCCTCAAATATTTGCATGAGTAGAATTGGGAACATGTGGTTTGGTTGTAGTACTTGAGGTAGGAACCTGTTACCTTTGATCACCCCAGGAATATACGCTATGCTCATTTATTGCTTAGCCATGCTCGTAGATGGGGATTGGATCATGATACACATGGAAGTTGTGAAAGATATAATTTTTGGATAAAATTAAGGTGGCAACTTTAATACACATCTGGGTGGATTGGTTGGGGCACCTGGAGAAACCAGTGCTAGCCCATTTGGGAAATCCTGGAGTACCTGTGTGATTTTTCCTTGGTTTGCCACCCAGGCTCAAAAGGATCATATGATATTTCATGCCTTGAAACCTCCGTGTGCAGCCACAAGCCATTATGGGCTCTGGCATAGTTGAGTAAGTTCTGTGAGATCTTGAAGAGGTGGACTAGCAGATGTAGGGGAAAGTAGGTGTACCGGTCTACCTAGAGTAGAGAGTTAATGCTTCAGAAAGACTATGTCTCGATCTTTCGAGCATGGATGCGGTCGAGTCTTGTGGGGAAAAGTGTGCAACCTCTGCAGAGTGTATAAACTAATCATGGTTAGTCGTGTCCCCGGTTATGGACATCTTGAGTATCTAGAAGTGGATATTATTGTTGATCTCATCACTCTTCAATTAATGAATTGGGTTTAATGATGATACTTGTTGGGATTTGAGTTGGAGGAACCTTCTCAAATATTGGTTTTACTTTGTAGTAAATAAAATTTATTCCTTTGTTGTAGGGAAAAATTAGCTTTATGCAAAACCTTAAACTTAGAGCCTCCACCATCCAAAAATGCATGTAGATATAGTTTCTTGCATTCATTTGCTCTACAGTGTAACTCTGCCAGCATATTCCATGTACTGACCTGCACAGCTGCAACATCTCATGTTGTAGACTTTAATGACAAAGAATAAGGTGTGATAGGTTGTTGTCATGCACTCAACTATGTCGTTGGAGTTGATGGACTCATTTATCTTCGAAGCTTCCGCAGTTATTTAGTTGGAGTTGGAGTTGATGGACCCATTTTATTTGTGTATCAGATACTCTTTATGAGGACCTCCATGTAATAAGTGTGTGATTGAACTCTGTTATAATTCCTCGAGTACTGTGTGTGTCAGCATACCGATCCAGGGATGACACTTAAGCACATAGACTTCGGTCCATTGGGATAATGGTCGCTACACACTCAATACATGCCATCTCAGTCTTGGTACTCTTCTGGTTTCCTGAAATTGCTTTACATGGAGTATTCTTGTGTTATCTAACTCTTTCTCAAGTCTACTTCTTCCAAAGCCAGCTCAAGACCGCAGTGCATCACACTCATGTGAATGATGATCTCTTGTTTGAAAGAAGGATTCATAAGCATGGAGGTACACTTCCTATGCACATCATTTACTCTGATGCATATAGCCAAGATGCATGTAACTCATTGCTTACTCTGTCATGTTTATGCATTCACATGTTCTCATATTCCAACTTCACATGATTTCATACATGTAGGGGGAGTCTATGCAGCTTACATGTCATTCCAAAGCTTTACTTAATACCATGTATATCTTTAATCCTACGCTTTGATGTATGTTGTCATCAATTACCAAAAAGGGAGATTGAAAGCACAAGTGCTCCCTAGGTGATTTTGGTAAGTAATGTCAACATATATCTTGTTGAACTAAAAATTTTATCTAGTATATTTCAGATGAGTTCAACAATGGCTTGGTAAGGACAAGAAGATGTGTAACCCATTAAAAATGCTAAGGACGCATATTGGCAAGAGCTCAAGACTCTTCATTTCTATTTTAGTGATCCAAGATGACATTCAGTCCATAGGAAAGCCAATAATATTAAAAGGGGATGAGGTGTTGCTTAATGGTCTACTTGATCAAAGTGATTAGTGATATTGCTCCAAAACCCTCAGCCACTTTCTCATTTCCAAATATGTCCAAAACTCAAAGTCCAACTCGGCCCCATCGATTTGATCTATCCGGTGCCACCGAGTTCACTTGACATAGCCACTACCAGAAACCCTAACACTTCGATTACACCGATATGAATCTCGGCGTCACCGATATGGCCCTGCAAAATCTTTGTTTCCCTTTGTAACATTTCGGTCTTACTGAAATGAGCAATCGGTCCCACCGAGTTTGCTTGACCAACTCTCTGTTTGCTCTTTGCTAAAATCGATCTCACCGAGATCACACAATCGGCTACACCGAGATGAGGTTTTTCCCTAGCCCTACACATCAGTCCCGCCGAGTTGTTCCAGTCGGTCCCACCGAGATTCCTAACATTCACATTTTGAACTGAATCGGTCTCACCGAGTTCTCCTATTCGGTCCGACCGAGTGGAGTTGAATGTGTGTAACGCTTGGATTTCGTGTGGAGGCTATATATACCCCTTCACCCCCATATCCATTTATGAGAGAGCCATCAGAACGTGCATATACTTCCACTACTCATTTTTTGAGAGAGAACCACCTACTCATGTGTTGAGACAAGATAATCAAATCCTACCACAAGAATCCTGATCTCTAACCTTCCCCAAGTTGCTTGCCACTACTGGAATCAGGATCTTTGCCGTCAGCTAGCTCTTTGGTGTCTGCTAGCTGACGGCAAAGAAGGTCTTTGCCATCAGCTTACAGAAAGCTGACGGCAAAGAGGGTGTTTGTCGTTGGCCTGCTCTTTGCCGTCTGCTAGCAGACGACATAGAAGCTTTGCCATCCGCTAGCAACCAGCAAAGAGGGAGGGTGTCCCACTAGCAAGAACCCCATAACGGCAACTTTCTTTGCCGTCTGCTAGCAAACGGCAAAGAAAGTGTCCAAACTAACATCTGTTAGCTAGGCTCTTTGTCGTCTTCTAGAAGACGACAAAGTGCTGCGACCCAACTAAAAAGCGACCAGCCCCCCTCTCTCTTCTCTCTCCCTCCCCTCACCACACCCGCGCCGCGCCCCCATGCCCGAGCCGCCCCTGCCACCCCGGTGCCCCGGCCGCCTTGCGTCGCCATGCCGCCCTGCCCTAAACGCCCCACCCCGCCGCGCTGCCCCAGCTTGGACGCCCCGAGCCCGTGTCGCCGCCGCCCCACGCCACCCTCGTCGTCAGCCGCCCCACCCTCGTGCCCGAGCCGCCACCGCCTCATGCCACCCCCTTCGCCGGCCACCCCGTCCGGCCGCTCCGCCCCACCCCACCCCGGTGCCGCCCCGCCACTCCTCGTGGTGAGTTGATTCGTTTTTTGTGTATATTTTAGATTTAGTTTGTGTTTGTTTAGTTTAGGTTAGATAGGTTTGGTTAGTTTAGTTTAGGTTAGTTTAGGTTATTTTAGTTTATTTTAGGTTACATTTAGTTTATAGTTTAGTTTAGGTTTTTTTCTGATTTTTAAGAATAAACAAGAAAGATGAACAAAAAGAAGTAAAAGAAGAAGAGGGAGAAGAAGAAGAAGAACAAGAAGAAGAAGAAGGAGATAAAAAAAGAACAATGAGTAGAAGAAGAAGATGATGATGAAAAAAAGAAGTAGAAGTAGAAGATGAAAAAAAAGAAGTAGGAAAAGTAGAAAAAGAGGGTCGCCGATGGTCGAGGGTCGCCGAGGGGTCGAGGGTCGCCGAGGGGTCGAGGGTCGCTGGTCATGGATCATCGGTCACCGAGGGGATAGATGGTGGAGCCAGTGGGTCCCGCCGGTCCTGACGCCTTCCCCCGTACCAAAGGGCACGCCTGGGGACAAGCGGGTTAGGGGGTTCCTCGATGTCGATGGAACCCTAAAAAGCAAGTATCGTCGGTGTGAGATACATGTGGTCGTCGGTGTTGAACATTACATCCACATCCCACAAGTGACACCAGCGTTTAGTGTACCGTAGCAACAGTTCTCAGGGTCGATGGTGGTCGAATACCTATGCGAATTTGTCTTGCAGCCTCTGCGATGACGATTAAAAGCCAAGTGTTGAAACTTGAAACACCCAAACTGACTCAAGTCGGTTTGGTTGTCTAAAATTTCAAAACTTGGCTTTAATCCTCATCGCATAGGCTGCCAGAAAAATTCGTTAAGGTGTTCGACCATCATCGGCCCCCAGAACTATTGTTGTGGGACGCCGGGCACCGGCATCACTTGTGGGACGTGGATCTAGTGTTCCACGCTGAGCGCCACATGTATCTCGCATCGATGATACTTGCTATTTAGGGTTCCATCGACACTGAGGAACCCCCTAACCCGCTCGTCATGTTGTAAATATTTAGTTAGGTTGACAGAAAAAACAATATTGCTATGTTACTCATCTTTCGTTTTAAATGTGCAGTTTTTTCGTCACTGCGAGGGTCTAGTGTTCGGCGAGCTCCGCCCCTGCGTTCGTGGGTGAGCATAAATGACATCTCCTCCTTCCCCCTTCATTTGCTCTGTTCTGGTCTTTGTGCTGATGAAACTTGCTAGCAATAGGTGTCTTCAATCATCAGTATGTGTGACAACTATGCATCTCCCATTGGAAAGGGTTACATCTATAAATATGCATGCATTTGCATATTTATAACCGTGATTCTTTAGAATTGTTCAACGTTATCCATGGACAGCCCGAGTATGTGTAGATTGGGTTTGTTTTCCCATATGCTCTGCTCCGGATCCAATGCAGAATTTCGTCAATGCCTTCCTGTTGTTCTCCGGGTACACATCCTCTCTGCTTATTACCGAGACGTGTATCAGAAGAATAGCCGGGAGGTGATGCAGAAATTTTGCATCGGATCCGGAGCAGAGCATGGGAAAACGAACCCAATCTACACATACTCGGGTGGGATTAGGACCTATCTTTACCTATTAGCGTCTAGGTTGCATGGACGTAAAAGAGTGACAAACTCCATTAACTAGTAAATATATACATTCCGATTTATGTATACATTTCTTATGTGTCTAGTAGCTAGGCAAGATGAGTGATCGTGCGTGGATGTACATCGGTCACACTAGTCAGAAAGACATGACCACTGAATGGTTAACAAAAACCAAGGGGGTTTCTGAGAGCCGCATTTGCAAATGGCCAGAGGACAACCTGGTGCCCCTGTGTCGGGTGCAACAACTGGCACAAGAGGACAGAGGATGAAATGGACAAACAACTACAGAAAGAGGGGTTTTACACCAGATTATACGATGTGGACATTTCATGGCGAGTCTGCCCAACGTGCCGGAGCTAAGGTGCTTCGTCGTTGCACCGACGAGCATGGTACCGGGATGCAAGACATGGTGTAAGACTTTGATGATGCTCAGGACTCGGACGATGAGATGGAGGAATCTACAAAGGCCTTCAATGAAATGTTGGAGTCTTCAAAACATCTTCTCCACGAGCACACTAAGCTTTGTTAGCTAGATGCCATCTCACAATTAATGGCTCTAAAGGCTCAATTCAACTTGGCCGAGAATGCTACGACGCGATGATGACAGTATTTGGAAGTTTTCTACCCAAAGTCCATGTACTACCGGCAAACCTGTACCAGTCAGACAAAATCCTCTGTGCTCTTAAGATGCCCTATGAGAATATGCATGCCTGTGAGAATCGATGTGCCTTATTTAGGCTTTAGTATGTGGACTTGAACTATTGTCCCATTTGAAGTCATCCAGGTATGTTGTGGTAGACAACAGTATGGGTGAGAAGACATAGACCCAAATCCCTGTTAATGCCCTTTGGTATATGCCAATCGTACCAAACTTCAACGTATTTTCATGGTCGAAGAGACAGCAAGACAGATGACATGGCACAAAACAGGCAAAATAACCCAACTAGATACAGATGGGAAGCTGATGATGTTGCACACATCGGACGGCGAAGCGTGGAAGCGCTTCGATGCATTACATGGCAACAAAGCGGCAGATCTGAGGCATTCGAGTCGCCATCATCATAGATGGGTTCAGTGTGTTTGGTCTGACGGCAACCAAATACAGTTGTTGGCCCGTATTTGTCATTCCACTCAACACTACAAAAAAATACACTTCCATGATGATACGTGTTTCTCACAGTAGGTCACATTTTTTTGTCATGCATGTACATCCATCAAAATTTTATGACAGAATCAAGATAGTCATACTTGTGTTGTCGTAGAAGTGGTCCATGACATTACAAAAATTATCATCACGGAAGTGTCCGCTTCCATGAAGATAAATCGCGCGTCATAGAAGTGCTTTCGTCAAGGGTGACCGACACATGGCATCGACCGCAACGGGTTGCCCTTAAGCTAGCAGGTTCCGGTTTGGATCCGATAACCCATTAACAGCCCCGACCAATGGGGATTTTAAAGTGCAACTATCCCTGGGTGGTTTTGGTAATTTCTAACAACATATAGCTCATTGAGCTAATGCTATTTCAAGATAAATATTTTAGGAAAGCTCAATGTTTGGCATGGCATGGATGAGAAACATGGACCCCTCAAAATGCTAAGGACAAAAGGATTGTCTCAAGCTCAAAGCACAAGACTCTACATTTTCCATTTTTGTGATCCCAGATCACATTGAGTCCATAGTAAAAGCCAATACTATCAAGAGGGGGTGAGGTGTTGCTTAATGAGTTTCTTGCTTGTAGTGCTTAGTGACATGCTCCAAAAACCCTCAACTACTTTCTCACATCCACATATGTCCAAAACCAAGAGTCAAACTCGGTCCTACTGAAACTTTCTATCTGGCGCCACCGAGTTCAGCTGACATAGCCACTGCCACAAACCCTAGTCTTTTCGGTCTCACCGATAGGGATCTCGATCTCACCGAGATGGGATTGTAATCTCTCGGTTTCCCTTCGTAACATTTCGGTCAAACCGAGATGAGCGGTCCATCCCACCGAGATTGCAATGCAAACTCTCTGTTTCCTTTTCGTAATGTTTCGGTCCAACCGAGATGAGTGAATCGGTCCCACCGAGTTTGCCTGACCAACTCTCTGGTTAGCTTATTACCAAAATTGGTATCACCGAGTTTGTGTAATCGGTCTCACCGAGATTAGGTTACGCCCTAACCCTAATGATATCGGTCCCACCGAGTTGATGTGTCGGTCCCATCGAAATTCCTAATGGTCACATTATGAACTGAATCGGTCTGACCGAGTTTCACGATTCGGTCCCACCGAATTTGGTAAGTTGTGTGTAACAGTTAGATTTTGTGTGGAGGCTATATATACCCCTCCACCCACTCTTCATTCGTGGAGAGAGCCATCAGAACATGCCTACACTTTCAACATACATTTTCTGAGAGAGAACCACCTACACTTGTGTTGAGATCAAGATATACCATTCCTACCACATAAATCTTGATCTCTAGCCTTCCCTAAGTTGCTTTCCACTCAAATCTTCTTTCCACCTAATCCAAATCCTTTGAGAGAGAGTTGAGTGTTGGGGAGACTATCATTTGAAGCACAAGAGCAAGGAGTTCATCAACTACACACCATCTATTACCTCTTGGAGAGTGGTGTCTCCTAGATTGGCTAGGTGTCACTTGGGAGCCTCCGTCAATATTGTGGAGTTGAACCAAGGAGTTTGTAAGGGCAAGGAGATCGCCTACTTCGTGAAGATCTACCCTAGTGAGGCAAGTGCTTCGTGGGCGACGGCCATGGTGGGATAGACAAGGTTGCTTCTTCGTGGACCCTTCATGGGTGGAGCCCTCCATGGACTCGCGCAGCCGTTACCCTTCGTGGGTTGAAGTCTCCATCAACGTGGATGTACGATAGCACCACCTATCGGAACCACAACAAAAACATCCGCGTCTCCTATGCGTTTGCTTTCTCAAACTCCTCCCCTTTACCTTCATATGCAATTGTTTTACATTCCGCTGCTATACTCTTAGAATTGCATGTGTAGGTTGATTGCTTGACTTGTGCTAAGTTGCTAAAATCTGCCAAGAACTAAAATTGGGAAAAGGCTAGATTTTTATTTGGTCAAGTAGTTTAATCACCCCACCTCTAGACATACTTTCGATCCTACAAGTGGTATTAGAGCTTTGGTCTCCATTTGGTTTGATTTCCATAGCTTTTGGTGGTCATAGTCTTGGTTTCACAACCTAGGAGAGTATGGCGTCTAGCGAGGGAAATTACCACCGTAGAGGTCCTTACTTTGATGGTACTAATTTTGCTAGTTGGAAGCATAAGATGAAAATGCATATTCTTGGACATAACCCCATTGTTTGGGCTATTGTGTGTATTGGCTTGCAAGGTGAATTCTTCGACGGGAGAGAACCGAACCGTGAAGCTACAGCGGAAGAGTTGAAGATGTTGCAATACAATGATCAAGCTTGTGATATCCTCTTCAACGGGTCGTGCCTTGAAGAATTCAACAAAATCAGCCATATTGAGAATGCAAAGGAAATTTGGGATACTTTGATTGATATGCACGAAGGTACCGACTCCGTCAAGGAATCCAAATTGGATGTGCTTCAAAGTCAACTTGACAAGTTCAAAATGAAGGATGGTGAAGGCGTCACCGAAATGTACTCTAGGCTTCCTCTCATCACAAATGAGATTGCCGGCTTAGGAAGTGAAGAGATGACCGACAAATTCATCATCAAGAAGATCCTAAGATCCTTGGATGGAAAATATGATACCGTGTGCACATTGATCCAAATGATGCCCGATTACAAAGATCTCAAGCCAACGGAAGTCATTGGAAGAATTGTTGCTCATGAGATGTCACTCAAGGATAAGGAAGAGCTCCACAACAAGTCAAGTGGTGCTTACAAAGCCTCATGTGAAGCTCCCACATCATCAAGTGAGAAACAAACCTTCAATGAAGAATTGAGCCTAATGGTGAAGAACTTCAACAAGTTCTACAAGAATAGAAGCAAGGAAAGAAGTTCCAAGTCAAGGTCCTACAATGACAAAACATCTTCTAGTTGCGAGCGTAATTGCTACAATTGTGGATGACCCGAACACTATTCCAATGAGTGTACAGCTCCCTACAAAATAAGAGAAGATTCTCCAAAAAGAAGAAGTAGAAGAGAATAATCACCATTGAGAGAAAGAAGGAGTAGAGATGATCGTTATGAACGAAGAACATCCTGGAGAAGCAAGGATTCGGAAAGGAAGGACAAGTCATCAAAGAGCTACACAAAACGAAGACATCAAGCTCATGTTGGTGAATGGGTATCCGGCTCCGACACCGACAATCACTCCGAGAGAAGCTATCACTCTGACTCTGAATATACTCAAGATGAAGGTGTTGCCGGTCTAGCACTTTGTCAACCAACTCCTATGACATATTTGACTCACCAAATGAAGGAATTGGAAGATGCTTCATGTCTAAAGGCCCAAAGGTATCACACCCTGAGTATGTTGATTTCAATAGTGATGAAGACGACTTGTTAGGTGATGATGATTTACTTGTTTACAACTCTAGTGATGAATACTATGATGAAACATCAATTAATCATGCTAATAAAGATAAAATGAATGATAAGGAGAAGATTAAGCACCTAACTAAAGAACTAAACACTCTTAAGTTAGCTCATGAAACTATCTTGGAAGATCATCGAGAACTTTTAAAGACTCATGAGAAGTTACGCTTTGAAAAGCTCAACCTTGAGCAAGAGCATGAGTTTTTAAAGGCAATCAATGATGATCTTCGCAAGAAAAGTTCTTCTTACATTGCCAAGCGTTTACTCTTATCCACTTACATGCCACAAGTCAAGTCTAGTAACAAGAACAAGAAAGATTCTTCCTCTAGTAGTAACAATAATCATGCTAAATCTAATGTTGTTGCTTCTAGTAGTTCTATTGATTCCACTAATGATTCTCTTAGCCAAGTTAGACTTCAGCAAGAAAATAGCTTATTGAAGGGAATTATAGAGAAAGATGTTTACAAGAGCCTTGCTAGAAGTAAGCAATTCGAGGAAATTGTACGCAAGCAAGGAAGGCACCGGAAGACTCACGGTGTTGGTTTTGAACGAAAGTTAAATGCCAATGGAGTTGAGTGGGAAGAAGATCAATACCCCAAGACGAAGTTTGTTCCTCAACAAGAGAAGTATGATCCTACTTATTTCAAAGGAACACTATCTCAGGATGATCTTCCACCACAAGACCACAAGCAAAAAGGCAAGGACAAGCTTCAAGAGGAGATTGATGCATTTGAAGAAGCTCCTAAGGCCTTGGTCAAGTGGGTTCCCAAGACTACATCAAGTTCTACTTCATCAATTATGATTACAACTCCAAGGATTCCCATCAAGATGATGTGGATCCCAAAGAAGAAGAACTAGAGAGTTCTTGAGGGTGACTCCGCCAACATACTTCACTCTTATCATTTTGGCGAGGACAAGTGCAAACAACTTCCACATCTTGCAGTAGTTCAAGGAGTCACAAACCCTCTTGTTGGTAAGACAAGGGACAAGGTAACCTAATGCTTTCATTGACATCATCTTGTGTGTGAGCATCACTCTATGTCTATGGATATCCTTGTTTGTTCCTTGTGGTACTAACCCATGTAGGTATTGAAAGTGCAACTCACTCCAATGGATTGCTCCGAACGATCTACATCAACATTCAGCATCCACATCTTCAACACCTACATGAAGTCATCATCGACAAAACCCAAGGTTAGTTCATCCCTCTTTGGGGGGATCTCACATCTAGGGGGAGCTTTGCTCTAAAGAATTGAGCTAAAGCAACTCTAATGGTGTGAACACAACAATGCTTTATGTAAAAGTGGTAACCCCACTTGTGCTTAAACGATGAGTATGACCTATGATCAAATGTTCTCATTTGACTCCTAAGTCAATATACTCATATATAGATGACCTAGTCATCGCCAATTGGTTGATATATGCTAGAATTGGTTGTGCATGCTTTGCCACATATTTCATTTGTCATTTTATTATGTGAGCATGTTGGTTGCATAATTTACTCATTCGAGGACATCCACTTGTTGTTTTGATTGTTTGGTTTCTTTCTTTTTGCCAAGTGGATGGACAAGAATGCCTAAGAACCTTCTCTAGCTATCTATGCTTTCTCGTCTCAAACTCTATTCATGCTACATCACAAAGTTTGATCAAGTCAGATTCGAACCACTCTGTGTGAGGAGCACTCGGAGTCCCCGATTCATCATAGACTTAAACTTCCAAAACCTCTTTGTGCATTTCGGCCTGGCCGAGAAATCCATTTCGGTCATACTGAGATCACTAAGTTGATCTAGGTTTTCAATCTCGGTGCAACTGATTAGAACTTTTCAGTCACACCGAGTTGCAGTAACTGCTCACAGTTTGCATCTTGGTGCCATCGAGTTGTTCCACTCGGTCACACCGACAGGGTTAGGTTATATATACCGACGGGTCAAATTTTGGAAAATTTTCCAAAACCCTTTCGCCCGCGCGTGACCTGTTCTGCCTCCTCGGGTCTCCGGATCGTCCTCTCATCGCTAGCAACCTCCCGTCGCTGGTCTCCGCCGCCGTCAACGGCAATCCGCCCCGCCGTTGCCGCCGTAGCAAGTTCACCGCCGAAACTAGGGTATGAACTTGATCTTTGTGCTATTCATTCACTCCAACTCTTAGCACATTGCGTTGCCATGATTCTAGTCTCATGTGAAATCACTCTATCTACTGAAATTGTCCGGTAGATTAGATTTGATTTGGAAATTTAGGGTTAGGTCTCCGCCGATCTCATCTCGGACCGACCGAGTTGTAGAAATCGGTCTCACCGATTTGGCTTAGGCCATTGCACATGCGTTTTCGGTCTGACCGAAAATTGCAAATCGGTGTGACCGAGTTCGATTCTCTGTGAAAACCTAGCAGTCTCGATGCCACCGAACTGTGATTCGGTCTGAACTAGTTCACTAGTTTAGGTTCCAAAAGCTGCTTCGGTATCACCGAGTTTACAAATCGGTAGCTCTAAAATGCTTTCCATGGAGAACTAAAACTAAGTTTTTAAGTCATCTGTTTTGCAAAAACTCTGCACTTTGTGATGCTCATCTACTCTACCTCATCTACATCTGTTTACAGGGTTAGCTGTTAGTTAGTTTGCAGAGATGTCTGATCAAAGTGATAGCCAGAACAGATCTGAGCAGCCAGGACAGTTGAGTGAGGGCACTAGTCCCTCCAGTACCTCAGATGAGGGCAACAGGAGCACACCCAGCAACTTGCCAAAGGCAGCCACCAGGACAAGGAAGAAGAGAACATCTGAATCAGAGGATCAAGATTATGTGGCTATTGAGGATGAGGCCACTTCAAAGAAAAAGGTGCTGAAAAAGGAGTATGGCATAGCTACTACAACAAAGCCTGGAATGAGAACAAAGGCTCCAGCAAGAAGAGTGCCAATGTCAAAAGCTAGAGCCTCAACTGCAGATGCTTCTAAGTCAACAATGGAGTTCACTCTTGAACCCAAGGAAACTTGAGATGGGAAGAAAAGAAAAGAAAGGGTCAAGAAGACCATTTCCAGAGTTATTGGGAAGCCATCTATGGTTAGATCAGAGGATGAAGAGGAAGAGGATGCTGCAACAGCACCTAAAGCTCAAAAGTTCATGGGAGATGCAATCAAGTCAGGGGCTGCTCCATCTAAGCCCAAAGCTGATGCTCTAGCTCAAACGACTGAACCCAAGAGGAACACCAGAAGTATACCAGGTGAGGAGAAGAACAAGGCCCCAGTGCCTGAAGCTGAAGAAGAAGATGATGATTCACTTGTTTTGAGGAAGCTGAAGCCCAATATCCCTGATCACAATTATGCTCATCCTGTTGCAGAGAACATGAAAATCAGGAAGGATGCAGGACTGAGATTGTGGAGACAGACTGATCCATATGCTGTCAAGAGAAGAACTGTTGCTGACTACATGTTTCACAGTAAGGAACAACAAGACTTTTATAAAACAATTTTGCTTGACAAGAAGCCTATTGTCTATGACACGAGATGGGTTAACTAGGAGTACATCAAGAAAAATGAAGATCACTATCCAGGAGTATATGACAGCTTCAAAGCATGTGGTGTTGATTCATTTGTTGCTCAGAAGCTTACCAAGTGGAATGATGAGCTGATCATGCAGTTCTATTCAACTGCCCACTTCTACCCAGATGGGAAGATCATTTGGATGTCAGAAGGTACTAGGTACCAATCCTCTATGGAAGAATGGACACAATTGATCAATGCTCTAGAAGAGAATGAAGATGACTTGGATGTTTATGCTGAAAAGAAGAAAGACCATAACACTATGGCACACATGTACAAAGAGATCCCAGATGATACTTTGGAAACTCACAAGTTTGGATCTGTCCACTACTTGTTATCTGGATTGCCTACTATCAACTGGATCCTAAGGCACACACTGCTACCCAAGTGAGGTGATCACAAGATGATCAGAGGACATGCTATCAATTTGCTCCATTTGTTTGATGTGCCTCAAAAGTTTAAGGTGATGAGTCTGATTGTGGAAACAATCAAAAGGACTGCAACTGATCAGAAGAGATCTTGTGGGTATTCCCCACAAATTCAGCAGCTCATTAACCCAAGATGGGCAAAGGCAAATATCTATTGGATAAGGAGCACCTGCCCATCTACCTTGAATTTGAAGACAACACAGTTGTCATGAATGAAAATGAACCATCATCAGCACAAGCACATGAGAAGAGAGAGAAGGCAAGGGAAGAGAAAGCTGCAAAGATGCCAACTGCTGAAGAGGCATCTCAAGTGTTCCTGAAGAGCAAGCAAGATCAGCTTGGCTATCTAATTGCCTCCACCTTGAGAATTGAGAAGGGCTTGGTCACCCTGACTCAAAACTAGGAGAGCTTGGAGAGAATCATAGAGCAAAAATTCTATGATCTTGATGTCAAGGTCACTGAGATCTAGTTAGTAGTTGAGCAACTTCTGGAGGAAGTGGAGGAGAAGAAGGGCAAGTCTACTACAGAAGCTTTTGCTAGAGTACCCAGAGGACAAAGATCTGTTGCGGTGCTAGTCACGGATACTAGAGCTACAACATCTGCACCAGCTGCCACAGCCTCAGTGCCACCAACTCTAGCAGCCACTACACCAGCTCCAACTACATCAACTTATGCTTTCGTCCTTGGAGTCATCTCTACACCACCTCATGAAGACCAAGCCTGAGAGTCGTTTAGCACTATGCATTCTTTGAACTTTTTTGTAACTTGTTACCAAAGGGGGAGAAAATGTATAGATCATAGGCTTCGAGAGAGAGTGTTGCTTTTTTTTTATCTCTATTGTTTTTGGTTGAACTTCTTGTTTGTGTGCTTGATACCTTATGTCCTTTTATGAGCTACTTGTTTACTTGGATGATCATGTGTTTGATCATATGCTACTTTAATGTGTGCTTGAATGATATATTCTTCATATCCTTATATGATCACTCACTTTGCTTGGTGACGAGTGCATGTGTTCAGTCATTATAATTTTGAATGCTCCACCAAGATGTATGTGACATGGAAGAGTGACCCATGGTCCTAACACATTGTGCATTTGCAGTCCAAAGCAAATTTTAAATAATGCACAAATTTAGGGGGAGCTCTTGCTTATCACATACTTCTTAAAGCAATGACGTTTTTCACTCTTATTATCATTTTCTGAAGCTTTGATCTATATGTT
The DNA here is from genome assembly GCF_002162155.2 of Triticum dicoccoides. NCBI lineage: Eukaryota > Viridiplantae > Streptophyta > Magnoliopsida > Poales > Poaceae > Triticum > Triticum dicoccoides. The sequence continues at coordinate 556,445,219 of NC_041385.1, forward strand.
GTCATCAATTACCAAAAAGGGGGAGATTGAAAGTGCAACTATCCCTGGGTGGTTTCGGTAATTTCTAACAACATATAGCTCACTGAGCTAATGCTATTTCAAGATAAATATTTCAGGAAAGCTCAATGTTTGGCATGGCATGGATGAGAAACATGGACCCCTCAAAATGCTAAGGACAAAAGGATTGGCTCAAGCTCAAAGCACAAGACTCTACATTTTCCATTTTAGTGATCCAAGATCACATTGAGTCCATAGGAAAATCCAATACTATCAAGAGGGGTGAGGTGTTGCTTAATGAGTTTCTTGCTTGAAGTGCTTAGTGATATGCTCCAAAAACCCTCAACTAATTTCTCACATCCACATATGTCCCAAACCAAAAGTCAAACTCGGACCTACCAAAACTTTCTATCCGGCGCCACCGAGTTCAGTTGACACAAGCACTGCCACAAACCCTAGTCTTTTTGGTCTCACCGATAGGTATCTCGGTCTCACCGAGATGGAATTGTAATCTCTCTATTTCCCTTCGTAACGTTTCGGTCAAACCGAGATGAGCGATCGGTCCCACCAAGATTGCAATGCAAACTCTCTGTTTCCTTTTTGTAACTTTTCGGTCCAACCGAGATGAGCGAATCGGTCCCACCGAGTTTGCCTGACCAACTCTCTGGTTAGCCTATTACCAAAATCGGTCTCACCGAGTTTGTGTAATTGGTCTCACCGAGATTAGGTTATGCCCTAACCCTAATGATATCGGTCCCACCGAGTTGACGTGTCGGTCCCACCGAAATTCCTAACGGTCACATTGTGAACTGAATCGGTCTGACCTAGTTTCATGATTCGGTCCCACTGAGTTTGATAAGTTGTGTGCAATGGTTAGATTTTGTGTGGAGGCTATATATACCCCTACACCCACTCTTCATTCGTGGAGAGAGCCATCAGAACATGCCTACACTTCCAACATACATTTTCTGAGAGAGAACCACCTACACTTGTGTTGAGATCAAGATATACCATTCCTACCACATAAATCTTGATCTCTAGCCTTCCCCAAGTTGCTTTCCACTCAAATCTTCTTTCAACCAAACTCAAATCCTTTGAGAGAGAGTTGAGTGTTGGGGAGACTATCATTTGAAGCACAAGAGCAAGGAGTTCATCAACTACACACCATCTATTACCTCTTGGAGAGTGGTGTCTCCTAGATTGGCTAGGTGTCACCTGGGAGCCTCCGTCAAGATTGTGGAGTTGAACCAAGGAGTTTGTAAGGGCAAGGTGATCGCCTACTTCGTGAAGATCTACCCTAGTGAGGCAAGTCCTTCGTGGGCGACGGCCATGGTAGGATAAACAAGGTTGCTTCTTCGTGGACCCTTCATGGGTGGAGCCCTCCATGCACTCGCGCAGCCGTTACCCTTCGTGGGCTGAAGTCTCCATCAATGTGGATGTACGATAGCACCACCTATCGGAACCATGACAAAAACATTTGTGTCTCCTATTGCGTTTGCTTTCTCAAACTCCTCCCCTTTACCTTCATATGCAATTGTTTTACATTTCGCTGCTATACTCTTAGAATTGCATGTGTAGGTTGATTGCTTGACTTGTGCTAAGTTGCTAAATTCAGCCAAGAACTAAAATTGGGAAAAGGCTAGATTTTTATTGGGAAAACTTTGTTTTTGCCACTCTAGTTTTTGCCAACTTTGCTTATGCCACTCTAGAATTTGACATTTCACTTTTGCCACTCTTAGCTTTTGACAATATATCACTTTTGCCATTCCGTGGCGAAAGCAAAAAAATTAGAGTGGCAATTGTGATACATGTTAAAAGCTAAGAGTGGCAAAAGTGAAATGAAAAATTATCGTTTTTGCCACGAAATGGAATTTGTGATGTATTGTCAAAAGCTAAGAGTGGAAAAAGTGAGATGTCAAATTCTAGAGTGGCATAAGCAAAGTTGGCAGAAACTAGAGTGGCAAAAACAAAGTTTTCCCATTTTTATTTGGCCAAGTAGTCTAATCACCCCCCCCCCTCTAGACATACTTTCGATCCTACAGGATTTTCCACGTGTAAAATTCTCATTTGCCGAAGGAAACATGTGTCAGGTCGTCATTGGGAGTGTCATCCCTACAATGGGCGGAAGACGCCTATGATATGTCGACATGTAGCACGACCCAACAGTGGCCCATTTAAGGTAAAAAAGGCTGGCCCAGCTAAAGGCCCAACATATTTTTTCTAACACTAGTGGGCTGGCCCGTTAACAGCCTGCCATGTTTTGGGTCAAATTGAGGCCCATATCAGATCAGGCCCGTTCACAGCCTGCATGTTTTGGGCCAAATTACGGCCGATGTCGGATAAGGCCCGTTAACATGCCTCTATTCTTTTGGGCCCATTCTAAGCCAGGTTTGTATTTCAGCCTCTTAAAGACCCATTTACCAGTTTGGTCTGATAATAGCTTCGGCCTGTTAGCGGCATGTGGTGCATCTAGGACGTTGTCGGCCCGGTTTAACTTTAGGCCATTTAATGGCCCATGCAGAAACTGGGCTATTTCTTGTCCGAAGTAACTTTAGGCCTCTTAACTGCCCGTAGTCTTCATGGATAAATTTCAGCCCAACTCGCCTATCAGCCTGTTAATGGCACATGTAACAGTTGGGCCTAATTACAGCATGTGTTGAATCTGGCCTGCTTACAGCCCATCTAATAATGGTCAGTGACACTGTTGGGCCTATAGCCCGCATTGATACCGGCCTGCTTAAATCCCATAATTTTATTGGTCCAAACAGGGCCCGAGATATATTTTGGCCTATTAACGACTCGTCCTATTTGGGCCAAACATGGGCCTTAGGCAGCTTTGGCCTGTATTGGCCCATGAATTTTTTGGCTCAACGCTAGCCCAATCTAGGTTTTAGCCTCTTAAAAGCCCATTGTATTCTATGGCCCAGCAGGACAGAACTTTACTCGCCTGTTAAAGGAGGAAAACTACTATACGTTTAGACCTGCTAATGGCCCTAAATGATTACAGGCCCACGTTTTGGCCCATATGAGTAAGGGGCCAGCCTGAAGACCGACAACATTGAGATCCATTGAACCTTCCGGCCTAAATTACATCATACCGACCAAGAATAAACCTAGACTATGCAATAATGAAATTACGACATATTACATCCACTAGGATTAAAAGTTCACGATCGGTGATAATAAAGCGCAACATGACCGCAGATTACATACACTGGGCATCAAAGGTCGCCACCAGTGCATATAAACGCGCCGACAAAAGAATATACAAAACTGAGAGCACTTCAGAAGGCATTAGGCCTGGCCAAGACGGGCACCGCAAGCAGCCGAACAAGCTGATGAGATCTGAGTTGTGTCAAAGATAGAAGCTCCATCCCTAGCTTTATAGCACCAAAGTGCTCAAGGCAGTCCTTTGAGATCTACCTTGCATCATTGACATCAAGTCGGAGCTTAGCTGAAGCAAGCCTTCCCGCTTTAAGTTGAGACTGAAGAAGTCGAACTGATTGAGGCAACGACTGCACAGAGGTTGTCTCACAGCTGCTGGTGAGTAGCTTCAACTCACTGTATTCATCAAGACAGGACCTTGGGGTCATCTTGCTCTCTTTAAGACTATCTTCCCTAAAGTTTTGCTTGGCATAAGAGATACAACTCTGAAAGAGAAACCAGGAGACACGTAACAAGTTTCACAATTATATAAGAAAATAAATGGATATGTTTTGCATAAGGAACATGTTTTTACAACTACAATTTAAAACGGGTAGTTGTTGCAAACATCCAATTAGATGTAAACAACAAAGTAAACATTATTGGAGGAAATGATGCCTATCCAAATCTATACTAGAACAAAGTTTAAAGGCTCGAGAAGGATGAACTTACATGACATGTTAACACGGGCTGGACAAAGCCCTTCTCCATGTTGTTGGAAGGATAATTCAATAAATTCCCCAAAGAAACTTCTTTATAAGCGCTGTCATTATTCTACATTTTGCAAAGAGTAAATATAGATCAAATAATATTGGAAGAAATAGAAGATAATGAAGATCAGGTGTGGACTGGTGATACATAATCAAATAGCAATTAATTAAGTACATCGTTACAAGGCAAAAGGTACTGACAAGAGGAATGCAGACATGAACGTGTGCAGTTGCATTGGCTTTATTCAACATTTTGGTAAGAGTAAATGTAGATCTGATAATTTGGAGGAAGTGGAGGGCAGGGTAGATAAGATGCCGAGTAATGCTATACAATCAACTATCTCGCGGTGAAAATATAGTAATACCACCATTGTCCGTTATTACTTGTCGCTCAAATGGATGTATCTAGCACTATTAAGTTCTCAATACATCCAAGTGATCAACAATCAATTCGATATAGAGGGAGTATATAACAACAGGTACTTACATGAGCAATCCAAAACTTCATAACCATTGTGTTAATTCTAAATTTATCTAAGAGTAAATATAGATCTTATAATTTCAAGCAAAGGGAGGATAAATAAGCAAACATTTATAGTGATGCTACAGAATCAAACAACAATGAGTGTAAGTATGCTGACAAAGGGAAGAGGTACTAACAAGAGCAATGCAGTGCCCAGTATTGTTGTGAGATCCTATGATCCTTGGAGCAAGGAGATTCATCTAAAATTAGTTTTCATACAAGAGAGAAGGTAAGGCACATGCATAAATTTAGCATTTCAAATTTTGAAATGATATCATAGACAGTACCTGACGCTGGGCTCTCAACAGTTCTAATAGGGGTTTGGCCAGTGGACTAGGGGTAAAGTGTGGTACAGTTGGGCGTGTGTTTTCTATGGCTGCTAATATATCTGATTTAACAGGTATCACTACCTTTTCCAAATACCTAGTTTGTGGTTCTTGAGGATCTGCACTCACCCTCTTCCTTTTGGACATCTATTACAGAAGAACAACATTTGACTGGAAAAACATAGTATGATGACACATGGAATAGGTACAGAAAATGGATAGGTATGGCATATACTCATATATGATGCTTAAGCTAAGTAGATGGTGGTGTAACAAAGTAGAAGTAATGCAAGAGGTCATATGCAAAATATGTGCGACCAATACAACCTTGCCAAGTTAGAGAAAGCACCTTGATGGGTGAATAAGATAGGCCATCCTCCCCCATGCCAAGTTTGTTAGCCAGTAGATTGTTCCGCAATATTCCTCTCGTGCACCCATTCTCATATTCATTTTGATCATGTTCAATACCTGACATGCATGAAAACATAAAAACAAGTGAGATTATCTTTGCAATGCAGAAGTGATTCTAATCCAATATTGCCTCCCTGTAAACCCCTTTGTGCTATCTCTGCAATTCTTTTGAGAGATGCCATGCATGCTATAATTTGGTGTGTGCATTAATATAATGTGGCCTACTACTCAAAATATGAGAGCTCCAAAAGTGATGATACTTCGCAAATGACAGCTTCAACATATAGTTAAGAAGAACAAGTCGATTCAGCCTGACAGGTTCAAAATATACTAAGGGAGAACAACTCAACCTGACCAGTCGACTGCAAATGTCTCTTCTACTCTTCCCAACAAGGAACATACTTATTAAAGAAGAGAAGATGATCATGTTAAAGAAGATCAGAAGAGCAAGCAGATTGAATATATTACAATGTTTTCTATACAATGTTTGTTGCCCACCCATGATGAACCAGAGCACACAGAGAAATACTATTCCTTCCGGTCTCTCCATATATGGCTCACATGCATTTCAAAACTGAAGTAGGAACATTTAGCTGACAAATTAAACATGTCTCAGTTTTACTAATATGAGCATAGTATCATATTCGAATTTTTACAACTAAGCTTGTCTAGCTCGATGGGTGGAGCAATGCTATTACGACACAAAACACGTAGGCTGATTGTGCTCAACATAAAATGGGGAAATCGTAAGCATGATGAGTATTGCCGTGGAATTGTCACGGCAGATGTCCTAGTGTGAGGACTTAGTCATGGAGCCATCGCAACTAGGTTAGCTTAAAGGGGTTAAACGGGACAAAGGACACAGGGAGTTTATACTGGTTCGCCCCCTTGTGATGAAGGTAAAGGCCTAATCCAGTCTGAGGTGGTATTGCTTATGTCTCAATTTACCAGGGAGCGAATCCGCATGACCTAGCTTTCAATCTCTTGTTTTATTCCCTAAACCGTCATCGGGACGTCCCTTTATATACACAGGTTGACGCCCAGCGGCTCATGGAGTCTCGGCCGGCTCATAAACAATGTGTCCGGCTCGATGACTAATTATACTTTCCTTACAATATAAGTCATACACATATGGCGGTTTACCCCTATGGGCCTTAAGTCGCCTTTGGGCTTTGGGTTTAGCAATCCTGCTACATGAACCGCCATCTTCAACATATTCATAGGCTTTGTATTGATGAACCGCCATTGGTATAACCCGGCCCCTCCTGGGTGGGTCATACCCAATAGTCATATCTCCAACATTAGGCCCCAGGTTGATTTGAACTTGCTCATGTCAATCTTGAACACTTAGAAAAATCCTTCTTCCTTTATTCTTGCGAGATCTTATAACCCGCCATGACGTCACCTCTTGCGATTGTGGTAACCTGCCGTGACGTCACCTGTCATTAATATTACACAAAGCCCAAACCTTAATAAAACTTTACTTTTAATGAAACTCCGAAAATCCAGGCGTCTGCGCCGTCACATATCCATTTTTTGGTCTCCTCAATTCCCATGCATGCCACTTGTCCTTCCAGCCTTATAAATAGGGCCAGGGGTCCCTGTCACTTTCCCCCTTGCCTCTTCGTTTGTCTTCAACCTCTCTCTTAATCATTGAACATGCCTCCTAGATGCAGAAATCTCGCCAATACATTAACTCTTCTGCTGCTGCAATACTAGGTTTTAATTTTATTTTATTTTCTGAATAGCGTCAGATCTGAAATTGCCTGCCCCAACCTGTGAAACCTGTTTATCCAACACTTAGCATAATTTTTCTCTTGACAGATCTCAAATATCAGTACTGCCATGGCGGGTTACATCACCAGTTATAACTAGTCATATGTCATTAGGCCCCATTTAAGCCGCCAATATAAATATATGATGCAGTATTTATCTTCGGCTTAACAAATCAACCTAAACCGGCAATATGTCTTTTAGGCTTTTCCTTTACGATGCCGAAAATAGTTCATGCAATTGGGTTCCTTCTATTGTCACCAAAAATATGCTCAAGGACTTTGTCAAAGTCGGCTATTTACTAGCAACAGATGTCCTGCATTGGCGCACTCCCAAGCTGAAGGAGAAAAAACCTCAGCCACAGGATGGTGAGATCATTCTTTTTACTGATCATATGAACCGGGGCTTCTCACCACCTGGATCCAAGTTTTTTCGAGATGTTCTGCACTTCTTTCAACTGCATCCTCAAGACATCGGGCCCAAATCCGTGTCAAACATCTGTAATTTTCAAGTATTCTGTGAAGTATACCTTCAAGAGGAGCCCAGTGTTGAACTATTTAGGGAATATTTTTATCTGAACCGGCAGAACGAATTTACCAATGGCCCCAGCTTAGAACTTGGCAGGGTCTCAATTCAACGGAGAAGTGATGCTATCTTCCCCTATGCTCACCTAGCAAGTCACCCCAAATATTGGAACCAGACATGGTTTTATTGTAAAGACACCTCTCCGGCTGACGAGAATCCACTACCGGGTTATCGTGTCCAGCGGCTCGATACAAAACATCATCTTCCCGAATGGCTTACCACTGCTGAACGTGCAAAGCTTGCACCCACTATTGCAAAGGTCAAGGCCTTACTGGGAAATGAGTTAACCGGAGTTGACTTGGTTTGGTCTTGGGTTTCCTGGCGAATCATACCCTTGAGCCGCCGATCCGGCTTAATGTGCACTTATACGGGTGGTGCAAAAGATCCACTACGCCACAACTCCGTGTGTTTAACTGATAATGTAGTCAATTAAATGACAAAGACGCTTATGAACGAGAGCTTGGAAGACTGCAGCAAAGTGAGACTGAACCCTTTCTAGAAACTTAACCCGCCACCAGATGTGAGTCTTTAAATCACTTATTTTACCTTATCATTCAAATGTTCTATTAACTCAACTTTGATGAATTTCACAGGCTGAATCCGATTTTTGGAATAAAGAATATGATCATGAAGCTGCCAAGAAAGCGAGGGCCAAAGCGAAAACTGCCAAGAAGAATAAGAAGAAATTGAGCGCTTTTGAGATGTTTGAACTAGAGGACAGCTCTGAGTCGGAGGTAGCCCTTGATTCCCTTGGCTCCTTTTTCAACTATCTTATTGACACTGATTATCATCAGGATGACACGTGGGCCAATCAAGTGGTCGAAGAAGAGGTAACTGTTATTTCCCCCGACTCAGCGCCTTTGCCAAGACAGAAAATTTGACGGGTAACCGGGAAAGTAAGATTTTCACACCCCTTATCTCATTTGGATCCTCACTTTATTTTCAAGCAACATCAGCATGAGAACCGGTGACAAACTTGGACCAGCGGAGGTGAAGAGTTATCCTCCGGCTTACCATATACTCCAGCTCCACGGAAACGTCGAAACAAGGTCCTTCCAAATTTAAACTCTTTTTATCCTCTAGCGGGTCTCATTCGCCAGCCACTTAATTCTTTCGATTCAAACTATCAGGAGGCTTCTTGCTCCTCTTCCGGCGACTCATCACAGACCCAGCTGCCAGCTTTCAAAACTACCCCTGGGTAACAACAGTTACTTACTATTTTGTTCCTCCTTGGGCTCTTATATTTGTACTGACCTCTCATAACCCATGAAGTGGAAATGCAAAAACTAGCAAGAAACCAAAGGTGATCAAGCCGGCTCAAGACCCCAAAGTCAATGAACCGGAGCAGCAAATTCCAGCGTTTGACGCCTTCGTCAACAACTAGAAGAGCATGTTCATGATGTTCCACCTGAAATTCCAGACCTTTCTAGTGACCAGACGAACATCAATCCTTTGAGCACTGAATCATCAATCAAATTAAACCGTCAGGAACACATGCCGACAATGTTATGATCACTGGCACCAGCTTCAAAGAGTCGGGACAACCTACTGTCTTGGCCAAGCACTCCACCAAAGAAGAATTTATTGAAAAGCGAAAAGTGAGATTTGACATTGCCAACTATTCTCAGTTGAGCATCACTGAAGTACTCTCTAGTTATCTCAACCAAGTGCCTACCAGCCACGACCTTGAAGTTGATATGGTGAAGCAGATGCATAAAAAATATGAGGTATGAATTCTTGCTTTAATAAGTTATGCATATCCTGTCAGCCCCCAAGTCTACTGTGTATGATAGGATTGAATATGATGTAGGCTTAGGATAACCATGAGTATAAATAGCATCTTTGGTAAAATACTTCAAAGTACGGTTTTCACAATCCGAGTTATACCGGGTCTTTAACAATTAACATTGTATCCGTAGCCCCCAAGGGTCGGTTTAATCAGCATGAATGAACCGATACTGTTCACCATTGTTTATAAATGAAAGCTTACTTGTGTAGCCCCCATGAGCCGGCTGTGGTTGTTTACGGCACAACCGGGTCATCATAAAGTATTAATGAAACCGAGCAATATGCATTATCCCCCATGTGCCAAGTACTCTTGCTTGCAAAGTGCTTGGGACTTGTTCATAAGTGCCTTTGTATGAAGAATTTTTCTGTACCCCTTAGCCCCCAAGTGTCGAGCGTTGTTGCTTGCAAAAGGCTTGGGACTTTATTTCTGTCACCCAAATATGAACATGATTTCAAATCTGAGCATATACAAGACACCACTGCTCAATTTCAATCGCAATTGGCTGATGTGAAAACCCGACTGGAGCTCCAAGAATCTAAGACCCGGAAAGCCGACTCAAAATTCAAATTTAGTCTGAATGAAATAGAAAAACTGAAGACCAGTTTTGATGCCAAAAGAACCGTCTGGGCTAAAGAGAAAACTGCTCTAACGCAGCGGGCTGAAAAAGTGGAAGCTGCTCTTCAAGAGGTGACCACTGAGCTTACCTGTTTAAAACACCGTATATTCCAGATGGTGTCTGCTATCTTCGGTAAGTATGATTGCGAGCATCATAACCGAGTCTAACCTTTCATGTCATAAACTATCTCTGATCAATCGGCAATTGTTACACAGGTCCTAGAAGCAGCAATCTTGGTCAAGAGATGCTTGTGAAGCTCAAAGCCGTATATACGCTCGTTGAACAGCTATATACTCGAACTCAGTGCATGCTGGCCATGATTTCTCCAACAAACCAAGCACCCACTCTTTTGAATGACGTCTTGAAAATACTTTCTGTTCTGCCTGCTAGGATTGAAGAGATAAAACGGTCATATGCAAGAGCCAGTGTCGTGATAGCATTAAGTCGGGCTAAAGCATGGCAAGCAGAGCTAGACCCAGCCGAGCTAGCTACTGGTTATCCAAGCTTGAAAGAAGATGGCACGCCCTTTGACAAGAAAGACTTTGCTGCCTGCGTGAAGGAAATACGTCCCCTGGCCAGTCTGATTGCTGATGAGACGGATATTTCAAAATATCAACCGGCTTATGACATGGAGAATCAGAAGATGGCCACGCCAGCTTATAAAGTGACGGATCTGATCCCTCCAATCCGTAAGCATACTTTCGCCCCTGAGGTTGATCCGTTCGAACTAATAGATGATGAAGCTAAATTCCAAGCCTTGTGTGGCATCGATTGGTCATCACCAAACTTCCAGACAAAGGAGGAGGACGAAGAATCGGAGAAGGATGATACAGAATCTTCAAGCCGTCAAGGCCAAGAAGATTGATCCGCTGGGCGGTTCATATATTTGATCTTTTGAACACTTGATCATTTTGGCTCACTGGGTCAAGTAATAGGCTAGTGAAACTTTGATCTGTCGTTCCATCATGCATGATTCGTTGTGCGCAACATTGCTGATCTGCGAGTTGAAAAACCACCACTTTATGCTTATGATAGCATCAACCAGATTTAGCATTATCCTGCACACAAATATATCACAAGTGCCTTGTGATATTTGATCACACTGTCGGCTTATCATACCAGTGCAGTAAGGGTAACAACCCAAAAGATTGAGCATATAATGGCCTGTTGAATTGTTATATGATGCCAGCTTACAACGCCATAAATAGCAAGGGGTAATGTCCCAAAACTTAGAGCACAATGCTTCCAAGTATTTAATATCATCATATACTGGCGACTTAGAGTCCAAAGCCAGGCCAAATTATAAAAAACCACGAATATACTCAAAGATGAGCGATAGAAATTAAGGCTACATGGCCTGAATCGGTTTTTATACCATATGTCAATATGGTACAAACATGAACCCAAAAATGTTCGAATAGAAAATAATAAAGCAGAAAACAAGGCTTTCATAGGCCGCCAAGCCTAAATCTCAAGTGCTTTCAAAGGGCCGCATAGCCACTGAGTTAAACCTTCATGCAAACCTTATAAGTCGGGCCTCACATGACCAATCGTCGTTTTAAATTTGACAAGTACAGGGTCTTATATAAGATTGACTGTCAAAAGTACGGCGGGTCATTCTAGTCAACCTGGGCGGAGTGGCAGACTTAAAAAGGCAGGATAACCCGAGTTTTTAGGTGAATACATCTGGCTTCCAAGCCTGGCTTTTAAGCCTATTACAAGGGTCATAAAAACTCTTGTCCATTGAACAAAGAGCCCCCAAGTAACATTTTATTAAGGACATACAAGCCAGATCAAGAGAGTAATCAAGGCTCTGCTCGTTAAGCAGGTCGCCCCCAAATGATATCAAAGCAGGGTACCTATGTTTGAGTTGTGCTTTGCAATAGACTCTCTTTGGTCCCTTTATCCTATGTAGCAAACCCCCATGTGACCATATGAAGTGTCAATAAAGACTCATTATTATCAGAAATGAAACGACAGAGGCCCTGCTTTATCAGGGATACCAGAGGTGAGTGGACGGCCTTTCCCTTATGATACTGACCATTATTCTACGTGTTGGTATTAGCCACAAAATCCAAACTATTATCAGCCTTGTGCTTACCATTGCCCCCCTAATTCGCCGGGTTATGATGCTGCCCCTTCATGTTGCCACTCTTCTTTCCCTTTCTCGGCTTTTCATCATCAGACTCGGGGTCCTTGGTACCATAAGAGTCAGCATACTTAACCAGAGCCGCCATCAGCTCCCCCATGTCGCTGCAGTGGTGCTTGAGCCACCCTAGCTTCTATTTAAGGGGCATAAAACGGCAATTCTTTTCTAACATCAAGACCGCTGAGCCGGCATTGATGCGATCCAACGAGTGCAGGATAGTTGAGACCCGGTGCACCCAATGGGTTGTTGACTGACACAGGTGTCCAAATCCACAATTAACATAGGTTGCTTGCACGTATCTTTAAATTTCTGAATAAACCGAGCTTTTAACTCATCCATGACCCAATGGAGTTGGCACGTAGCCCTTTCAACCAAGTACGGCCGTTCCATCCAACATCCTGGTGAAATACTTAGCACACGCAGAATCGCTAACATCCAGCAGTTCCGTGGGCATCACATAACTCTCAACCCATGCTTCAGGGGGTAAGTCAGCAGTGTAGTTAGGCACCTTGCAAGGACCATTGAAATCCTTAGGCAAACGCGAGCCGGCACTAGACATGGCACACCCAAAGTTCTAAAGGTCACGCCTGTCTCCACCGAAGTTGTCGGATGAGCCGGAGAATGCTGATGAGCCGCGTACTGAGACACCAGCTCAGCCTCCCGACGCGCTCTACCCTAGTCCACCACATTCTAAGCATTAGCTCAACCATGCGCCAGGTCATGTCCACGGGGCGGGTTGTGGTATCGTCCACTGCTGGACACAGCCGACTCATCAATATGCCTACTATAACTTTTTCTTGGACGTGGTGTGGAGTGGATACGGTCCCGAATGTATGAATAAGCCGCTTGTTGAGCCACGGCCGTCTAGAGTAGTTCCCTGGCTCATCGTATTTCCATCATTGCAGGTGATTCTCCTTCAACCGGTAGAGCCGCCAGCCGTGTCGCCGCAGCAATCATGTTATCCAAAGGATTAGAATAATGACTCGGTGGTGTCGGTACATACTGAGGCAGAGTAGTGTTCAGACGGGGTGGCTCCATCGAGCATGGCTGAGCCGACACTCCAGCCCTAGGCGCTTCAACCCGGTTTATCTCCGGCTGGTTACTAGTCCCCGCTCCAGGCGTGTTAAAGAGGTTTCTCGCATCGTAAACTAAAGGTAAACAAGTCTTATGCCTCCTCCTCATGACTTCATTTGAAGCGTTTTGATCCATCATGAGCCGGAAAGACTCTGACTGAATCCGTTGTGCCTGAGCATCTAAAGCAGCCTTCTCCGTGGCCATCCTGCCATTCTCTGTGTTCAGCTCCTCCTTGGCTTGCGCTATCTCATCACGCAATTTTGCAGCCTCTGCATTGTGCTGAACTTTATTTGCCGGGTTAACCTCCGATGTTAACAATGTTGTCAGACTATCTAGCAAGTCGATCAAGACCTGAGTCAGTAGGCGCACAGGGCCTCCTGCCCTGGCTGCCATTGCCGTTGCTGACCCAGAGATCATTGCTGCACAGTCGAAGAATTCTACACCGGCTGTGTACCAGCCATGAAACTCGCGACCCTATTCGGCGGCTCAAAGGGGTCCAGAATACTGTCACCATCGGAATAGCCCACAAGCCAGCCATTTTGCAGTTGGCACAGCGAATCAGTTTCACTAGTGGACGACTCACCATCAAAGTAGACGACTGTCTCACCACCAGACACAGATCTATCCTCAAATTCCGCCCCATGGATGAATCCCATGAAGGCACGCTTCACGGCAGGCTGAACTCGAGCGATTCACGCACGCTGAGCCGTCTCGATGATGTCGGTGCAGATGTCCGGCTCAGGGCCCGGTTCGCCGATCTTGCCAACAAAGACGTGGATTCCGCCGAAGGGGACCCGGTACCCGTACTCAATTGAGCTGACCTCGGGGCCCCATCCCGCATCGTCAATGTAGAGTTTGTTGCGATGACTCTTGGTCATTCGACTCATAGTGTATCCCTTGATCCCTTCGAAGCTGCCCTTCAAGAACTCAAAACCACCGTGCGCCGGCCCCATGGTGGGCGCCAACTGTAGTGGAATTGTCACAGAATATGTCCTAGTGTGAGGACTTAGTCATGGAGCCATCGCAACTAGGATATCTTAAAGGGGTTAAATGGGACAAATGACATAGGGAGTTTATACTAGTTCGGCCCCTTGCGGTGAAGGTAAAGGCCTAATCCAGTTTGAGGTGGTATTGATTATGTCTCGATTTACCAGGGAGCGAATCCGCTTGACCTAGCTTTCGATCTCTTGTTTTCTTCCCTAAACCGCCACCGGGTCGTCCATTTTTATACACAGGTTGATGCCCAGCGGCTCACGGAGTCTCGGTCGGCTCATAAACAACATGTCCGGCTCGGTGACTAATTATACTTGCCTTACAATATAAGTCATACACATATGGCGGTTTACCCCTATGGGCCTTAAGTCGCCTTTGGGCTTTGGGCCCTTAGCAATTCTGCTTCATGAACCGCCATCTTAAACATCTTCATGGGCTTTGTATTGATGAACCGCCATCAGTATAACCCGGCCCCTCCTGGGAGGGTCATAACCAATAGTCATATCCCCAACAAGTATAGTGTTCACCGTGGCAGTGGGATGGCAGATCTGATGCTACAGATCGTGCAAAGGGTAGTTAGAAACCGATGTTCGCTTTGAAACAATAACTAAGATTTGGTATGGACAAGAAAGTAGAGTCAATAAGTGACAAAGAAATGCAATTCCGTTGTCTCTCTATATGTCGCTACACGCATTTGGAAACTCAAGTGGGACCTTTAGCTAACCAATTAAATGTGTCTGTTGACTAATATTAGTATCATATCACAATCATATTTAAACAACTAAACTTTGGAATTATGAGTGTTGTGTTGTTTAGCTTTAAGGGTGGAGTACTACTAGTACGACAGAAAGCACCTACGCAGATCATAGTAGAGTAGAGAAAAGGGCAAAACCCTAAGCATTAAGAGTAAAATCAGGAAAGTGGAACTAGCTGGACCATATGGGCTTGTATTGTCAGTATGACAAGAAAGAGCTACATAAGAACAAAACAATGACATGGCCCGCCCAGCCGTAGTCCAATATACAAAGGAGTGAAGGTAAATTTATAAAAAAAAATGGGATCCCCTATAGTCTAAGCCATATGGGCCGCCCAATATTTTAACTGTAGCTCCGCCGGTGTGTGGCGCACATGCTTTTCGAAACAAATATAGGAACATTAGGTGACCAATTAAACATTCTCTGTTTTAGTAATATATGAGCTTCATATCAGATTCGTATATCAACAACTAAGCTTTGGAGTTATGAGTGGCATCTTGTTTCGCCTGATGGGTTGAGGTCTTGAGGAGCAGTGCTAGCACGACACGAAGCACCTACGATGATGGTAGTGAATATAAAGGGGGAAAACCATAAGCTTTATGAGTATAGTGACCATGCCATGGCGGATCTGAAGGTGCAAGTCGGACAAAGGCTACTTCGCAACCAATGTTTGCTTTCAACTAGCCACTATGATTTGGTACGGACAAGAAAAGTACAGTAAACAAGTTAGATCTATTTTCGGGGTGAGATCAATAACTTAAGTAGATATGAAAGAGTAGCACCTCTCTTGCGACGCCGTGTATGCCCCTGCTCATACATTGAGGGTGCTATGGGTGCGATGGCTATCGGCGGCGCGGAAGAAGACTTTAGACGGCAGACGGCCAGGTTGGGGGAAAAGTCCTGTTTCCGTGGATGAGGCAGTCGTAGGAGCGGCAACGGCAAGGTGCATGATGGTGCCGATGAAGCGAGAGGATGTGATGAAAGGATCTTGGTCCGGCGCCGTGGATGAGAGACATCCATCTCTTGCAGTGGACGACGGGGTAGGGGTAGCGGCTCCGGCAAGGTGGAGGATGGGGTGGCAGACGAAGGAGGCTGGCCGCGGTGGGAAGGTTGTTGTGGAGCCAATGGTGTATGAATGGGGAAATGGAGGGGGAGGGGGATCTCAAACTTTGGGACACGCTTGTCTGAAATGTGGGAAAGTTACGAACATATCCCCCATTTAAACTTCCAGACATCATGTCGGTTGGGGATAGGACTGTAATATCGCATGTCCCCAATATTTGCGGGTAGCGATTTCGGGCGAGGATACGGTGTTTTTCCGCCCACGATTGGCACCGATGATGTATGAACGGGGCTGACATGTAGGGGGGTTGTGTCACGTCTGAGGGAAGTTACACATCTGCCCCTATTTAAAATATTTGCCTACATCGATTTTGGACGAGGAGAGTTTGTTTTGCTGCCCACCGTGTATGAATGGGGAAATGGAGGGAGAGACACATGTCTTTTAGACAAGCTTGAATCAAATGTGTTTTGCCGCCCAGGTTAGGTGCCCACCATCTTTGAATGGGCTCAGAGGCGGTCGTGTCATGTCTGATTGAAGTTACTAGTCTACCCCTATCGACAATAGTGGAAATCGGTTCGATTAGGATGTGAAGTGTCAGGGGTAAACAGTAATTTCCATCTCGCAAACACTTGCTTCGGGCAGCCGACAAATGATAGTGGGTGATTTGCTGCTTTGTTGAAAATTTGGGAGAATTAGCATTCACGTTTACCCTGGGCCCTGGCAACTAAATTCAAATCCAATTTGTATTCAATTACGAATATCCATACATCATTCTATGTTTTGTTATTTATTTATTAAAAACCACGACAAAGATTTGTTCCACCTTTATATATGATTATGATTTAGAAATGCCATGATCTTCAAATTCAGTAGGTTGGATACACTTTGAGTTAAACAGTTATTTCATCCAATACAATATGCTCACATGAAAAACAGTTCACCGTATGTCAATCGTACAAGTACTGAGGATTACCTCGCCTAAAATAATCCATATCATTACAACACATGGACAAGATAGGGGATCTTACAACATAATCCATTCAGAGACATGACAACATGCAGGTATAATAATCTAATGACAATTTGAACTGGTATCTAAAGAAGAACTGGGATTACCTTGGGCTTCAGATAGCAGAAGCAGCAGGACCTCCTCCATCTTTAAATGCAACATTCTTACTTCCTCCAATTCTTGGGTTGCTTGCATAATGCGTGCAGCTAATTGCATAATTTCCAGCCTCGAGATCAAGATTACCTCATTCATGGCAGCAACACCATCTCTTTCTGCCTCTAGTAGAGCCTCAAGAACTATAATATCTATGCTTAGACTGCTCACGGGCAGTGTTGCCTCTGAACTACTACCATTTGGTAACATGGATGGCGCACTGCTTCCACAAATAGATTTTGGGGTTGTACACTGTGTCCTAGTGTGAACGACATCCTGAACGGTTTCCGCTGGACATAAGTAAGAGATAGTTATCACATGATCCAGGCAATAAGCTTACATGGTAAATGACATACGAATTATTGCCGAGCATGGCAAGCTACATTTAAATGGTTTGAAGAAGCATTAGCCGAAAAGAAATTAAAATGGTAGGATGAAACTAGGGTTGTAAGTGGCAAATAAACATCATATGCCAGTCCCATCTAGTTAGTTTTTGCTAGCTCCCTAGTTCATTTTCCTCAAAAACAAAAACTCTTTTGAACTATCATACCACTAGTGGACTTTAATCGGGATTAAACGGGACTCATTTGACATCCCGGCTGAAAGGGAGTCTACCACAGCTATATTTAAGTTGCCAAGGCATCTAAGCAGTTGAAATAATCTGAGAAAGCACTTAATAGTGTGGCCTCATATAAACTACGAAGACACTCTTATGATGAAGTTCATAGGAAAAGTTAAGGAGTCAAATGAACTAGGGATGCATTTCTTTACGATAGTACGACATGCACTGCTTACATATTGGCCAACTCAGGTATAGCCTAACAAGTAACAAACAAGCATTCGAATCAAGCAATACATCAAAGCAGACAACTGAACTATTTGTAATTCTGTAGGATTACAGGTTGAGGGCACAAGCCAAGGAAGTAGCCCACACACATTACATGTCACATGTACTAAAATAAACTGGCTTACCATATGTTGCTGTGAAGCCTCGCTGTTGTTGCAATGTTCTTTGAATATATCGTCAGCATCCGTGGTTGCAAATCTAGTTGTTGTAGTTTATTTTGCACCCTCTATTTAGGTAAAATTAATTTTAATCGCATGCGCTAGTTCGAATTGATCATCAATGGTTCATCTAAACTAATGAAAGAAGAGTGTGTGCTTACAGGACAATATATGTGCTTCACTCTATTTTTATGCTTGTTCGAGGTGCCAGCCCCAAAAGAACAAATATTTTTCTTGATGGGGTTGGGAGCTCCATAATTAATAGAAGCATCAAATTAGTCATCCAACTTGGGAAGATCAAGAATGCACAAAAAAGTAGGGTATGTTTGGTTGGAGACTAGCGTGGCTAAGGCAAAGTGTGACCAGCCACACAAGTATGGCAAGCCACATAAGTGCGGCTAAGAAATAGGACGCCAAACTTTGGCAAAAGTCGGCAAAAAAATTTCTCTATGATAAGTGGGCCATAGGGACAATAATGTGTGGCAAAAACCAAACACATGCCAACTAAACTGGGGTTGCCAAACTTTGGCTTGGCAAACTGTGGCTGGGGACCAAACAGCCCCCTAACGAATAGAGGCTCGGAGCAGTGATGTAATAGGTAGCATCAACAAATGTAGGGTAAAACGAACAAAAAGCAGCGGAACCACATGGTAGTTTGCTGATGTGTAATTAAGCATAGAGAACATGAAATAGTCTGATGGAACCAACAGGTGGCATCGGAACAACACCACTATCATAAATATAGCATGCAAGAAGTAAAATAGGAGGCAGTGATATCTAGGAAGTACAGTAATACTTAGGACAAAACTAAAGCATTGTAACAAAATGTGCATTGGTTTGTAATTTAGCACATGTAACATGTTCACTGCTAGAAGTATGTCCCTACAGGTGCAAGCAGAATGTCTCAAGAAAAATTGAATGATGTCCTAAAGAAATTCAAAGTTATGGTGCTTATGCTAAGAAAATGAACGTAGGCGTCGGCCGTTGGATAATAGTACCTGATTCTCGGTGGCATATGGGTATCATTGTCATACTTGATAGCTAAGGATCATCGATGGTGCTCTTGTTGCGGTTGAGTTTGGGCCAGCTGTCATCGCTGCTGAAGCGGCTCCGGTGCTTCGGTTGCGGTGCCCGTCGACATACAAGAAAGCTCATTTGTGGTAAGTGAACAGTTCCATGATAAAGAAGAGAAAAAATGGAGTAGAAATCAAAATAACCTGATGAGGCTGCGGCGTCAGTAAAGCATGGCCGATGGAGTAGAATATGGCATCCGTGGAGTGGGTCCGGTGAAGTGGACGAAGGCATCGGTGAAGCACGTCCGGCATGGTGTACAGTGCTTTTGGTGAGGCCGATCTGTTGCAGCGGATGAGGGCTTGTATGAAGGGCCAGCGATGGGGCGGACGAGGGAGACAGTGAAGGGCCTACACTGTGGTGGACAAGGGCGCCGGTGAAGAAGATCTAGTGTGGTGGACCATGATCACAGTCAAGGAGATCTGGAGCGGTGGACAAGCCAGCCACTGAAGCGGCTCCGATGAAGTGGTGAGTTGGCAGTTGTGGGTTCCAAGGTGCGGAAGGTAGATCTAGTGGAGTGTGAGGTCCACCGCTGTGGCGGAGGACTAGATTCGGCGGCTTGGCGTGGTTGGGGTTGTCGGGGAGGGGGAAGGGGAGGGGCTCTGGGAAAGAATGTTGGGGGCAAAGAGGGGAAAACAATAGAGTTACCAAAGCAACCCTTTTCCATTCATGTGGCAGGGGTAAAATTGGAATATCACAGGGCTAAACTTTCGGGTGTGAGATATTTCGATGTGAGCGGGAAGTTTTGAAAGCTTTCGGCGCCTGATATTAAGTGTCCTGCTCTTGTTCGGCCGACTATGATATCACGGTCGGGAATTTACTTATGTGTATGTGTATGAATAAAGTGGATGATTATAAAGTTTGAATATGCCCTTATGTGTATATCTCTAGGTTTGATATATGAATTTGAAATCACGAAATCCCGGCTTAAAAAATGTACCTCCATTTAAATGAATTACAAAAGCTAATGATGGAGTCAAATTCCAAAATTCCAATCTTTGTAATTCTGGTACTTCAAAGTATATCACGCATGTTCAAAAGTATCGTTATCTCATAGTCCAAACTTTGAAACAAATTGATCAACCATGAGTGCACACACTATTGACCATATATATCTCAATTACGCTAGAGTCTCTCAAATATAGACACCTCACTCTTTATCTGAAGCCACCCCCCCCCCACACACACACAAGTCGTTCTTTCCCTCGGACATGAACACACGAGCACATTAAACACCCCCCTCTCTTCGAAATTCTGAACCCCAATATAGGTCTCTATCATTTTGTCTCTCGGGCATGCACACATCTCTTTCCCCACTCTCTAGGTCTCCCGAAATCTCTCTTTCTCAAGCACACACACTATATAGAGTGTATCTTTCCCATACACACAAAACGTCGCCCCCAAATGTCTATCTCCCTAGTTATGTGGTTCTCTCACACTCACCTCACACACCACCCCCACTACAAACAAGCACACTTTGTCTCCTTGTGCACCACTCTCCTCTTTCTATCTCTCCCACATGCGGACCCGCCCCAGCTCCTTCCTTATATACATATATGTCATGACTCTTTCCATAGCTCCCTAATGCATCATCGTTCTCAATCTCGCACGTTGTTCTCTACACCATCTCTTGTAAATCTCTCATGAAGTCCCTATGACACACACGATGACTCGCTTCCCTTGCGTCTCCGTACATAGTCCACTTTCGAACAACATCAATGTTGTCTCCCTATCTATACGCAACTTCTACACACAAACGACCCCTCTCTCTCCCACTCTCTTCCTCTCTTTCTCTCCCTTGCTAGCTCTCTCTCTCTCTCAAACCCCTCTCCCACACACACTCGATGTCTCTTCCAAATAGTCTGCTCCCCGCCCGCACCCATGCTATCCCGCTACTACATATGCCTTTGTCTCTCTTTGACACACATGTCATACCATTCCCCCTTCCCTATACTAGGTTTACATCATTAGTGGTCTCTCTTCTCCACATACACACACACCCTCTCACACACATGTGCGCGCACAAACACACACAGACACGCACAAACATCGATCTATCTGGATCCTTCTTGTAAGACACACACCCTTGCATATTCTCTCCAGCTCTAGGTATGTATATATCCACCCCCTCTCTCTAGCTCAGATGAAATTCTCCTTATCTCTAACTCACACATCTCTCCCCATGTCCGCATGTGTATCTCACACACTCACTCTATGATTATGTCTATGTGTCTCCATGTTACACAACACAAAGCCCCATGCACATGTCTCTCTCTATCCTCCACAAGCAAAGACACAAAGAATCTCTTATCATTGCCTTAGTCACTACACATATCACACATGCATGGTGTCTCCCGCTCTCGCACACATGCTCAACAAAGGTTTTCCCGTGAATAACTTACCATCTATTCATCAATAGTCATGACAATACGGTGAACACGAGACGTGAAAAAAAAATCTACACGTGCGTAGACCACCTAGTATGACTACTAGGACTAGAGAAAGCCGAAAGCGCGCCACCGTCACCCCTTCCTTATCGGCGACGGGAAAACCTTTTGTTTTACACAGTCAAGAAGTCATCGTGCTATGACCCCACAAGCTCAGCCATTGAATAGAATGCAGATCCGTGTTTATGGAAACAAGTATCGATAATACATTTGTATCTCCATACATATATCTCTTCTCTTATAAAAACCGAGTTGGTGATGATGGTACGCCTGCCATCTTGCAATATAGACCGTCCGATCTATATCTGACAGATAGAAATTAAGCTAAAAGATACCCGCACCCTCTCTCCACATTTGCAGACAAGGCCTACCCTCGTTCATCCTTATCTCCCATAACCTCATTGTTGAGCAATTAAAAAGGAAGCCTCTAGAACAAAATGGCATGATGGTTGCTGCCAGCGTCGTCCATCCCCATGCCTCCACTCAGTCCAACCACGAATAACCACCATGCCCCACTCCTCCTCACCTCTTCTCTCCTCTTTCTCGAGATATCATTAGTTTATACACATGGGATTACCCCCGCATGGGTCAATCACAACAGGTATTTTTATAAAAAATGCATCTTGATGTTTCGTGCAATGCATGAACATCTTGCTAGTACTCCTACAGAAGACTTAGTTGGTGATGATGGTGTGTCTGCCATCTGTCATTTCTGACCATTAGATCTACATCTAACAACTATGAGGTAAGTTGTTGCATTTTCTCAACAACATCCCACCTCTCTACCAATTTGCAGAAAAACCCTTAATTAGTATCTTAAAACCAACCACATCCCTCCCTCACCTCACAAAAGCAGCCCAAGGAATATATTCTCATTGAAACATAATATATCTCTAGTGATATATGTATATCAAAATTAGAGTGTTTTCTATCAAGTTTGTGAATAAGTATTATTCTAATTATGATCTCTTGCAGCGCACGTGAACATTGCTAGTATTTCCAACCATGCAAAAAAATGCTAGTATTTTTATAGTTTTGAGTTTTCCATCAAGATATTAGTCACTCATGGTTGATATGTAGTTTGAATTACGCACGCATATGAACTATGTAACTAGCCATGCTTATTGGCTTCCAAAGCTTAACTTTCACTCCTACTTACAGTATGTAGAGTATTTAACAAAAACCTACCAATTTCAGCCAGCCCTAGGAAGAAACTATTATAAAAAAATAGCAAAAACATACCCAAAATTTCTCAATCCGCACCAAAAAAACTACTACCTAGTGCCGATTAGGCTTGTTTAAACCCGTTTATGATAGGGTTGGCCCACACGTTCGTGCTAACAAGGCAGCTTAAACCAACATGTTTTGTTTGACTGCTGACTTGAGGGACCCACATCTGACCTTCTATCCTATTCTTCCTCCTCCAATCATTATTTTTCCCGAACATTACTTCAAACAGTACTGATGCGTGTTCGTCGGTGGCGCCGGTGATGAGCGAGTTGGCCGCCGCTCCTCCTGACGGGCCAGACACCGCGCTGGCCTCTAGTTGAGCTAGATGGCTGGACTTAGTGTGGAGCATGCGAGCAAGCCGCCGCACCGCCGTGCCAACCTACCTAGCAAACCTTGCAAACAAGTAGCTGGATGCATCCAACAGGGTGTGTGCTATCTTGGCTAGCTAGCGGCCGCGAGCACCGGACGGAACTGGCATCCGGGCCGCCGCAAAATGGGCTCCGCACCGCCGGTGGTTTTGACCTCGCCTTCTGTCGGTGACGGTAGCTGCGTCCTATGGTCGAGGATGATTAAGTGTGGGCGGGCCGGAGGTAGGAGGTCACTCGGGGATTTATGTCTAGACTAACATGTAGGTCCCACAAGTCATAACGCCTAACTTGCCGGTCGAAAGAAGGCGTTGACTTAAGTGGCGACATTGGTTGAAATGTGCCTATACGGCACTTTGTAGAGTAGTCCTTTCTTGGTTGGGCTGGTTGGTAAGTGGTAGTAGTAGTTTCTTGGCATTATTAGCAGTTTCTTGTAAGGAACAATGTACTAGCGACAAAAGGCGATTCTAGGTTGCATTGTACTCTAATGAGTACTGCTAGTGGTCGCAGGAGTGTATAGCTCGTTTTATGGGTATGATCCCGGTTAAACGCACGGCGGCCTTTTTTTTAAATAGTAACCTTGCTGCAAGCCAATATTGTACACTTGTAGTTTGACTTTTGAAGTTGAACGGATGTGTCGCACCACAATCTGAGTGCACTGGATAACCCAGCCACGTGAACGGGTTTTCCCTCCATCATCTTGTGGCGCGCGTACTAGAATAGTACTCCTATATACTCGCCTGCATGCTCTCCCTAGCCGCACCTTGCTTGCAGCTTCCTCATCAGCTAGCATATTTAAACTAGCGCCTCCCAATTAAGCCAGAGGAACCGTAAAAGCCTGGCGCGGCATTGGGAACTGTGCAATATGGCTTTGTATGTAAAGTGCTAGTACTCTACTACTCTGTAGCTTGCGACGTTGCACGCATGGACTTCGCTCCATTATTGGCTCTATAAAAGAAATTCGTCTTGACGTGAATATTTTTTTTAAACGGAGGCAAAAGATTTGCATCATCTCATTCATAAAGAAGGAACTACTAACAAAGTTTGACGAGATCCATTACACCTCCACAAATGGAAGCAAAAAGCCTAGTCTCGCTATATCAAAGAACTCAAATGGTCTGCCCCGCAGTAACCGTCACTGATAAACAGGCTGCTAGTGTGTGCGTCAGAGGAGCGGCTAAGTAGGCCAGCTACGAGCTTGAATAGAGCACGGAGAGTACGCACTACACATGTGTACTTTCCCTGCATTGATAGTACAGCGATGGTTCTAGAGAACAGTAGTACCCTCCACTTGCAACTGTAGCTCCGTGGCCTTGAGATTCAAGAGTTGAAAACTGGTGCACTATAGAAGGACAGTATGTCGCACTACTAGTTGAGAAAGTAGTAGTACTACTGCTACAGTACGAGTACATAGTAAATAATAGCCTCACCATCACGGGGCACGAGGCACTACCACTATGCTTGTCTGCATACGAGGCCCTGTGGTTACGCTCTTATCTCCTCCTCGCCAGTTCCCCTCCCCCCGAAGAGACCAAGGCAGTTCATAGCTGCTCCAATGGATTCGCCAAGCGGTTCTCCTCCTCGTCGGGGTTGGGAGACCTTGTACGACAATCCTCTGGGAGAAATCGCATGCCACTTCGACGTCCTCACCGCCGCAAGACTCAGTGCTTCCTGTACCAACTTTTTTAAGATAGTGCTTAAACAAGTTTTGGAAAAGGCCATGCGTGTTAGTCTTCCATGCGTCCTCGAGGAGAAGGTTATTCTATGGGACAATCCTTCAAACAGTCCACTGCTCCCTGGCCATGGTTCCACGTTGATTCCGCTAGAGTTGTCGACGTTGAGAGGTAGTCGGATTTTGTCCGATGAGCAGGTCAGTCATGGAGTTAGATCATGTAGTGTATATTCTAAATATAGTACTTAGTTATTCCATCCCATAATTTCTCCGCTGCCCACCGTCTTATATATAGGTATGGGTTGGTGCCAACAAAGATTGGCTTGCATACCTCCGGCTCGATCCCACCATCATTTCGCACAACATCCATAGTAGTGCGGCCGTTCCCGTAGGCCCCCTCTCCGCCATTGGGATCAGCCTTACGGACTGGCTGGGCTTGAATACGTATGATGATGCCTACATGAGATTTAAGAAGATAGCAATTGTGGACCCGCCGACAAAGTGACACGGCTACGATAATTACTATCTCATCGCGGTGTTCGGCATAAGGATTGCCATCAATACAAGAGGCAGTAATGGCAGAGGCTGGCACATGTTGGCCGCGGCAGATTTGTACCCCTACACGTTCAAAGATGTCGTGCGCCATGTAGGCCGCATCTTCGCGGAAGCAAACTAGGGGACTTGTTTCATCTGGTTGCCATCCTACGGTACGGGAAATTACAAACAAAATGCACAAACCATCATTTGCATCCCTAACGGAACTTCATTATTTTGCAGGGACCAGTCATCCCCCGATCAAAATAAGATCGCTAATCCTGGATGTGCATTTGCATCCGTGATTCGTTCTAACCTGGAACCTTGTAGCTGACTTCAGCATATTGGGATCAACTATCTTAGCAGTCATTACCCATGGTACCACTGATGTGCAACATGGTCATACAATCTACCACGATCGAACCGTCACCATCTACCCATGTATTCCATTTTTATCATTATTGTGTGTTAGAGTAGTAGAGTAGTACTTGTTAGTTATTTTCTTTTCTTGACTGGGACATGTTTACTGTACTAGTAGTACAATTTAGTATTATATTTTTCTAACCTTCTCGCCTTCTCTTTCATTGTTGTACTGCTTACTAGTACTAGTAGGAGTATTTTTTACCTTGGAGAACGTGTATAGCTAGCTAGGCCCTTGAATACTTGAACCCACTAGCTCCCACCATTTTTGTTTTTCCATGTCTTATATTATCTCATCCATGTAGCCAAGAGTGGCTATATACAATAAGTCGGTTATTTTACTTCCTCTATACCAGAGTAGTACTATTTGCTGCACAGTATTACTGACCGCCAAATTTGAGCACAACATTATTATGCATGGACCTTGACTATGTATGTCACCGTGTTTCCATATCTGAGATGCCGTGTGTACCAGATGAACGACACCGAGTTCGACCCCCTGGTGCTATGTGGGTGCCGAGGAACACTCTTGGAGAGTACTCGCTTTTCATTGGGGACAGCTACCCCATTGTGAAGCGGATGTCACCTTCATGCACGACACTGAAGGCCTGCCATTCATGAAGCATGGTTGTGTCTTCAATGCACACCGCCAGATGAACGACATGCTGGGACACACTATCCCTGATTTATGCCGCTTCAGCTTGGATGAGTCTCCATCATGTGGAACCGGACCAGAAAGATGCGACAAAGATTCTTGTTGCCCACCGCTATGGATCATGCCATCCATGAAGAACACCTGGAACTGGAACCTGGAGGAGGACATGGAGCCCATTTATAACGTGAAGTGAGTATGGTAAATTGTGAATGGCAGCACTGTGAATATATGTAAACTAGTCATGCACAAATATATCAAATGAAGTGGAGATGAACTTGTGTGGCATACTGGCATTTGTCCTTTAGAATTTATTACTAGTAAGTGTGTTATGTGTACATGCAACTTGTGTGGTTGTTGCATGGGCTCCAACATGCTCTTTGAGGAAAAAAAAGGTGGCACAGCTTTGGATATAGGTGACGTGGCGGCATCATATTGTAGCATCATTCGCTATAGTTGTAGTACTCCTACTAGGACGACAACTCCTATAAAACCTTGTGGTTGGATCTTTGCCTCTTCGGGAGGTTCAACAGTTTGTACTCGTGTGAACCTTGCACTTGGCTCTTCACCTCTTCGGAAGGTCCAACAATGATGATACTACAGTACAATATGCTTCTGGCAATCTGACACTGAATGAACTGTTGCACGTCCACCATGAGGGCGAGGGTGAGGGAGAGGGAGAGGGCGCTGTAGTCAAAACCCTCTCCTCATCCTGCGAGCCACCGCGCGCATGGGCGTGGGAGAGGGTGTAGGCGTACATAGTAAGCAAGCTTCTCCTCGTCTTTTGAGCCACTGCGTGTGGGCGAGGGAGAGGGCATAGTAAGCAAGCTTCTCCTCGTTCGGCGAGTTGACGGGACACATCAAAGCAGTACTAGTCCATATTTCATCCTTTCTGGTTAATATGGCTTAATTTGAGACAAGAAAAATACACTAGCGGTCAACGATTGCAACAATATGCTCATTACGGTCACTATATAGTTTTGCGGTGATTATACGGTCACTAGCTCACCGTATTGCACCCTACTGACCGGCCACATAGTCGAAGTGGCACATTGTTGACTCGTTAAATTGACACCTAGTTTCTGGGTCCCACCTGTCAGTTGGCAGAGGAAAGAAATCAGTTAACAAAAACTTTACGCAGGCGCGACATGAGTCCAACCCTTGCTCGTGAACCACCCAGGCTGTGTATGTGATTGCATGCACGTGTATTCAACTCCCTCGGTCTTCCAACAAAGAGTGTATATCTACACTTCCAATGCACTTAGGCTTTAATCTAATTGATATTGATTGGCTGATTAACCAACTTGTGCTCTAGCTATAGGCTACATGTCTATCCTTAATTACAGCATGAAACAACCTTCATTTAATCTTCTTCTCTCAATGGTTGCATGCACACATAAGTCTGCTACTTTTGGGCATTAATTATGCCATGAAGTTCTAGTTCCTCATGGTGTCGGTGTATAGAAGTAGGGACACAACTTCGTACCCCTTTACCTGTGCACGGGCAGTCAGAGCCGCACCCACGGCCACACTTAGCAGGGAAGTAGAAGGAGGCCGAAACCACAAAAGCAATAAAAGCAACGCCAAGATCAGATATACAAAGGGCAATAGGGGAAGGCAGACTCCCCCGGCATGACCCTTGCCGGGTGGCTTCTGCGGCCCCGGCAAGGGCCTTGCTGCAGCAACTTGCCCAAACGCCACCAGGGCGCGCCACCCTTGAGCCTGAGGTTTCCAATATCACCAATCATGTTGGAACCGAGGCTCGGGAGGCACCTCCACGATGGCATGCAGATCTTTGTGAAGACCATGAATACTCCAAGTCAGATAAGGATTAGAAGACGACGAACCTCGGCAAGATTCTTGCCTAGAAAATCCACAAGACCTCCCGCAAGATCCTTGCCGGGGAAGACCACGACGCCATGGCAAGACCCTTGCTGGGGCCCGGTAAGACCCTTGCCGAAGACATCGACGGGGTCACGGCCAGGCCCGCGCCCACCAAGGTTCCACCATCGTTTCTATGCAGCTGCCAGCCTAGCCAGCCAGGCTGGCACCTGCATGGCGACGTATGGTCCCAAGACCAGATCAGCAAGCACCTGCATGGTGGCATGTAGATATTCGTGAAGACGCTGCCACCACGCCACCTCGGCAGCCTACTAGCTTACATGACACCGCCCACCCCGCTGGCCTGGACATGTGTCGAAGCAAGGCGAGGCGGCAGCAAAGCGAGGGGACACCTAAGGGGACGCATTTAATGTGCCTTGTCTCGTAATGGCAAGCGATAAGCTTGTGCACTGTATCCTTTCCACCTCATGTGTGCCACTGTGGCATCCCCTTTTCCTATAAAAGGAAGCCCAAAGTGTACTGGAGGGGGATTCGGCTCTTTTGTGCAAGTCATGCACCGTAGCTAGCTCAATAACATTCAAATACACACCAAAGCAGGACTAGGATATTACGTGTTCTTGTGGCCCGAACCTGGGTAAACAACGTTTGTGCTGGCTCTTAGACCTGCTCTCCTCGCAACCCCGCTCCCGCCGACCGTAGTAGGGATTCCTGTGATCCCATAGGTGTTGTTCCCACCGACATCTTTGGCGCGCCAGGTAGGGGTGGTGCAGTTGTGAGAATCTGGTCTAGCAGCTAGTTTAGCAGCTCTTCGTCTCCATGGCTTCCAAGAGGAAGACGACGACATCGATCGGTTCGTCTGGAGCCGTACTGCCCGTACCAGTGCA
The DNA here is from genome assembly GCF_002162155.2 of Triticum dicoccoides. Taxonomy (NCBI): domain Eukaryota; kingdom Viridiplantae; phylum Streptophyta; class Magnoliopsida; order Poales; family Poaceae; genus Triticum; species Triticum dicoccoides. The sequence continues at coordinate 556,474,471 of NC_041385.1, forward strand.
GGCAAGTAGCGGGGCGGTCGCGGACAGAACCTGAGGCATGGCCTGCGAACACCCGCATCGCCCTGGTAGTTAAAGCCTAGCAAGCAGCATCGTTTGTGCGCATGACGATGAACCGCACGTCACCGAATCCAGAGACAGAGTTGGCCCCCCCCGCAGGCGGCGCGGGGCCCTCCAGGGGTGGCGCCACGCCACCCACCAGCGGCGCGACGACCTCTGAGGCGCATGCGCTGGTGCCCACGATGCGCTCTTCCCAAATCATACGCGATGAGCAACGTCACCACGCCAGTGACCCCGGGCGCCGCCCTGGGAAGAGTCCTGTGCATCCTTCACAGGACGGAGGGGGTCAGCATGCACGCCGAGGTGGTTGCGAAAGTTGCGGGCAGCCACAAGGCCATGATAGAGCTCCTTCTAACGTGGTTAGAAGTCGGAGCACGTCACGATCCATGCAGCTTTCACTGCAACCCACGCCAGCGGAAGCCTTGGCGCGCGCGCAGCTACTCCTTGACTTTCCTCCTGCTGCAGAGAAGCTCGACGAGTGGAGAGCCACTGTCCGGAGCCTCGTCGGCATCGCCAACAAAGATGAGCCGCGACTAGCGGCGCCCGTAGGCCGATGCTCCGTCGAGCCACCACATGCAAGTTGAGGAAGTGTCAGAGGTGATGCAGCCACGATGCACTCTCCTCCCCCACGCCAGTTACTACGAGTGTCGATCCGTCAGGACGACGCTTGTGATAATATTTCCATAGCATCATCCGATCCATGGACCCACCGCGATCAGCGCCAAGTTCTTCGGGAGCGAGCCCTCGAAGATGCTCGAACTACCATCGAGCACTGGCGTGATGCGCGCCACCAGTCAGACAGGCGGGCAGGGCCCACTACGGACCACCCAGCATCGGGAGGCTATGGTAGCCTACCTTACGAGGTGGGTTGCCCAGCCTTTACCCGTGAGCTGCGCAGTTCCAGGGCCCTCCCACCGCATGTTCAAACCCGACGTTGGCGAGAAGTACAATGGCAAAAGTCACCCATCGGAGTTCCTCAGCATCTACACCATCGCGATGCAAGCTACTGGAGCCCGTGACAATAAGGTTCTTGCCAATTATTTCCCGTTGGCACTTAAACCCAATGTCATGTCATGGTTGATGCACTTGCCGGTGGACTCCATTTCTTCTTGGTCGGATCTGTGTCATGAGTTTGTTGGCGCCTTCACTGGAGGCCATCAAGCTCATGGCTAGGCAAGCGATCTGCATATCATTCCCCAAAAAGAAGGAGAGAACTTGCGCAAGTACATCCAGAGGTTCAGCCGAGTGCAGTACAACATCCCAGATGTTCATCCCGCCGCCATGATCAGCGCATTCCATCAGAATGTGCGCAACCGCAAGATGCGTGAAGAGCTGGAGATGAACAAGGTAAGGGATGTGGCCGAACTCTATGTTCTGGCTGACAGATGTGCTCGGGCTGAAGAGGGGAGGAAGTACCCCGGCGATGATGCTGGTGCGGAAACTGACTCCACAGATGACGATACCGCCGCCCCGGCAAAGAAGGGTCGGCGCCGTAACAGGAAGCGCAAGGGCAAGGTTGTGCTTGCCGTCGAGGGATCCGATGATAATGGCGCTGCCAAGAAGGCCAAGGCGAGTGACCCCGGCAAGGAGGTTGCCGGGTGTGCCGCTTGCCGGGCCTTGGCAGCCACCGACAAGCCAGGAGGCTCCGATAAGCAGTACTGCAAGATCCATCACACCAAGGGCCACGACCTTCAGAACTGCCGACAAGTCGAGCTGCTTGCCGAAAAGCAAAAAGCTGAGTACGAGAGGTGGGACAAGGATAAGGGCCAGGATGGTGCTAAAGGGTCCGACAAGAAGCGTGGCGGCCCAAGAGGCCGTCGCGGCAAGGATAACCAGCAAGAGAGGCCCACCCGGGGCCGCGACAAGAAGCAAGAAGATGATGACCACGATGAGGACAACGAGTTCGTCGACCACGAGTTCCAGAAAGCCATGGAGGCCATGTGCATCGACGGTGGAGCCTCGCTGCATACCACACACTGCCAGCTCAAGCAGTGGGCGCGTGAGATCACAATGATAGAGCCATCAGTGGACGCGCGGAAGCCACTGAAGTGGTTCAGCATGCCCATCATCTTTGACACCGAGGACCACCCTGGTCGCACAACTGCGGTCGGGTGTTTGCCTTTGTTGGTTTCACCAACGATACGCAACCTCAAGGTGATGAAGATACTAGTTGACAACGGGGCCGGCTTGAACTTGATCTCGCCTGTTGTGGTCAAGAGGTTGCAGATTCCTGATGGAGACCTCGAAGAAACGGGCACGTTTCAAGGGGTCAACCCAGGAAGAAGCCAGCCGAAGGTTAAGGTCATGCTGCCGGTGACGTTTGGAGACGATTTGAACTACAGGACGGAGAGGATTGTCTTTGATATAGCCGAGATCCCCTTGCCCTACAACGGGATCCTCGACCGCCCGGCACTGGCCAAGTTCATGGCGGCGACACATTACGCCTACAACACGCTGAAGAAGCCTGGGCCGATGAACATCATCACCATCCCCTCCGACAAGAAGGATGCGCTCATCTGGGCTGACCAACTCTACCGGGAAGCAGTTGCAGCAACTGCCGCCAAGGCACTTTCTCCTGCCGCTGAAGCCCCGGGGGGGGTGGGGGAAGAAGACCGGCAAGACCTCTCGCACCCACTGTTCGCACACGAACACGTCACCGTGTACCTCCAACGCCAAGGGTGATGCACCGCAGCTCACGTTGAAGGAGACCCGTCCGAAAGCGCGGTACGCAGGCTATCCGGCGGGTGCTTTTGAGGACTCGAAACCCAACACGCACGGGAGGGACCCCGTCTGGGCGTGCGGCGGCTATGGGCTGCCCTAGGTCGACCTGACCGCCCCTAGGGCCTCGAGGTTCACCGCCCTGCAACAAGAAGAACAGATGAAGAACGAGGAAGAAGAACTAGAGTTAAGGAGAAAAGATAAAAGATAAAAGTGGTAGATGAATTGGTCGATTGTGTGTTGTTCAGTCGGCCGTCACCCCTTAGATATATAAGAGGCGGCTGGACTTCCTGTGCAAGGAAAAAACTTGGATTCACGTCCAAAACCCTAGTCAAATTCGGATTGGTTTTGTCGAACTTCCCAAATCTGTTCGGTTTAAACTGGCTGCACCTTGTGGGTCTTCTTTGTGGTGGTAAACAATCTCGGATGGAAACGAGCCCAAATGCAATCTTGACCGTTTCGATGAGACGAACAACTTTCATATTGAACGTTTTTTCATCAGAGGTCATCTTGAGGGCCAATGCAATCTTGACTGCTTCGAGCAAAACAGACTATTATTCGTGCTACCTCGCGCAAATCGGGCTATTACTCGCGCTACACATTAGACGTGTGTGGTGGGGCGCGCCACTTTCAGCCTCCTGATAGAGCTGCATTCCGATGGCTCTAACTTTTGCATATGAACTCGGATTGGAACGATTCTTATATCAAAATCGATCGTTTCGACGAGATGAAGACAACCCGTGTAGATCATTTTTTCATACGAGGTAGTCTTGGGGGTGTAATGTGCCGAATAGTGTTCCGAATATAAAATTTCAGTATTTCAAACACAACTTCGGCATTCGAGATGAGATCGGATGGCGATGGCCCAAACTTCAAAGATGTTCGTATCGACGATACGAAGCTTTTTTATGTAGATCACTTATCCTTTTGAGGCCATATTAATTAAGTTCTTGACCGTGCCAAAATCTTGTGTCAACACATGCCCCCTGTTTTTCGGCAAAACTTGGATGCCGAAAAATAATTTGCTCAGGGTTTGTTCTAAGGACGATGTCAACACACCATCAGCCACTTTGCATGTGCTTAGGGTGATAAATATATATCGGCCATTATTTGTTTGAATCCTTGATGAAACTTTGGTGAAACCTTCTCAACTTCATTAACAATACAATGATAAAGTTCCATAGATATGTATCTCAAGGTCATCCTCGGAACCATATTATTCACCCTTTTGCTAGGATTTTACAGATAATTAATAATAAACTTTCTCCAATCCTTATTTTCGCGTGCATAAGAAAAATTCATTAGTGGCTGAAGCGGTGGACTTCGTTTCGGCCTTACCTATTCTGACGAGACTAAGCATCGGCTATTGATAGAAATACAATGCACCATGAGTAACATAGTAGCCGGATGCTTTGTTGTGCCAACTCTTTTGAATTGTCATGTCTAGATGTGGGAATAATTTCAAAGCAACCCAAGGAGGATATTACATCTAGATGTGCCTCAATATAAATTATAAGTGATTCGTCAAAACATTGATAACCCTTGGATATTTGTTGCACTACTCATAACGAATCACTGAAAGCCTCAATATGTATAGCACCTATAGCAAGTAAAAGATTCAATCCGAATAACAATGCATATTCGTCTTTGATTAACCGTGCATAAAAATATTCTAAGCGGCATAAGGCTTCAAAAATAATACCATAAGGAGATATATAAACAACACCAACACTTTGGCCATTGCTACGAATTGAACCATCAAAATATAATATCCATAGTACTAGAGAGATAAGGCTAATATCACTTAACATGTACCTTGTCTCGGTCTCCAATTGAACTAAGGACAATGTTTAGAATTCCACACCGGACATGATCAGATATTTTCTTAGGACGATAGTTAAGTATCGGCCATTACCATGAGGTCCATGTAGAATTCATCCACTAAAGCATGTATAGCCGAAATAAACAAATAAAATAGCAATAAAATATTTCGGCCCCTTTGTATTAGCAACGAAAATGAAACTAACCAAATGTATAGTGATTTGGTAATACCTTCTCATGATATAGAAAATTATGTTGCATCCATGGACCAAAATGAATCCATGGAGGGTAATTGATCATACCTAGGGATGAATTCCATGGCAAAGGCATCAAAGACATGGTTGAAGAAAATGGATGATGTGCTAACCGAAGATTTTGATGTTGTGATGCGCACCTTCGGCTTAATTGTTTGTTGCTTTCATTCTTTTCCTTCTTCACTTTTATTGTACTTGTTGCAAAAGAAGCATGCACATCATTTTTGTTTTGATTGATCTTCTTGGGAACCCATGCCATGTTCTTCTTTCTCAGCTCTTGTGCACTAAAATTTTGTAATTCTTTCTTTTGCCAATATGATAAGCTGAGTGAGCACCTCGACTGTGATTTTGACGCGTACCAAGGGCTTTGTCAACTTAGTCAATATAAACGATTCTAGCTGCAGTGATTGTACGATGTCCATCCAACGGCCGTAGTCCTTCTTCAACCTCTGGTCTTCTTACTCCAGTCGCCCAAAGCAGTGCCGGTCGTGTCGCGTGCTCCTGCCTCCTGTGGCCGGCTGTGATGCCGCGGAGGCCTCACAGCCTCGTACTACTCCCACCGCTAGCCAGGCCATCCCTCTACTCACCCACACCCCCTGTTATTCTGCGGCGACGGCAGCCTCACACCGCAGCCGAACTAGTGAACCCTCGTACTCCTCTCCGCGCGGGCTACCACTGCTGCATCTTCCCTGGCTCCGCGTCGTCCCCTTCCTAGGCCTCGTCATCGTCCAGACCATCGCCCTGGTGCTCTCGGCGCGGCGTGGTCAACGTGGTCAACGACCGACTTCCATCGGAAGAGTACTGTACATGGAGAGGCTGACAGTTGGGTCCAGGCGGTCGCAAGGAAGTGCCTCCTTATTACGCGCAAAATAATTATTCCTCCACCTGACAGCAGGGACCCATCGGACGGGCCACCTTATTTCGCGAAAAAAAGTTTCGCCCCTGACTGCTGGGACCCACCGGACGGGCCAGCGTATTTCGCGAAAAAAACATTCCCCGCGCAGTCAGCTCGGACCCACCGGAAGTGCCTCCTTATTACGCACAAAAAAATGAATACTCCCCCTGCTAGCTAGGACCCACCATGGTGGGAGGTTGACTTGTGGGCCTACTAAGTTGACTGGGACGGGGGCCTTTGTCAACTTTAGTCCATATGAACGATTCTAGCTCTAGTGATCGTACGATGTCCATCTAACGGCCGTAGTGCTTCTTCAACCTCTGGTCTTCTTGCTCCAACCGCCCAAAGCAGCGCCGGTCGTGCCGCATGCTCCTGCCTCCTGTGGAGGGCTGTGCTGCCGCGGAGGCCTCACCGCCCCCTACTATTCCCACCGCTGGCCAGGCCCTGCGGCGACGGCAGCCTCACACCACAGCCAAACCAGTGAACCCTCATACACCTCTTCGCACAGGCTTCCACTACCGCGTCTTCCCCGGCTCCCCGTCGTCCCCTTCCTAGGCCTCACCGTCGTTCATTGCCCTGGTGCTCTCGGCGCGGCATGGTCAATGTGGTCAAGGAAAGACTTCCATCGGACGTGGATTGTACGTGGAGAGGCTGACAGCTGGGTCCACGGCCGCAGCAAGGAAGTGCCTCCTTATTACACGAAAAATAATGATTCCTCCACCTGATAGCTGGGACCCACCGGACGGGCCACTGTATTTCGTGATAAAAAACGTTTCCCTCTGACTGCTGGGACCCACCAGCTACATCTTCGCACGCTAGGAAGTGCGT